>NW_026712306.1:0-202325 GCF_030504385.1 Musca domestica
TTTTTTTTTTTGGTTCGAAAAAAATCACACACGCATTATTTTGCACATTGCCATGTTGTGACAAACAGACATACGGTGTGTATCCGAACCAAAAAAGAAAAAACCTAACTAAAAATGGCTAACGAGATTTTAAGCTGCGATTAACGATAATGACACACATCTGAGGCTTATATTATTATTTTGAGACAACACAGACACAACAAACATACAAACATGTGTACAATCAGACGAAAACAAAATATTAGACCTACAGTGGTGGGTACTAGATACAAAGACAGACAGTGACTAACGTATAGGCCGACCAAATGGAAAAGTGGCATGGTTGGGTCTAAGGCTGGTTGGTTGGTTGGCTGAGTGGTTTTCCAAATCCATGTTCATACATGCATACATACACACATATGTCTTTTGCCATGATATATTTTCAAAATGCCATTTAACATCTCCGAAGTGCCTGTCATTAAAGGGTTAATTAGAGGTTAGTTTTGCGTGTTAAATATTTAAAAAAAATCACAAAAAAAAATGTGTATACCGTTGACAGTTTTTTTTTTTTGGACATTAATCCAGCGCTAGTTTAAATCTAATTTTTATACTTTGTACAGGGTTAAGTGACCCCCCCCCCTCTTACGCTCGCTCCATCCACTCGTAATCCAATGAAAATTAATGACATTTTAAAATATTTTTGTGGCATATGCCTCTTATGCAGATCTTGACTTTCGCTTATAACCACTCGGACTAAGAGATAGACATTGAGATACAAGTGTCTATTTGCAGCGACACACATCGATACACATCTACGAACAACAATGTTGCAATGTCATTTGACACATATTGCGTGGGTCCTTTAATGCGATGTGGTAGTTATGAGGCTTAAGTTGTTATTTAAGATTTCATGTTTCGTTTTGGTAGTAAAACAATTTGTGCTCAATCATTTGTGTTCGCTTCGAGATAAATCATAAGAAATGTTGTTATGGAGGCCAAAAGAAAAAATGCCATGAGATAAAAATTATTTGTATATATATATACATAATAAGTTGACCTTATTCTAACGGGACGGTTCTGCAATATTTATTAGGTTGTAATGGAAGTCGGTTAATATTATTAGATTCTAATTGATTTTTAGTGAAAATTCATAACTATGCCTTTAAATTTATGGGTTAGTGGATTCAAGGCCTAACATCTTCAAATGCTTGGAAATCTACAAAAATTAACAGCTGTAGGAGAAATTCGTAAGTATCAGGACTTTAACACCAAAAAATGCATAAAATTTCATAAAAAAAATCTTGAATAAATAGAATTATTTACAACTGAATCTGTATATATTTAAAACCATTTAAAAACGACAGAGCCGCATTTTTAACAAAATTAAATTAAACATTCTCGACTGCAGCTCTACCAAAATGTTCATATAAAAAGTCACAAAAAATGCGCAGGTTTTTAAAATTGTACAAAAGTTCATAAAAGCTCCACCATTGCAGTCCCACAATATAGTCTTAAAATCGACACATGCTGATAGTCCTTAAAAACGTATTCTTAAAAAACTCCACTTTGTTGATAGGCCATAACCATTATTTTTTTTTAATGCCTTGCCTGTTTGTCGGTGAAAAAATATTCCTAAAATAAATGTGTTTTAAGTCGTTGAAAATATTTTTTCAATATTTACGTTGGTAATAGTCCCTCGAAAATGCGTTGAAAAATATTTCTTTTAAAAGAGTCTTTCCTTAAATATTTGAAAAATTAAGCCTTCTTAAAAACAGCTCTTGAAAACAAATATACATTAAACAAGTAAGTAAAGGCTATAGCCGTGCGGGGCCGACCATGTGATACTCTACAACACTAGAATATGTTCGAAATCTGCTTATATCCAAATCAATTTTGGAAGATTTCGGTTTTGAAATAAGACCCTGTTCTTAACTCTCTTCTGATGCGAAATGTCGTGTCGATTAGTTTTCAACTGTGGCCTATAGAGCGACTGCAAAGTTAGAAAATTAATGTACATCTTAAGAACAATAGCCTTTAATTCTGACCCTAACCCTACCTCCATGCAAAATTTCGTGAGGATCGGACGAAAATGACGACATGCATTTAATACCCTAAAAACGTAGTGTTGCGGACTGAAAAAAATTAGGAAATTTACAATTCAAAATTGTAAGAAAATTAAAAAAAAGCATGCGATAAAAAATTTACCAAAAATTGAAAAAAATGGAGAAGAAAAATATTCACTTATTTATTGGTATATTTTTCCGCGATTTTCTTTCATTTTATCCTTTTCTGGCAAGGGACCATTACGAATTGATGGGGATTGTGAAAATCGGCCTAGCGGTTCTTGACTTATAAGCAGAATAAGATCTATTCTTTTATATATATATTGTACCTATTTTGCTATATATCCGATTTCTTGGCTATCAGCATCACTTTAATGGTCAGAGGTGACCTTTCAATATATTTGTTATTTGGCTGTGATTAAAAATATTCACAGTTTAGTTGAAAATTTTCTATTTTCTTACATAAAAGTTGGGGTCTTTTTTACCCGCTAAATATTGTTCGATGGCCGCCCAAATTGGTAGGATTCTGCCCAGTCCTAAACTCTAACACCATGTAAATTTCCGCATTGATTCGGTTTTTGTTCCATTTCAACCCCTAAATATTTTGCAACCATCTCCAAAAGCAATCGGCTCCTATTCCGACTATAACTCCACCTCCATTTTAAATTTCGCGAGGATCGGGCCAAAATTGCGATTTGTAACGTGATTACAAATTAATATGCGGGGCCGACCATGTGATACCCTACAACACTACAATATGTTGGAAGACCCTTATGTCCAAATCCATTTTGAAAGATTTCGCTTTTGAAATTATTTCATAGAGCATTGCCCAGATATTACTCTTAGCTTCTTGACCAGGGGCATTTGCCCAATATTTAAGCCCTCCGTCGTGTTGTTAGTTGTTGCGGTCCATTTTACATTGGTTTCTATATTTGACCTTCATAACAGCTGCAAAATCTGGAACATTTTTAGTTGTTGGTCCATTTCAACTCTAAATATATTGCGGATATCTTTGAAAACAATAGGCATGCCCTTCTGAGCATAACACTACCCTTGTGAAAATTTTCGTTAGGATCGAACGATACTTGCAAGCAGTATATAATAACTCCAATCTGTGTTGTAAGGTAAGAAAATATTACACTTGTACACTTCAATATTAGAAGTCCAATTGAAAAAATCGCAAACCGATGCAAAATATGAAAAACATAAAAAATATCACAAACTACACCAAAATCTATATTAACGTCATTATTGGCGTCTTTTTATCCAATTTTTTTAGTTTTTATACTTTTATGCCCAGAGGGCATTCTGAATTGACAAAACTTGTCAAAATCGGTCCAGCCATTCTTGAGATATAAGCATTCTAGCTAACATCCCCTTTCTTTGTATACATATATTGTATATATTCCGCTATATATATCCGATATATTAATTATCGGCATGTACGTAACGGTCATAATTGACCTGTTCGTCTATTTGTGATTTCGTCGATATTAAAAAAATTCGCGGTTTAATGAAAAAATTGACTTCTATTTAACATAAATGTTATGGTCTATTTCACCCACTAAATATTAACCGATGACCATCACAATTTGAAGGCTTCTGCCCTGCTCTAAGCTCTAGCCCCATGCTAACTTCCGTCGATTGGTCTATAACTGAGACCTCTAGAGCAACTACAAAATCAGGAAATTTTTTGGTTTTTGGTTCATTTGAGCCCCTAAATATTATGCGATCATCTCCAAAAGCAATGGGGTTCTATTCTGACCCTAGCCCCACCTCTATTCCAAATTTCGTGAAGATCGCGCCATAATCGCGACCTGTAGAGTGATTACAAATTAACATGGATAAACGGACAGACGGACGGACGGACGGACATACATAGCTAGATCGACTCAGCTCGGGGAGATAGGAAGATCCATATATACTTTCCTATGTGGGAAACCACTATTTCGAGGTGTTACATAATTTTTGGCCCAATCAAACTTATAATACCCCCAACACTTAGTGTTGTAAGGTATAAAAACTCACGTAGACCCCAACATGTTCTAGAAAAATATTCTTCATAATTTTTCAAAATTTATTTTAATCCATATATCGACAGACTATACCAGACTCGATTATAAATCCGACTAGTTCAATGAGAAATTGTTTTTAGAAAATTGTGATAGCTTATGTCACAGAAAGTCTTCCGGAAACGTTAAAAAAATGCTTCAATTATAGCTCAGATAACCTTTCAAAAATATTTTTGACAAATTCAAAACTATAACTTATCTAGTATCTTTAAACATGCTAAAATAATCCACGCTAATAGTTCTACAAATCCATGAAAATTTTTTCGTTGAAAATATAAGATTATTGGCCTACAAAAATAAAAAAAAAAAATACATCTTAATTAGTAAGAAAGCAGTTGAGTATGGCCGGGACGAACTTTTAATACCCTCCACAATTTCGAAGAAACTTGCAAAATGTGAAAAATACCCTTAAATATGCCATTATAATTTTAACAAGTAAAAAAGCTGTAAGTTCCGCTGGGCTGAACTTTGAATACTCTCCAAATTCTCAAATACAATAGAATCCATTAAAAATTCTGTTAAAATCTTAAAAATACCGAATGAGCTATTATATTAGGGTCTATACGGCGACATGGACCTGCATAGGTAACATTTGTCATAAGCCATTACAATATTCAAATGCGAAACTTAAAAAAATCGATAAATAATGTATTCAAATAATCAAAATACCGAATATAGGGAGGTACCATTATATGAGGGCTATACCAACGTGGACGTGCACAGACGATTTTCTGTCGAACTTTAAATACCAAATTTGAAACAATTCCGGTGAATAATGTCGATAAAATCATCAAAATACCGAATATCGGGAGGTAACACTATATGGGGGCTCCACGAAGACGTGGACCTGCACACACAATTTTCTGTCTTAGGCTGTAGTATCTATTGCGAACTTCAAATACCAAATTTGAAACAATTCCCAAAATATATGAGGGCCATACATAAACGGGCTACACCAAAACGTGAACCTACATGGCCCATTTTCAGTACCAAAAGTTCTGGAGACATGATATACATTTGAGTCAAATTTTATCAACCTACTTCAATTCGTTCGGAAGCTAGAGTGTTTTCCAGACGGACGGTCGATTATCGTTATATCGACATAGAATTTTATGCTGATCAAGAATATATATACTTTGTGGGGTCTAAAATGTATATTTCGTGGTGTTACAAACGGAATGCCAAACTTAATATACCCTCCATACTATGGTGGAGTGGATTGAAAAATTGTATAACTCTCAAGCTCTTCAATAAACATTTGTAAAAATTATCTGAAAACAATTCACATTTCTACTAGTCATCAAAATCTCCACGAATGTATAAAGTTATAGTTTTTCAATTCCATAAAAAATATTCTTGAAATGTCAACGATTATTGCTCTGAAATTCTATGGAAATATATTTCTAAAAAATCCACGGTCATTGGTGTACTTTTTAATTTAAAATCTTCGTTCTGACGGTTCATTAAAATATATTATTTGTTATGTAACTCCTTGAAAAAAGTTCTACAAATCCATCCAAAAACTGCTTATTCAAGAATTAATATTCTTGAAAAAATCACAAAAGTTTCTGAATGCATTTTTAACAAGAGTTCTCGTTAGTAGTTGAGATAGACATTTCAGTAATAGAGATCTTAAAAATCCGTTTTTAGTTGTCCGTAGTCCATTAAAACTATTTTTATTAAACGCATAATTATAGCTCAGAGTTTTCTTTAAAAAAAAATAATTTTATTATATCCAAAACTAAAGTTGTGATAGTAATTCTAAAAGTATTGTTAAAACGGAAACCCGAATTCAATGAGTTTCATTAGCATGCAATTCTCATTTTTTGCCGTGGAGCGGAAAGATTTCAATTGTTTTCCCTTGAATTGACATTGTGAATCAAAGCTCATCAAGTTAATGTCGAATAATTTGTGAGAAATCTAAAACAATTCTTTTATGAAATTATTCATTAACATTAATTAATTGAAGGCGGCAATGATTTTAATTATTTAATTTTTGTGTTGTTGCTTTTGTGTGCTGCTCTTTTTTGATAGACATCAACAGCACACAACTCATTTCCGCTGGCTGACAGTGACTTTGTGCAATGGCAGAAATGTGCATGTATGTGCGATGTGATTTTTTGATGATCATGATGCACCCTACAGCACATCGAAATTCAGTGGAAGGCTTAAATAAAGATCACATTTTGAAAAAAATATATCAGGATTTACAATGGCTAACATCTACAAAAAAAGTGGGACTTTGGGATATGTTGTGGTTCTGGTCTTTCTAGTATTGGCTGAGTTATTCCGTATTTCATGATAGGAGAATTTCTCCTTTTTACATTTGTAAAGTGTACCACACGATCGCTGTCATCACCCTCACCTCCTCTTAATATAATTTCCTTTATTGTTATTCTGCTCGACATTCTATTCTTTCATCACGCTTGATTATGACGACGTTGATGCTGCCTCTCCTTAAAGTTCAGGGGTTGAACTCACACGTTCCGACAATTGGATCAAAGCGATGCAATGCAAAACGGAAATATAAAGTATGCAACAATAAAAACCATGCGAAAATAATTCCAAACAATAACAAAAATAATAACAGCAACGTCATCACATAAATTCGTATATTTCCTTGTAAAAAATCAGAGAAAAAAATATTTTTTTTAATAGGACAACCACGCAAAAATTGTCGTCATCTATGTATGTGGGTGTGTGTGTGTAAATCTTTGCGAATGAGCATGGGGAAGGCATTGCGCAAAACATTAATCTAAATTTTATTTTACTTCGTCGCCTAGGGGAGAAGAGCAATGCCAGCCGAATGGAATAATAAATGCAATAAAGGAATTTTAGTTATTTAAGTGGATGGTTACCATCTGTCTAGAGATGCTATCGAGCGAACAAAACAGATTTACGCCCACACAATAAAATGTTCGAAAAACTGTGTATGTATGTAGGTATGAACATTTCGGGAATTATGCATAGATAATATTTTTTAATAAAACTCAATGCAGATTCATTCCGCTCAGATTTCTTCATACAGGATCGATTGGATTTGGAATAATTTATATAACTTCAAAATAAGTAAAATAGTATCTGTCGGTTTTGCCGACAGATGTATACCCCCAGTCTTGAGTTATGATTATTCAAATTGTTGACCCTTTATGGGGGAGGTTCCGAAGCAGTTGGAGAATATTGACCAATTCGTATATGACCAAAGACTAATAAAAATACTACAACGTAACAGATCTGGACTATATCGACAATTTTCTACTTGCTTTATAATGGAATACTTCCATTTTCATACTTCATCTAATACAGATAACAAGTAAACAGGTAGCTCAATTCTGCCGGGCCGAAATTTTGGTACCCTCCAACATTATGAAGAAACTTGAAAAATTTCAAAAAACTTCCAGAAACTACCACTTAAATGAAAACTGTTATATGGAGACTATACGAATACGTGGACCTGTTTACGATTTTTTTTGTCATAAGCTGAAGTACCCTTTACGAACTTCAAATACGAAATTTGAAATAATTCCGGTAAATAATGTCGCTAAAATCATGAAAATACCAAATATCTGGTGGTACCGCCTTATAGGGTCTATACGAAGTCGTGAACCTGCATACGAAAATTTTTTTGAATAATGTCGCTGAAATCATCTAAATACCGAATATCGGGAGCTACCGTAATTGGTCTATACGAAAACGTGGACCGACATGGCAAATGTACGAACTTAACCTGCTTATTGGTATACTATGCAAAATTTTAACCTTCTATCTCAATTCGTGCGAAAGATAGAGTGAGTACAACAGGCAGACTGACAAACGGACATCGCTAGATCGTCTTAGAATTTTAGGCTGATTCTTTGTAGGGTCTATTAAAAATATTTCGAGGAGTTACAAACGAAATGACAAAGTTAATATACCCTCCATAGAATGGTGAAGGGTATAAAAATATTGGCAAGTGCAGAGTTTAAAGAAATCGAACATCTATAACCCATTTTTACGTGAAATCATATCATCAGATCAGATATGTATAAGCACTGAAAATTGTGAACCTTTGTGGGTGAGGTACCAGAAGGGGTTTGCAGATATATGTCATATTCACAACAGATTTTGAGTTAGGAATGTTTGTATGTCAGAAATTTTAAAAAAGTTGGATGCTTATTTCTTTGGGCGTCTTGTTTTCCAAACATCTTAAATCCTATGTGGGGGAGGTACCAGAAGAAACGGTTAGATCTGTACCATCCGCTATATCCCAATTTCACAGCAGAGATTGGGTTGTTAAAAATATTGTAAAGTGTGTAATTGCTAGAGAGCCAGATGCTTATTTCGGATTTTATGATAGTTTTGGTTATTCAAAACTTCGACCCATTTTGGGGGAGTTACCAGAAGGAATGGTCCGATCTCTACCATCTTTATAACAGGTCTTGTGTTTATAGAAATTTTGAGATGTGCCAAGTCTGAATGGAAGCAGATGCTTATTTCGAGTTGTATGAACTTCACCGGAGTTCAAAATGTTGACCCTTTGTGGGGGAGGTACAAGAGGGAGTGGACCGATATACTCCATCTTAACACCAGACCTAGGCCTAATACAATTATTGGGATGTGTGAAATTGGAAGACAATAGGACAATTACATCACATTTTATAAGATTAAACTATTTAAAATTTTAACCCTTTGTGGGGGAGGTACTTGATGGAGTGAACCGATATTGTCCATTTTCGCACAGACGCATATATTCGGATTTGCAAAGTTGGAGCAAAATCGGATTATCGTTTTTCTTTCTGTGCAGAAAATATATTTAGACATTTTGTGAGGGAGGTACCATAAGGAGTGGACCGATATTGCCCATCTCCGAACTCGATTTAAGTTTGACAAAAATATTACGATGTACCAAGCTTGGATCAAATCGGATACGTCCTCCGTGAGTTATCGTGCGCACCAGCCAGACAGAAAGACAGACGGACGGACATCGCTAGATCGATTCCAAATTTTCTGAAACGGATTTGGTCCAAAAAGACATGGGGTCTAAAACAGTTGTTTCGATTAGGCACGTTTTGACCGTATCAAATGATATATACCCTCTCTAGCCATCCGAATTTAGTCTAGAAGTAAGTACATCAAATTTCAAAATCAAAGTCCCCCAAATTCGTAATAGGCATGCGACATCAATGATATTTGGAACCAGATATATTATAGAGCTCGGAAATACCTCTACCAAATTTGATCAAGATCGGTTCAGATTTCGATATAGGTCCCACATATTTCTTCAACCGATTTCAGGTTAATTGTGCATCGAATGACCAATAACTGCCAAAGAGTCCTGAATTTTGGTACATCAGACCGAATTCAGTCTAGAAGCAAGTACATCAGCTTTGGAGAAAATTGATTCAGATACAGCTATAGCTCTCATATATATGTTTCATCCGATTTGGTGTTTAAGTCCCTCACATTCGTAATATGCATCCGACAACAATGATATTTGGTACCAAATATCTTATAAAGCTCGGAAATACCTTTGCCAAATTTTATCGAGAACAGCTAAGATTTGGATAAAGCTTCCATATATATCCTTAATCGGATTTCAGGTGTATTGTGCAAATAAGGGGTAATAATAACCCAAATGGGTGAATTTCGGGACATACGTTTCCATTTTGTGCAACTCGGCTCCGATATATTCTTTATACCCTACAACACTATTTGTGGGGGGTATTATAAGTTTGGTTGGGCCAACAAATATGTAACACCACGGAATGTAGATCTTCCTATTTCGCCGAGCTGAGTCGATCTAGCAATGTATGTCCGTCCGTCTGTCTGTCCATATTAAATTGTAATCATTCTACAGATTGCGATCCTCACGAAATTGAAAATGGAGGTGAGGTTATGGTCCAGAATAGAAGCCTATTGGAGATGATCGCACAATATTTAGGCGTTGAAATGGACCAAAAACTGAATGCCCTCTTGGCATAAAAGTATAAAACCTAAAAAAACAAAAAATTGAGATAGAAGGCTAAAATTTTGCACACATGTATATTTTGCCAGTAGGCAGGTTAAGTTCGTAAATGGGCCATGTAGGTCCAAGTTATCATATAGCCCCCATATAACGGTACCTCCCGATATTCGGTATTTTGATGATTTTAGCGACATTATTCACCGGAATTGTTTCAAATTTGGCATTTGAAGTTCGTAATGGATACTATATCCTAAGTCAACAAATAAACCATGTAGGTCCACGTCTTCATATAGTCCCCATATAACGGTACCCCCGATATTCGGTATTTTGATGATTTTAGCGACATTATTTTGCGGAATTGTTCCAAATTTGGTATTTCAAGTTCGTAATAGATACTGCAGCATAAAACAGAAAATGGGTCATGTAGGTCCACCTCTTCATATAGCCCCCATATACCGTACCCCCCCCCCCCCCGATATTCGGTACTTTGATGATTTTAGCGACACTATTTACCCGGATTGTTTCAAATTTCGCATGTGAAGTTCATAATGGATACTTCAGCCCATGCCAGAAAATTGTCTGTGCAGGTCCACGTCTAGGTATAGCCCCCATATAACGGTACCCCCCATATTCGGAATTTTAATGATTTTAGCTACATTATAAACAGATTTTTCTTCAAGTTTCGCATTTAAATATTGTAATAACTTATGACAAAAGTTGCCTATGCAGGTCCACGTCGTCGTATAAGCATTCGGTATTTTTAAGATTTTAACAGAATTTTTAACGGATTTTATTTTATTTTTTTTTTTTTTTTGGAAATTGCCAAATTTGTACCAAATGGTGGAGGGTATTAAATGTTCGGCCCTGCCGAACTTTCAGCTTTTTTACCTGTTTAATATTATTTATTATTTTCAAAGATGTCCGCAATATATTTAGGGGTTGAAATTGACCAACAACTAAAAATATTCCTGATTTTGCAGCCGTTATAAAGGTCACAAATGGAAACCAAGGGACATTAAATCTCGCATGAAATTAAAGTTTAGGACAGCGGGTAGAATGGATGAAAAAAATCAACAATTCTAGCATTTTGGACGACTATTGGACTATATTTAGCTGAAAAATGGCCCACAACAACTTAAATCACGATGGAGTGCGTAAATATTGGGTAAATGTCCCTGGTCAAAAAGCTGAGGGTAATATCTGGGCAGTGTTCCATGACATAATTTTCAAAGCAAAATCTTCCAAAATGAATTTGGATATAAGGGGGCTTCTTACACATTGTAGTGTTGTAGGGTACCACATGGTCGGACCCGCACGACTATAGCCTTTGCTTACTTGTTTACTTATTGTTAATGCGCTGACCTTGACCATATTATTTAGTTAGTCTTTGGGTGTAGCATGCCCCTAAATTCCTTCGTTTCGAGGGCCTTCATCATATTTTAATAATTTTTTAGAGTATTTTGACTTCCTACGATCCCCTAGGTAGAATATTTAGTTATATTAAAAAAAACAATACCCCATTGGTGACCTGCTGAGGAGTTAAAATTTGTGACCTAAATAAACCTCTAATTTTTATCTGTATCATTGCCGAAGACACCATGTACCTTAAACGTTAGGACTCCAGGAAATATTAAATCTGAATATGTATATATTGTCTGAACTCCAGCTCCTTTGATTACAAAGCAATAATCGAGATTATTTTAGAATATATTTTTGTGGATTAGAAGAGAGAAATTATAGCGAATTATTAGAGCAATCATCGTCAATTTTTTTGATCTTTTTTCCATTTGCTATCAGAGTAATAATTGTGGATTTTTAAAACAAATATTTTTTCAAAGACCATCAGAGCCATAATCGACAATTGCTAAGAATATATTTCTGAGATTATTAAAGCAATAATCGATAATAATATTGGAGTATTTTTCCAAGTACGATAATCGTGGGCATAAAAAATATTTAGCAAGGAAAAAATCAAATTTTTTAAATTTTTTTCAAGGACTATCGCGACTGCTAGTACTTGCTACTTTATTCACATTATTCTTTTATCCTTTCATCCTACCCAAATTTAATCTATTAAGAAAATATTAAATATTTTACCTTTTCTAGTTTATTATTCTAAGAAACCATTTACAACATTCAATGTAAACAAACATGCTGTACTTTTTATGCGATTTACATAATTTCCATATCTGTATGTTTTCCACATGTATTTTATGAGTTCAGCTTTAGGCCAAACTCTAATACCGGTCGTAAAGTCTGCATGTTCATTAATCAACATAAATCTGCAGCTTTAATTAATTCATTCACATGGACCGCCATCATGCGCTCCTTAATGCCCGCGTTTGTGTGTCCGTCTGTATGTTTGTCTGTGAGTCCATTCATTGGTCATAAACTATGCGTTTGGCGTTGTTGCATTTTGGTATCCCCCGCCAACCTCACCCTTCAACAGCGATGACAGTGACATTCTAATTGAGTCGCATTGGCCGGAGTGTTCCCCTTCAAGCGAAACTTTTGTTATAAAATATTTGAATGTGGGTTTACGACTCTCAGGGAGAGACTTGTTGAGTTTTCTGTTTTGCGATTTTTTTTTCTGGTTTGAGCGACATGATTCGAGGTGGTGACTTCAATTTGTGTTTTGCTTTAATTTCGAAATTGCAGCTCAAGGGGGGAATTCAGAGTTCATAAAAACATGATTTTATTGTTGTCCATTAATCCTTTATTTTTTCCTTTTGAATGCCAATGATTTGTCTGGCAAATGAAAAATGTTGTAATCGTTGTGGGTGCAACTGCAACTGGTTGGATGTTTTGGTTCCATAGAAAATGTTTTAAATGATGACGCAGCCGCCTTCACTGTTGTCATTGACAGTTCTGACAGTGTGCCAAACAAATAATTCCCTGCCATCATTGCTATTTTAATAGTCGAAACTTATTGCTGAAAAAAGTCCAATGCATTTTTGTGCCAACGGATTTTTTATCACCTTCGCGAATACTGAAACATGAAACAATTTTGTAATTAACTAAGTTTATTGGCAGTTAAAATGTAATCTTTGTGTGTTTCTTATCGACTGCAAGCAAATTGAAAATATGCCAATGGTTGCATTTGATATTCTATTCATTTGCAATTTGCAGAATGAAATGCCAAGAGATCTGCATTTCTGGAAAAAAAAGTCAAAATACTTACCTCAAGTGATGTCTTCTCCTATAGAAGACCTCAAGGATATTTTCTCTTACAGAAGACCTCAAGAGAGGTCTCCCTCCATAGAAGACCTCCTCAATAGAAGAATCCCAGGAGGAGTCCTCTTCCATAGAAGACCTCTGGAGAGGTCTTTTTCCATAAAAGAACTCAAGGGAGGTCTTCTTCCATAGAAGACCTCATGGGAGGTCTTCTTCCATAGAAGACCTCATGGGAGGTCTTCTTCCATAGAAGACCTCATGGGAGGTCTTCTTCCATAGAAGACCTCATGGGAGGTCTTCTTCCATAGAAGACCTAATGGGAAGTCTTCTTCCATAGAAGACCTCATTTATAGAACATCTCAGGGGAGGTCTTCATTTAAAGAAGGGAAGTCTTCGTAGGTAGAAGACCTTAGGAGTGGTCTTCTTTAACAGGAAACCTCAGAAGAGGTCTTCTTCACTAAAAGACCTCAGGAGAGGTCTTCTTCTCTAGAAGACCTCAGGAGAGGTATTCTTCACTAAAAGACCTCTGGAGAGGTCTTCTTCACTAGAAGACCTCAGGAGAGGCCTTCTTCACTAGAAGACCTCAGGAGAGGTATTCTTCACTAGAAGACCTTAGGAGAGGTATTCTTCACTAGAAGACCTTAGGAGAGGTCTTCTTCACTAGAAGACCTCAGGAGAGGTCGTCTTCACTAGAAGACCCCAGGAGAGGTCTTCGTCTGTAGAACACCCCAGGAGAGGTCTTCGTCCATAGAAGTCCCCAAGACTCCTCCATATGACCTCAAAGGTCAACTCCAGACGTCCTCAAAGGAGGTCTTCTCCTCTAGAGAACTTAAAGGAAGTCTTCTTCCATAGAAGAGCTCAAAGAAGGTCTACTTCGATAGAAGACCTCAATGAAGATATTTCATAGAAGTCCTTTAAAGCTGTGTCGGCTTTCCATAGAGACCTCAAGGGATGCCATAATCCATAGAAAATTTCAAATGAAACCCCGCTTATGTATATTTTTTTACTAATTCTTCATATTTACATATTTCTATTTTTTCCGAAATAAAAAAAATATATATATATTTTTATATTTTCTTTTTTATTCGAAATTTATAAAATAATACTAGAAAATATTAATTATATAATCGATTGTTTGTTTTAATTGATTGGTTGTGTGGATGTTTGTATCTGGGTATTATTGTAACATGTTTGAATGCTGTGCAGATTTATTCATTTACAGTACAGGTGTTGGGGGGATAAGTGTTGATTCGTGAATATGTGTTTGTGTTGCTTAAATAAGAATTTTATTTATTTATTTTTTTTTTGTTTAAAAAACAATAATGCAAATTTTCTTAAACCAGTTAAGTTAATGTATTTTAAATTAAATAAATTATTTTTTCTTTATTTAAAGCTTTACTAAACTCAAAATAATATTACAAAAAATATTAATTTTACAACTCAAAATTTTTACCCAAAAATTAGTTATTTTTTCTAATAGCTAACCCAAAAGAAAACTGAAATATAAACATGAATAGATTTACAAAATTTTCTGTATACTTTTTTTGTTTTGCTTAAAAACTAACAATGATTTGATATATTTTTTTATTATTATTGCAAAGAGATTCGAGTTTTAAAGCGCATTTTGTTAGACTCCAAAAACTGGGGTTCCAACTCGCTTTAAGTTATCTTTCTTTTTTTTCATTTTTATTTCGTGGGGAGGTAAGTGCTGAACGCAAAATGAATTGCTTTCTCTTTTTATTTATTTGATTAATTTGACCAGCAATGCTGTCAACGCCAATAGCGTCCCATAGGGCATCAGACCCGATACTCCATTGCAGCCATCCGAGTTGCACGTCTCACAGAATACGGTCTTAATGTACGACGAGGTGGTGTCACGGGCACATTTATCTGCTGGATCATCAATGTCTTCGTAGAAACACGAACGTGATATGACACGTTTGCCATAAACTGAAATTTAAATGGAGAGGAAGAGAGAGTATTGTTTTAGTAAAGGAAGATAATCAATGGGGTTGGTGTATATAAATGGAATAGTTGTTATATGGGGACTATTTTACAAAATGGGGGAATATTCCTTGTTGGAGTTCCAGAACGTATAATTTGGGTTTCTTAGCTATTAAAAAAGAAATACAACAGAAGAAGTTTCCCAATATGTGATATGAAAACAACAAATTCAAAACAGTCGAAACCATAATTGAAATTAAGCACAAGAAATTCAAGAAAAATTTCGAAAAAAGTCTTTGGTATTGTATACGAGCATACCATCCGACGTATACCAAATTTAGTAGCATATAGTACAATTCTTACACTTAACACGCATATCCAACTCCAATTCCAAGAATTGATTCTCATACCACGGATTTATCACTATCCGTTCAGGTAAATCCAAATGGTATAGAATTTTAGTACTTGTGGTACACGTATTTTATTTTAGATTTCCAGATCGACCCGTTCAACCAAAACAAAATTGTTATTTAGTACAGTTGTCACATTAAGTATACATTTCCAAAAAAAAACTTCTTCTATTAACACTACTTTCCAAACTTAATTTGTATAAAATATCAAGATTTTAGCCGTAACAGTTCACAAAATTTCAAGAGGTAAGAAAAGTTGTGGTTTTTTGGTACTTTTAGTACACTTGTAGTCCGAATTTAAAAAAATCCAAATTTAGTACATTTAGGTATATATAAGTACAAATTTAGTGACACTTAGTATACGTAAGTACGAATTTCCAGTCCTGCAATGCAATAGAAAAACGTATTTCCAAATTTTACGCATTCCAGCTCTATCGGTTCATCCAAATCGAAATTGGATCAGGTTTAGTCCCATTTAGTACTTTTTGTACAAAATAAATACAAACTACCCCCATATCCCTTCCCACTCTTCGTCAGTAATATTAATTTCAAATATCAGGATTCTAACTTCATCCGTTGCTCCAAATTCGAATTGTAACAAATTGTTGTACCGTTTAGTACATTTCGTATGATTGAGTACACATTACCAAAACCACCTCCATATCTCAATTCCAGATACCAGCAGAGACCTCAATGTCAAATTTAGTGATTTCAGCCCCATCTCTATACCCAATACTTAATTTAGTACCATTTAGTACTTTTCGTACAAATATAGGTCGCATTTCCAAACAATCGCCAAATCTCAACACACAGATGCCATCTAAATATCCCTTTGCTACATACCTCATACACTTCATCAGTGACCCTCATTCCAAAGTTAAGAGTTCGTCTAAAGGTTCGTAAAATCCAAAGGTACTATAATTACCTATAATTACCTTTTAGTACTTTCGTCCCGTTCTTGTACGAATTTTCAAGAACCCAACCTTATCTGATATCTTTGGACCAAGAGTCAACCTCACCCATTATTTCAAGATTCTAGCTTCAGCCATTTCGTCTGAGCGTTGATGAATCAGCCATATGTCTACAAAGGGTGTATGTCATTTGATGCGCCTAAAAGTGTCTCGTCATTATAACGGTGTTAGACTCTAGGTTCCTTTGAACCAAATTCGTTGGGGTCGATCTAGATGTTTTGTGTCTCGCACCATAGCTCTTTACCGTGATACTGGTAGCGAAGCCCGACGTCAAGGATGTGGACGGAAGAAAACAGCAACATCAGCAGAAATGGTTCGAAAAGTAAAGAATCGACTTGATCGAAACCCGCGTCGCAATGACCGAAAAATGGCTCGTGAGCTTTGGCAAATATTAAAAAACGAGCTCGGGGTAAATCCATTGACATTCCAAAAAGTGCCAGAACTTAAACCGCAACCGAAAGAAAATAGACTTAAAAGATCTAAGGAGTTGCTTCGATTGGCCGAAAGTGGTGGCCGAATTTGGTTTTCTCCGATGAGAAAACATTCGATGTTCAGCAGTTCAAACATTTTGGCCCCAGACATTGGACATTCCAACAGGACTCAGCACCATCGCACTCAGCACACACTGAGAATGGTTACAAAATGAGGTCCCTCGCTTCATTTCCAGCGCACAATGGCCACCAAAATCTCCGGATACCAATCCGTTGGACTATTGTGTCCGGAGTATTTTGGAAAGCAAGGTTGGTACTAAAAATTCCAAAGAACTTTAAATAGAAAATTTACAATAATTCCGGCAAGAAATTTGCTAAAATCATCAAAATACTAATATTGGGAGGAAGCGATACATGGGGGCTATATGAAAATGTGGACCTACATGGTTCATTCACGTCCTTGACCTGGCTAATAGCAATATACAATTCCTTCGAAAGCGAGCGTGATTGCAAAAGATAGACAGATGGACATCCCTAAATCGTCTTAGAATTTCAAAACTGATCAAGAATATATTTTTGGTATTTCGAGGAGTCACAAACGGAATGACAATGTTGATATATCCTCCAAGTATGGTAGAGGGTATAAAAAATTCACTTAACTATGGTTGGCGAAACACTGATATGTCAAAACTTTTTGGAAATAAACGAAAACTTTTAGAATTTTTTAAAATCATATTTAAAACAAATACTTCTTAGTACGGACGATTCGGGTAAAAGTAATTTTTTTACTGAAACAGGCTGTAAGGGATATTATACATATAAGAACCTTGGATTTATTCTACGATTTGTTAATCGATTCTTGGATTTATTCTACGCTTTGTTAATCGAGTAAAATTACTGCTAAATTATATTCTCCATATTTGAATTATTTGCAGTTACTTAAGTAGTTTACAATTAAAATCCAATACCCATAACTTATGTTCTTCGATGTCGTTATAGTTCGCTCACTAATTGCGTGGGTTGATCTCCATAAAAATCAACCAAACAACCATTTATAAAATCATTTAGCCATATTTTTGTTTGAATTTTTTTTTTTTTTTCAAAATTCGCAACAAAGTCATTTGAATTTATTTGATTGGTGAGTTGTTGTAATGCCATTTTGTAATACCACTTAATGCCCGACACCCAACCAGCAGAACAAATGGCGGCAGTTTTGAAATTTGCTTCGAAACTTGTGGCATAAATAACATTGGCAAAAATATGCAAATAAATTTAAAACAAATTGTAAATGCTGACATCTCAACAAGTCATAAACTATTTTGACTGGTTGCTGGAGATAATTCTAAGTGGTTTTCGGTTGATTTTAATTGTAAAACACGGCAATAGAATGCAACACATCATAAAGAATGCAGGCATTTAAAATACAATTTAATATTTTCGCTTTGCGGTTTTCGAAAAAAAAAAAAAAAATAAATAAAAAATAAAAACAAAACACTTCGATTTTATAACCAGTAAAGAAAGTCCTAAAGTCGGGCGGGCCGACTTTATGATACCCTACACCACATTGCTAATTTTGTAGAGCTCCACATAACAATTAAAAGATTTTATTTGAGAATTTAATCATACACGCTATGATTATAATTGTAATTTAAAGTTCAAAGGACTAAATATGCCGAAGCATTTGTATCTTTTAAATTCGGACTTGTATTGCCCATTTGATGCAAAATTAATTTGAAATCAGATATATGGGAACTATATCCAAATCTGAACCGATCTCGATAAAATTTGGCAAAGATATTTCTGAGCTGTATTTGATATATTTCCCTGAATATCGTTGTTACGGAGTGCATATTACGGCTGTGGGTAACAAATATAACAAATCGGATGAACAGTATATATTTGGGAGCTATAGCTATATCTGAACCGATCTTCACTAAATTTGGCATTCTAGATTCTAGACTCAATTCGGTCGCATGTGCCAAATTCAATCCTAATTGGGCAAATATTTGACGTTTGGTGCATATTAAAAGGTAAATCGGACGAACCTATATATGGGAGCTATACCCAAATCTGAACCGATCTCGATAAAATTTAGCAAAGGTATTTCTGAGCTGCATTTGATATATTTCCCCAAATATTGTTGTTACAGAGTGCATATTACGGCTGCGGAGGACCAAAATAATGAATCGGATGAACAATATATATGGGAGCTATAGCTATATCTGAACCGATTTCGATCAAATTTGGCATACTTATTTTCAGGCCTAATTTGGTTGTATGTGCAAAATTTCATACTATTCGGGCTGATATTACACGTTTGGTGCACAATAAAAGGCAAATCGGACGAAGATATATAATTTTGGACTATGTCTAATTTTTTATCGATTATCTCCAATTTCAATAGGGTTTGTCCTTGGGCCAAACAAATGATTTGTGAAAAATTTCATCTCAATCGGGCAATAAATGCGACTTGCATTTTGTTCACAAGACGGACGGACAGACGGACTGACATACATAAATCAACTCAGAAAGTGATTCTATGGAGATCCTCAAAAGTAACTATGGGTCTATCTCGCTTCCTTCTCCTTGTTACAAACAAATGCACCAAGACATAATACCCTTACCACTATGTGGTGTAGGGTATAAAAATGATTATAATTTTTTTAGCAGCTACCTTCCTTTGGCCACGTGACTTAAATGCATTTTGATGAGTTCGGCCATAATTTCAATTTCTTCCAAGTTGTTCCCCCACCCCCGAACATTTTTCATAGAAAATAATATCCTTTCATTTTGGTATTTTTTTTTTGACCAACTTAACCCCAAAAAAGGCCACCATAACTTTTCCGACCATTAGAGCACCCCATAAATCGCTTTACTTCACCTTTTGCTATTTTTTTTGTGTTTTTGTGATATTTCGCCACAATTAACATTGTCAACATTTGCAAATAGAGTTATTATTGTTGTTGCTACCGCTGTTGGCGTTGTTATTATTATTTTTATTTTAGCCAAAAACTACTTTCAAGCCTCCGCCTTCTCTCCACAGAAATTGCTTGGACGCTGTGATTTGTTGGATTTGTCGAAAACGAATACGAAAAAATCGAGAGAATGGAGGAAAAATCGAAATAGGCAGCAAATGATTTTATGGTTTTCATTCGGCCTATTGCGTGCGACGCCGAATTGCATTGAGAGGTTGCATTGGCAATAATCGCAACGAAAAGTCGAATAAAACTTCATTTAGAATAGGTTCAAGGTTTATCTTGAACCAATGTAAAGTGTGTCGGTGTGTAGAAGTGTGTGTGTGTGCGTCTATCCAGTTGTTGCGCGTCTGTCCGATTGTCTCGTCTGTTGGGGCACAGTGTTTTGAAATAAAAATATTATTTATGAACATTTAGTAGCAAGGGATAGATAAGGATTTATTGGGGTGTCAGAAGTTATTTGCGTCTATTTATACAATACGGAAAGTATAAAACGATAATTATGATTTTTAAGTAATCTGACCTCGACCAGAGGTACTAAATGGATGACATAATATAAGAAGGTATATTCGGATATGCGGGGTACTTGTTGCAAATTTTAAGGTAGGTTTTATGGAAAATAAATATGGAATATTTTGACCTTTTAAAAGAAGGAAGTGGCCCCATATAAACCAAGACATTAAAATGGCAGATATACAGGGTGAGATAAAAAACTGCAACAAAGTCAGAAGCCATAATTGTACATTTTTATACCCTCCACCTTACTATGGAGGGTATATTAACTTTGTCATTCCGTTTGTAACTCCTCGAAATACTCATGTTAGACCCAACAAAGTTTACATATTCTTGATCAGCGTAAAATTCTAAGTCGATTTAGCGATGCCCGTCCGTCTGTCCGTCTGACTGTTGTAATCACGCTATCTTTCGAACGAATTCAGAAAAAAGGCTAAAATTTTGGACACATGCTTATTTTTCCAGTAGGCAGGTTAAGTTCGTAAATGGACCATGTAGGTTCACGTTTTCATACAGCTCCCATATAACGGTACCTCCCGCTATTCGATATTTTAATGATTTTAGCGACATTATTAACCGGAATTGTTTCAAATTTGGTATTTGAAGTTCGCAATGGATACTACAGCCTATAACAGAAGATTGTCTGTGCAGGTCCAGGTCTTCGTATAGGCCCCACATATCAGTACCTCCCTATATTCGGTATTCTGACGATTTTAGGTACAATACTCACCGAAATAGTTTGAGATGTTATATTTGAAGCTCGTAATGGATGCTACAGCCTGTGACAGAAAATTGTCTATGTTGGTCCAGGTCTTCGCACAGCTCCGATATAACGGAACCACCCTATATACGGTATTATGATGATTTTAGCTACATTATTGACCATTTATTTCAAGTTTCGAATTTGAATATGGTAATGGCTTATGACAAACAATGTCTATGTAGGTTCACGTCGTATGCACCCTAATATAACTACAATATTCGATATTTTTTAAATTGTTACAGATTTCTTTTTAAGGATATTATTTCTTGAAAATTTCCAAATTCGTTCCAAATGGTGGAGGGTATTCAAAGTTCGGCCCGGCCGAACCTACTGCCTTTTAATTTGTTTTTTTTTAATCTCATTGAATGAAAGCAAAAAATATCGGAAATAGCATTAAATTTTAGGATAAGTTTAGACTTGTTCGAATTGGTCACCTTTGACACGAATTATGGCCTTCAAACGGTCAATGAGACCGTCACACGATCCCAGAATGTTGCTCTGCGGTATTTTGGCCCATTCCCGGCGAAGCGCTTGCTTGATGTGATCGACACTTTGTTATTTTTTAATGCCAACCTTGCTTTCCAAAATACTCCCGACACAAAAGTCAAACGGAGATTTTGGTGGTCATTGTGCGCTGGAAATGAAGCGAAGAACCTCATTTTGTAACCATTCTTGGGTGGCACGTATTCAGTGCGATGGCACTGAGTCCTGTTGGAATGTCCAAGGTCTGCGGCCAAAATGTTTGCGTGTCCATGGCTTTAATATAGAATATTTTCGCGATGATATTCGGCATTTATTGCGATGCCACGGCCAATTAATACGAGCGGAGAGCGACCATCGGATGTTATGGCGGCCCACACCATCACCATGGCCGTCGCTTGAGTTCTGGTGGCCAACCGAAGGCGCACATTTTCAGCTGACCTCATTGGCAAGCGCCGATCACACGATCATTTTGTTTGCTGGACAACGAATGTTTTCTCATCGGATAAAACCAAATTCGGCAGTTTACCACTTTCGGCCAAGCGAAGCAACTCTTTAGCTCTTTTGAGTCTATTTTCTTTCTGTTGCGGTGTGGAGGGTGTATTAATTTTGTCATTCCGTTTGTAACTCCTCGAAATACTCATGTCAGACCCAACAAAGTGTATATATTCTCGATCAGCGTAAAATTCTAAGTCGACTTAGCGATGTCTGCCTGTCTGTCTTTCCGTCTGTCTATCTGTTGTAATCACGCTATCTGACGAACGAATCGAGATAGAGGCTAAAATTGTGCACACATGTTTATTTTTCAAGTAGGCAGGTTCGTAAATGGGCTATGTAGGTCCACGTTTTCATATAGCCCCCATATAACGGTACTTCCCGATATGCGGTATCTTGATGATTTTAGCGACATTATTCACCGGAATCGTTTCAAATTTGGTATTTGAAGTTCGTAATGGGAACTACAGTCTGTGACAGAAAATTGTCTATGTATGTCCAGGTCTTAGTATAAGCCCCATACCTCCCTAAATTCGGTATTTTGACGAGTTTAGGTACAAAACCCACCGAAATTGTTTGAGATGCCGTATTTGAAGTTCGTAATGCTACAGCCTGTGACAAAAAATTGTATATACTGGTCCAGGTCTTCGCACAGCTCCGATTTAACGGTACCACCCTACATACGATATTTTAATGATTTTAGCTACATTATTAAACGATTATTTCGAGTTTCGAATTTTAATATGGTAATGGCTTATGACAAACAATGCCTATGTAGGTCCACGTCGTATAGACCCAAATTTGTTCCAAATGGTGGAGGGTATTCAAAGTTCGGCCCGGCCGAACTTACTGCTTTTTAACTTGTTGGAAATTCAATGGCTTTACCCCAAGCTAATTTTTTAATATTTTTTAACATCTGTCGGACGAGTGGTTTAGAAATGACAGCAGTCTGTAGTTGGTTGCAGTATTTTCATCTCACCCTGTATTTGCTATCAGCATCACTTTAATGATTCTGATTTTGCCGCGGTTTAGCGGAAGTTTTCTTTTTATTTTTATATAAAAGTTATAGATTATTTTATCCGCTAATTATTGTCATATGACCTTCCAAATTGGTAGGTTTCTGCCCAGCCCTAGACTCTAACTCCATGCTAAATTCCGACATTTTTTCTGTTTTTTGGTCCATTTCAACCTCTAAATATTTTGCGATCATTTTCAAAAACAATATGCTTCTATTTTGACCTAACATATTCTGACACGTTTTAAATTTCGTGAGGATCGGGTCATAATTGGGTCCTGTAGCGTGATTACAAATTAACATGGATAGACGGACATACATTGTGAGATAGAGAGAGATTCATATATAATTTCCTATGTCGGTGACCAATGTTTCAATGTGTTACATACTTTTTGGCCCAGTCAAACTTATAATACCCCCAAAACATAGTGTTGTAGGATATAAATAGTGCTCAAAATTCACTTAATTATGCCTAATTATGGAGTGTAAGTTGTGATTAACAAAATGTTGTTTACTGCATAATTTTAGTATATTGGAAAATAGGAGCTTAGATCAAGTGAAGGATCTTTTGAAAATTATTTTTTTATTTAAATTTTTTTTTTGTTTTTGATAAAAAAAAAATATATAATTTGAAATACCTGTGCATTGCCTGTATATGTTATTGGTTTTGTATGCCGTATGCAACAATAACTCAATAATAAACAACATTCAACAACTTTTAAATCAAATCTTGACTCACACACACACACAAAATTAAATCATATGTATGTTTGTACACACATTTCGATATGATTTCAATATAAACAACAGTTAAATACGGTATCAAAAAATAAATACAAACAATATTTATTTCTGGAAATTTTCTTAATACATTAAAAAAAAATAATTTAACATTTTTCGATGGGAATATAAGGATATATTTAAATGATTACTAAAGTCTGGAATATTCCACATGCTCGATAGGGTAAGTGTACCAGTAGTCGGCACTTTTAGGATTTTCGCGTTTGTAATCGCTCACCATTCTGAGTGGAACTTTTCAATTATTACAAAGTTAATTTATTCAGATTTGAAATTTTGTATAGTTTTTGCAATAATAAATAAAGTTTTAATAACCTTTTATTAAATTTCATAAATTTGTAGTTTTATTAAAACAATGCTTTTTTGCCAGTAGTCGGCACCACTTGCCAATTGTCTGTATGGCATGTTGCAACAGTCGGCATACCAATTTTTTTGTAAGAATAATTAATGATAATAATAAATTAATTCATAAAAATATAATATTTTTGTTTAGTTAAACTGATTCGACGTCTTTACTGTACTTTTCTTAAGAATATGGATTGTTGAGGACTTTCACATACAGAAATTTAATTTTTATTAGAATAAATCATCTTTTCTTAGCGAAATTGTACACAAAGATAGCTGACAATATATTTGAAGTAAACAAAATATATTTAGTTATAAAAGTTTCATTTATTTGGGCTTAAAAATAAAAAGTGCCGACTACTGGGACATGCCGAACTTAGGCACACTTACCCTACTTGAAGAACTTGCTTTTTACCAAGACGTCATATAAAAAAAGCTAAAACAGCCAGGTCACCAGTCCGTTTGCCGGGATGAAATCATGATATTGGTAGCGATCAGCAAATATTTCAAAGGTGTCAGTTTTTTTTTGGAAAATCCTTGCTCTCTTTGATGAATCTTCTACAATAACAAAACAAACCAATATATTTAAATGTAAAATTATTTGGAACTAGTCGATCTAGTCCGCGTAACTGGAACATTGTTTTAATTTCGATTTTGACTCCAATCAAGGGACATAAAATACTGTAAACCCGATTGGCGAAAAAGTTATGAACTTGGCAATAACTGAAATCAGGAGGTGAACCAAAAGGAGGGCCCATACTGAACAATAAATTGAAAATAGCGTCTCTAGGTCTTTAAATAACAAAAATGGAGAATGGAGTTCGGAGATGGGCAATATCGGTCCACTCCTTCTGGTAAAAATATTTTACTGCACAGAAAAAGAAAGGATAATCCTAATATTTACATTAGTACTAGGACAGGTGCTAAAATGGACAATACCGGTCAGCTTCATGAAGTAGCTCTTTCACAAGGGGTCAACATTTTGAATAATATTAACTCATAAAATGTGATGTAAGAGTATGATTGCCTGATTGAATAACCAAAACGATCACAAAATCCAGAATAAGAATACGGTTCTCTTCATATTTAAAACATCCCATTATATCTACTAACACAAGATCTGCTGTGACCCACAAAGGGTCAAAATTTTTAACAATTATAACTCTTATAAAACGTTATGTAAGAGTCCGGTTGTCTTCAAATTACACAAATCACAACTTTTTTATTAGCTCAAGGTCTGGCGTTAAAATGGAATATATCGGTCCACTCCTTTTGGTACCTCCCCCACACAGGTTCAAAATTTTGAATATACACGAAGCTCATAAAACGCGATATGAACATCCGATTTCATTCAGACTCGGTACATTGCAATACTTCGATCAACACAAGATCTGTTATAAAGATGGTAGAGATCGAACCATTCCTTCTAGTACCTCCCCCATAAAAAGGTCAACACTTGAATAATCCAAACGATCATAAAATCCGAAATAAGCATCCTGTTCACATTTCACACAACCCATTATTTCTGCTAACACAAGACATGCTGTGAAAATGGGATATATTGGTCCACTCCTTCTGGTACCTCACCCACAAAGGGTCAACATTTTTAATATCCATGTAGGCCATAAACGCGAATTTAACATCCGATTCCATTCAAACTTGGCACATGTCAATATTTCTATCAACACAAGATATGTTCTAAAGATGGCAAAGATCGGACCATTCCTTCTGGTACCTCCCCACACAAAGAGTCAAGGTTTTGAATAACCAAAACGATCACAAAATCCGAAATAAGCACCCGGCTCTCTTCATATTTCACAAATGCCATTATTACTCTTAACACAAGATCTGCTGTGAAGATGGGATATATTGCTCCACTCCTTCTGGTACCTCCCCCACAAAGAGTCAAAATTTTGAATATCCATGAAACTTATAAAACGCGAAATTAACATCCGACTCCATTCAGGCTTGGTACATTTCAATATGTCCATCAAGGCAAAATTGGCACAATTCAAGGGATTCTCGTATTCAATGTATGTGAGACATAAATATAACGATATGCCATGATTGGTCTAAATCGGCTTTTTATACAATACAACAATAAGTGTTGGGGGTATTATAAGTTTGATTGGGCCAAAAATTATGTAATTATTTATGAAATATTGGTTTCTCACATAGGAAAGTATATATGAACCTTCCTATCTCGCCGAACTGAGTCGGTCTAGCTATGTCTGTCCGTCCGTCTGTCCATGGACAGACTCTAATCACTCTACAGGCCGCAATTATGGCCCGATCTTTACGAAATTTAGAATGGAGGTGGGACTAGGGCCAGAATAGAAGCCTATTGAAGATAATCACATAATATTTAGGTGTTGAAATAGATCAAAAACTGAAAAATTTCCTAATTTCAAAAGAGAAATCTTCCAAAATGTACTTGGACATAAAGGAAGTATTGCGAACATATTGTAGTGTTGTAGGGTATCACATTATCGGCCCCGCACGACTATAGCCTTTGATTACTTGTTCCTTCTGCAGTTACCTGCCAGAAAGGCCAGACATGGCTAGATCGACTCCATATGCCCAGAAACGGATTCTGTCCAAAGATACATATAGCCTATAATCATAATTTTGATAAACTACATGGCCTCAGCCTTTGTAGCCATATGACCGAGGGTACAACAACTTCGTATACAAGGAGCCCATTGTCTTAGACTTATAATGTTAATCAGGACAATTCTGGTCGTATAGAATGATATAAATTCTTTGTAGCCATAAGGCTAATAACAAGAAGTCTTACGGTCTTGAGGCAAGGATATAATATTTCTGATAAAAATTGTATTGTCGCACAACATCACATAATCTGCTCCAGATTTCCAAACTTTTATTGACTTACCTTCTGCACAAAATTCTTACATATCACATGCTCTCCACGCCTCAATCGAAAAGGTTCAACAGGTGAAGACAATTTGCATTTACATGATTGGTAATGAGATCGTGATATGGCTCCAATATCTGTCAATTTCATTGTTAAAGTCACAGGGCACAGCTGATATGTGCTGTGTGCCTACTACAACCCAAGCCAAGCCAACTAGCGAACCAACCAAGTGTCTGTCGGACTATCTGTCTGCTTGATGTGGGCGCTGCTCAATATCAAGTAATTTTGACACAATTGTTAGGCACGCACTTGTTAAATGTAAATTTATGAAAAATAGCAAAACAAAACCTCGCAACAAAACTCAAATTGAATTCCAATCAAATGAAAACAATAACTCAATGGAAAATCGCCATTGGGATACGAAAAGGCCAAAACTTCCAACAAATTCGCTCTCTCTCTCTCTCTCTTTCCATTGTCCCGCACCCGCTCAGCCGGGGCCAATTGTTGTGGAAAAATGTTTAAATTGCAACAAATTAGCGCCACATGAGATCCGGGCAATGTGCACTCCATGCAACCTAACACCGGTACCGCCAACCGTTTCTGGTGTCACGGTGCTCATTTGTATGCACCAGCATCGGCGGCGGACACATGGCATCCAAACATAGGTGTGACCCCAGACTCACCGAAAAAAATGCAACACCCGCCCAGGCCTTTTAGATTTAGCTAAGCTTAGGTATGCCGAGAAGGAGGAGGAGTGGGATATCACGAAGAAACTTTGATTTACTTTTTAAAGCAAACCAAGGCACATTACATTTTCTTTACTTTTCCACCCAAATTGAATGATGGAAATTGAAAAGAGGCTGCTGCGCTGGCAGTATCAGTGGCTGGCTGCCTAGCGCTCGTTATTCAAAACCTCTTGAATTTTTCACGGGCAATAAATTTAAATAATGCTGACATTACAGGTAACTGTGGCAACTGTGTTCGGTTCGGCTATGCAACACATAGCCGTAGGCAATATTCTTATACGTGCATGCAAGTATGACAGCCGGGACAACAACGAAGCTAGTGGTCGGATACAATTTCAAAAATTCCATTAATGAACATTTATTTAAAATGTTTGTTTGTCAGTGTGTGGCAATAAATCGGAAAAGTGATATCCACTCACAAATCACGGCAAGTCGATGCCAATTAATAAATAATTGGAGCATAAAGAGACTCGTGACGTGGAGATGGCGTTTGAATTGAAATGTAGAAGACCATTCAATTAGAATTTTTTTTTATAAAATATTAAATAATTTGCAAATTTAAGAATACAATAAAAATCATGTTCTAGAGAAAATCCGCGATAAATTTTCCGACTAATTCATTAGAACAAATTCTTAAAAAAAAAGAAAAAACAATTTTTATATCCAAAATATAAAATTTGGAATTACTATTTACAAATATATTCCAAAAAATCCAGGGTGAGATGAAAATACTGCAACCAACTTCAGACTGCTGTCATTTACAAGCCACTCATCCGACAGCTGTTAAAATTATTCCAATGACAGCTCATTTACAAGCGCACAAGAGCATTTTCGTGAGAATTTTCCAAAAAAAAGTTATTCGTGATGGAATTCAAGCGTGATAGTGCGATTTCTTTGTATTTGGCTGGAAAACCACAAGTTGTTATCGTTAGAGCACTCCAGCGTTCTAATGTGAATAAATCTTTTGTGTCTCACACCATCGCTCGTTGCCGTGATACTAGCGTAGCGTAGCCCCACGTCAAGGAAGTGGACGGAAGAAAACAACAACATCAGCAGAAATTGTGCGAAAAGTAAAGAAGCGACTTGATCGAAAGCCGCGTCACAGTGGCCGAAAAATGGCTCGTGAGCTGGACATATCGCAATATACCATTCGGCAAATATTGAAAAATGGACTCGGGGTAAAGCCTTTGAAACCCCCAAGAGTGCAAGAACTTACACCGCAGTAGAAATAAAATAGATTCAAAAGAGGTAAAGAGTTGCTTCTCTTGGCCGAAAATGGTGAACTGCCGAATTTGGTTTTCTCCGATGAGAAAACATTCGTTGTCCAGCGGTTTGTAAACAAACAAAATGATCGTGTTTACTTGCCAAAGAGGTCAGCTGAAAATGTACACCTTCGGTTGGCCATCAGAAGTCAAGCGCCGGCCATGGTGATCGTGTGGGCCGCCATAACAGCGGATGCTCGCCCTCCGCTCGTATTAATCGAACGTGGCATCACAATAAATGCCGAATATAATTGCGAAAATATTCTGGAGGGTGTATTAAGGCCTTGTGCGCGCAATCATTTTGGCTGCAGACCTTGGACATTCCAACAGCACCATCGTACTCAGCACGCGCCACCCAAGAATGGTTACAAAATAAGGTTGCTCGCTTCATTTCCAGCGCCATAATTCATGCCAAAGGTGACCAATTCGAACAAATCTAAACTTATTCTAAAAGTTGATACTATTTCCGACATATTTTGCTTTCATTCAATAAAATTAAAAAAATGTAAAACTTCTGGCCTTTGACTTTGTTGCAGTTTTTTATCTCACTCTCTAAATGATTATTAATTGAAAAAAATATTTTTTTTTTAAAAAATCCCCAATTATTCCATGAAAATTCTTCAGAAAAAGCACAAATCCAGTTCAATGAAAAATTTCTGTATACAATATTGAAATAACTGACTGAGAACCAACGTCCAGACGAAAGGGTACGCGAAGTACCTGAATAATTTGTACAGTTAGTATTGGACGGAATAATTTGTATCAGAATGAACCAGAACCAAAGATACCAAAAGTTCTAAAATGGTACTAGACTTCTAAAAGTTTACCATTTGATATTATGTGATCAGATAGAGCTAAAACTTGAAACTTGGTATTAAGATTCAAAATTGGAAACATGGTAGAACTAAGAAGGTAAAGTCATTATATTATATAGTACAATTTTTTAAAATTTATACATGCAGACCATCCCTGAATGGTAGGTTTATTTGTGATTAAGAGGTGATTTGGAAATGTGTACTATTAATACACAAGAAATACTAAACAGTCCGGTATTTGGTACAACTTGGTATTGGGTGAACATATAGTGTTTGAAATCTGAAATTTGATATTAGGGTCCGATATGATATGGAGATGATTTCGGAAATGTGTACCATTATTGTACGAAATGTACTAGATTTGTGTCATGTTCTAAACTCTAATCTCATGCAAATTTCTTATTGATTGGTTTGTATTGATTATTTGTAACCTGTAGAGCGACTGCAAAATCAGGAAAATTATATTTTTGTTATCCATTTGAATCCTAAAATATACATCTTCATAAAAAAATATCTGACCCTAAACCTACTCTCATGGAAATATTCGTGGGGATTCGCAACAATTTCGACCTGAATATTATACCCCAAGCACATAGTGTTCTTAGATAAAATGATATTAAACAAGTAAAAAAGCTATAAGTTCGGCCGGGCTGAACTTTGAATACCCTCCACCATTTGTTACAAACTTAACAATTTTCAAAAAAAAAAAAATCCGTTAAAACTTCTGTTAAAATTTTAAAAATACCGATTGTAGCCGTATATTTGGGTCTATACGACGACGTGGACCTGCATAGGCAATTTTTGTCACAAGCTATTACATTATTCAAATGCGAAAATTGAAAAAAAAATTGTTTATAATGTAGCTAAAATCATCAAAATACCGAATATAGGGAGGTACTATGGGGGGTTATAAAACGTGGACCTGCGCAGAAAATTTTCTGGCATAGGCAGTAGTATCCATTACGAACTTCAAATACAAAATTTGAAATAATTCCGGTAAATAATGTCGCTAAAATCAACAAAATACGGAATATCGGGGGTTCCATTATATGGGGGCTATACGAAGACGTGGACCTGCACAGACAATTTTTTGGCATGGGCTGAAATTTGAAAAAATTCCGGTACATGATGTCTCCAAAATCATCAAAATACCGAATATCGGGTATTCTGTCTATCTTAGGCTGTAGTATCCATTTCGAACTTCAAATACCAAATGTCAAACAATTCCGGTGAATAATATCGCTAAAATCAGCAAAATTACGAATATCGGGAGGTACCTTTATATGGGGGCTATATGAAAACGTGGACCTACATTGTCCATTTACGAACTTTACCTGTCTACTGGAAAAATAAACATGTGTGCAAAATTTTAGCCTTCTATCTTAATTCGTTCGAAAGATAGCGTGATTACAACAGATAGACGGACAGACAGTCGGACATCGCTAAATCGACTAAGAATTTTACGCTGATCAAGAATATATATACTTTTTTGGGTCTGACATGAGTATTTCGAGGAGTTATAAACGGAATGATAAAGTTAATATACCCTCCATAATCTGGCAAGAGACCATTCTCAATTGATGGGAACTGTGAAAATCGGCCCAGCGGTTCTTGATTTATAATATAATCATAATTGCGACCTGTAGAGCAACTGCAAAATCATGCAATTTTTCAGTGTTTGGTCCATTTCAACCCCGTAATGTTATGCGATTATCTCCAAAGGCAATAGGGTTCTATTCTGACCCTAACCCCACCTACATTTTCAATTTCGCGAGAATCGGGCCAAAATAGCGACCTGTAGAGTGATTACAAATTAACATGGATAGACGGACGGACATACATAGCTAGATCGACTCAGCTCGGCGAGATAGGATGATCCATATATACTTTCCTATGTGGGAAACCAATATTTCGCGGTGTTACATAATTTTTGGCCCAATCAAACTTATAATACCCCCAACACATAGTGTTGTAGGGTATAATTATCCACCGCTTAAGAGCCCTGAAAAATATTTTCGAAAAAACCAAGCAAAATCTTTACGCAATCAATTTTTAAAAAATTCAGGAAAATATGTTTTTAATTCACAAGCATTGGTCTGCCTGTACAGGAAAAAAAGGATTTTCTTAAACCTCACAGCAGTCAGCCAAGTATTATTATTACAAATTATTGGTAAATATTCTGACAGTGCAATAAAAAATATTTTTCTAATACAGACATATTTTTAATAGATCTAAAATATTTTAAATCTACAACAATTGGACTGACAATTAAATTAAAAAAAACACGATTATTTGTTTGACGGTTCATAAAAAAAATATTTATAATATCGCACTAGTAGATAGAAATATACCTAAATATCCACTCTTTTTGCTCTGCTAGTTGTCGAAATCAAAGAAACAGAAAAAAAACCTCTAAAATTCTTTCATGTTTCTTGCGTGACATCACGACAATGACTTAATACACTTTTCTCCCATGGGTAGCGTCTTTCCATAATTAAATTGGAATTTAAGAAATTTGAATTCTTAATTCAAAATTGCAATCAAATTCTTGGGCAATCTGGTATTGTGTGTGTTTGGGAGTACTGCCCCCCAGCATTGTTAATTAAATTTGTAGATCTGCATTTTTTTCATAAATATAACTGTTGGTGTTGTTGTTATAATTCACAATCGATGTATAATTCCAATCACGTTTTGTGTCTGCCAACTTTATTATGTTTTAGTGAACATTTTTTACAAAAAGACGGTCTACAATTTTCAGATCATAAACAATTTTCGATTTGCAACAGCAGGTTGCAGCCGTTTGCCAATGCTTTACAAGAAAACAGCAGCAACGATGATGATGGTGATGATGATGACGATGGAAATCAAAAGTGGCCATTTCCAGCAACACCATTGCGAGAACACTATTTAACATTTGATTTAATAACGTTTGGAGGTGGCACGCACACTCAGTCGGCCCCAGTAGCTGTTGTGACCGACCGACCGGCCGACCCACCGAACAGTAACCGAATTATTTTCCAACCAACCAGTGGCCAACAATTGCTTTGATTGTTGCAGCAAATAAAACACAATTTTATGAGAGTTTGAATAGATGTTTGTCAAAGCCAGAAAAACAAAAAAAAAAATCAAACAAGAAATGGAATAATTGTTCACTCCATTGACAGACAGGCAGCACAACAAGCCAAGCCAACCAACCAATCCACCACCAAACCCAACCAAACCAAGTCGAATTGCAATTGTGAGTGGTAGCTGGCTGCAACTGGTTGTGACCATAAATTGCAACCGGCATCAACCAAAAAATAATACAAAAAAAATAAAAATTTATTCCCAAATTATGGTGTCTAAGTGAAACGACCGACAACATAAACCTGACGAGGTACAACAAACAACTTTACGCACTCCAAATGGTTGCGAAGCGACCAACGACATCATCACCATCGCCATCTCCACCACCATCAATTGCTCCATTCGAACCGCGACAGAATCTCTAAGGCAGCACTTGTAACTCAAGACAACGATTATTGCACTCAATTATCCATCCGAACATCATCGCGTCATGTCTGTCTGTCTGAGCAAGTTTGGCCGACAATAATCGATAGACTGACGGCATGGCAGTATAATTCGATGACACAGTGATCTAGTCCCAGTGAGGAATTTGGTAGAGCTGCCAGGTGTTAGGGAAAAAGATAAAATTAGACCAAGAATGGCGACATAATAATTTTGTTTTTATACCCCCACCATACAATGCCATAGTTACTTTTGATGATCTGCATAGAATCACATTCTGAGTCGATTTATGCATGTCCGTCCGCCTGTCCATGTATTTTTGTGAACAAAATACAGTTCGCATTTATTACCCGATCCAGATGAAATTGTGCACAGATCATTTGTTTGGTCCAGGACGAAGCCTGTTGAAATTGGAGACAATCGGATCAGATTTAGATATAGCTCCCATATATCTTCAACCGATTTCGGGTTAATTGTACACCAAATGGCCAATATAAGTCCAAATGATCCGTATTTCGGAATATACCCCTGTATTCAGTCTAGCAGCAGGTTAATCAAATTTGGTCCACATATAGCTATAGCTCCCATATATATCTTTCATCCGATTTGGGGCTTTAAGTCCCTCACATGCGTAATATGCACTCCAGAAGAATGATATTTGGTGCAGGACATCCGATACTGCTTGAAAACACCTCTGCCAAATTTTATCGAGATCGGTTCAGATGAGGATATAGCTCCAATATATGTCTTTATCCGATATCAGGTTTATTGTGCACCAAATGGCTAATATAAGCCTAAATGGACTGAATTTTGGCATTTACAACTGAATTCTGAATATAAACCAGTACTTCAAATTTGGTATAAATCGGTTCAAATATAACTATAGCTCCCATATATATGTTTTATCCGATTTGTGGTTTAAAGTTCCTCACAAGCGTAATATGCATTCAACAACAATGATCTTTGGTACCAGATATCAAATAGTGCTCTAAAATAAGTATAATAAATTTTGACAAGATCGGTTGAGATTTGCTCCCATATATATCCTCAACCGGTTTCGGGTTAATAGTGCAATATCAGCACAAATGGACTGAATTTCGGCATATCGATCCGAATTCAGTCTAGAAGCAACTACCTTAAATTTGGTGAAAATCGGTTTAGATGTAGATATAGCTCCCATATACAGGGTGAGAAAAAAACTGCAACAAAGTCAAACGTCATAATTTTTTTTTTAATTTTATTGAATGAAAGCAAAATGTGTCGGAAATAGCATACAATTTTAGAATAAGTTTAGATTTGTTCGACTTGGTCACCTTCAAACGGCCAATGAAACCTTCACACGCTACCAGCATGTTGATCAGCGGTATTTTGGCCCATTACCGGCGAAGCGCTTGCTTGAGGTGATCGACACCGTGGTATTTTTTAGTGCCAACCATGCTTTCCAAAATACTCCAGACACAATAGTTCAACGGATTGGTATCCGGAGATTTTGGTGGGCATTATGCGCTACAAATGAAGTGAGGAACCTCATTTTGTAACTATTATTGGGTGGCGAGTGCGATGGTGCTGAGTCCTGTTGGAATGTCCAAGGTCTGCGGCTAAAATGTTTACGTGCCCAAGCCTTTAATACACCCTTCGGAATATTTTCGCGATAATATTCGGTATTTATTCTGATGCCACGGTCGATTAATACGAGTGGAGAGCGACCATCAGCTGTTATTGCGGCCCGCACCATCACCATGGCCGGCGCATGAGTTCTGGTGGCAAACCGAAGGTGTACATTTTCATTCAATTCGGCAGTTCACAACTTTCGGCCAAGCGAAGCTCTTTTGAGTCAATTTTCTTTCTGTTGCGGTATAAGTTCTTGCACTTTTTGGAATTTCAATGGCTCTACCCTGAGCTCATTTTTCAATATTTGCCAATGGAATATTGCGATATGTTCAGCTCATGAGCCATTTTTCGGCCACTGCGATTCGTGTTTCGATCAAGTGGCTTCTTTACTTTTCAAATCATTTCTGCTGATCTTGCTGTTTTCTCCCCTTCCGTCCACTTCCTTGACATCGGGCTACGCCACCAGTATCATGGTAACGAGCGATGGTACGAGACATAAAAGATTTATTCACATTTAAATGTGGGAGTGCTCTAACGATAGCCACTTGTGGTTTTCCAGCCAAGTGTAAAGAAATAACCTATCACGCTTAAATTCCATCACGAATATTTTTTTTTTTTTTTCTGGAAAATTCTCGCCAAAATGATTTTGTACGATTGTAAACAATATAATGAGATGTCACTTGAATAATTTTAACAACTGTCGGACGATGGCTTAGAAATGACAGCAGTTTGAAGTTGGTTGCAGTTTTTTCATTTCACCCTGTATATCATGTGACAGGGCTAAATCGTGCCTCTTCGAAATAATGGTTTTATACTCAAGGTCTCTTTGGACCAAATCCGTTTCAGGGCATTTGGAGTCGATCTAGCGATATCCGTCCGTTCGTCTGTCTCTCTGGCTTGTGCGCACAATAACTCTCTAAGAAAATATGGGATTTGGTCCATACTTGGTACATCGTATAATTATTATCAAACTTAGATCGTGTTCGGACATGGGAAATATCGGTCCACACCTTCTGGTACCTATGTGGGGGAGGAATTTAAAAAAAAATATTTTACTGCGCAGAAAGAGAAAGGATAATCCAATTTTGCTCCAACTTTGAAAATCCTAACATTTGCACAGTTCTGTATTTGTTTCTGCAGACAGGTCAAGGTCGAAGATGGGCTATATCGGACCATGATAACGTATAGCCCCCATTAAACGATACCCCCGAACGATATTCAATATTTTGATGATTTTAACAACTTTTTTCAATGAAATTGTCTGAAATTTTACACAGGTCCACGATATTGTATAGCACCCATATAAATGTATACCCCGATATTCAATATTTTGATGAATTCAGTCAATTTTCTCAATGGAATTGTCTTAAAATCCACAAAAGGAGTTCCTTGTGAGTATATTACCCCCTGAAGGTGAATTGTCTATATAGGTCCACATTGCCATATATTCCACATATATTCGGTATTTTTATGACTTTTGCTATGTTATTCACCGGAATTGTTTCAAATGTCGTATATAAAGTTCGAAACAGTTACTACAGCCTATGACACAAATTACTTATGAAGGACCACTTCTTCGTATAGCCACCCAATAAGGGTTATCATTTTGAACGGTATTTTCCGACGGATTTTTTTTTTTTTTTTGAAATTTTTCAAGTCCGGCCCGGCCGGAAAATTTTTATACCCTACACCACAAGGTGGTCATGGTATTATGTCTTTGTGCATTTGTTTGTAACAGGTAAAAGGAAACGAGATAGACCCATAGTTCGTTTTGATGATCTGCATAGAATCACATTCTGAGTCGATTTATGCAAGTCCGTCCGTCTGTCCATGTATTATTGTAAACAAAGTACAGTTCGTATTTATTGCCCTATCCAAACGAAATTTTGCACAAATCATTTGTTTGGCCCAAGGACGAACCTTTTTGAAATTGGAGACAATCGGTCAAAATTTCGATATAGCTCACATATATATCTACGTCCGATTTGCCTTCTATTGTGCACCAAACGTGTAATACCAGCTCGAATAGTATGAAATTTATACAACCAAATTAGGCCTGAAAATAAGTATGCCAAATTTGATCGAAATAGGTTTAGATATAGCTATAGCTCCTATGTATATTGTTCATCCGATTTGTTATTTTTGTCCTCTGCAGCCGTAATATGCACTCTGTAACAACAATATTTGGGGAAATATATTAAATACAGGTCAGCAATACATTTGCTAAATTTTATCAATATCGGTTCGGATTTGGATATAGCTCCCATATATAACTTCGTCCGATTTACTTTTTATTGTGCACCAAACTTCTAATATTTGTCCAAATGGGATGGAATTTGGCACTTACGACCGAATTGAGTCTAGAAGCTTGTATATGAAATTTGGTGAAGATCGGTTCAGATATAGCTATAGCTCCCATATGTACTGTTCATCCGATTTGTTATATTTGTTACCCACAGCCGTAATATGCACTCCGTAACAACGATATTTAGGGAAATATATCAAATACAGCTCAGAAATATCTTTGCCAAATTTTATCGAGATCGGTTCCGATTTAGAATTGAGCTCCCATATATATCTTTATCCGATTTCAAATTAATTGTGCACCAAATGGACAATACAAGTCCGAATTTAACAGATACAAATGCTTCGGCATATTTAGTCCTTTGAACTTTAAATTATAATTATAATCATAGCGTGTATGATTGCATTCTCCCATAAAAACTTTTAACTGTTATGCGGAGCTCTACTAAATTAGTGTAGGGTATCATAAAGTCGGCCCCGCCCGACTGTAAGTCTTTCTTTGCTGGTTTTTTTTTTTTTTTTTTGGAAATTTTTCAAGTTGTTTCCAAATGGTGGAGTCCGGCCCGCCGGAACATAGCTGTTTTTTACTTTTCAAGAAGTATTATAATCGTAGATATTGTCTAATATTATTGAACTTTTGATGATGATTGTTAAGAAAAAATTTCCTACAGCACTCAGAAGCACACACATTAAATTGTTTTTATATCATGGCAACCCATTTAGCAAAAACAACAAAAACATCTATCTCATCAACAATTTGAACGAATATGATGCAATATCTTGAGTATTTATTGTTGTCATTTTATGTTTCCTAAATTTGTGCGTTCATTTCGATGCTGCTACTGCTGCCGCTCGACTCAAAGTCCACCACAAACAAATCCAAATGTATACCGTCATTAATTTAATGGTAGGCTCGGCTCCCAGTAACTAGTCAATCAAAGCCAATCTAGGCAGCGACAAAGAAGACCATGATGGTGATGATGATGATGAAAACTACAACGACAACTTTTGGAAATCATTTAAGACTCAATCAAAGGCAAAAAAACAAAAAATTATTAATTTGTTTTTATGTTCATTGGTTGTTGTTGCTGTTTTTTCATTTATGACTTTATTCGTTTTCAATTAAAACAACTTAATTATTTATTTCGTTTTTTTTTTTCTCTCTGGTTGGGTTTGTTGCAACTTTTCCGCTGTTTATTTGTCTGAAAATGTTGCGTTTTTAATTATTAAATGTTCGCCTTAGTTTCACTGGTTGGTTGGTTGGTGTCTTTCGTTAAATGGCAAATATTTCATATTTCTATATTTATCTGACCATTGCAGGCCGTTAACAGCGAATGGTCTGCTTAAGAGCTAGAGTCGTAGCTACAAAATGTGTCGTTTTCAATTTGTTTTGGTTTTGCCAAGGCGTAGTAGCGTTTTGCTGTTTTCAAATTACGGACTTATGTCTATAATTGTTGGCAATTATGGACTAGGCATGGAGGATTAATTTCCACTACACAAGGAGAAAAATAATCCAAGAGAGGGGGTTAACGAGGTAAGCGGCAATATATATCGACTTCAATTCAGGAAGAGCCGCTGGATAAAATTTAACCTTTTTTAAAAGATTAAATAAAATGTTTCTAAAAAAAAACAATTTGACATAGAAGAGGTATGCTCGGGCTCTGTTTGGCTGCAATGTTGATATATACAGGGTGAGATGAAAAAACTGCAACCAACTTCAGACTGCTGTCATTTCTAAGCCACTCGTCCGACAGCTGTTCAAATTATTCCTGTGACAGCCTACTATATTGTTTACAAGCGTTCAAAGTATTTTGGTGAGAATTTTCCAGAAAAAAAAAAGTTAGTCGTGATGGAATTCAAGCGTGATAGTGTGATTTCTTTATATTTGGCTGGAAAACCACAAGTGGCTATCGTTAGAGCACTCCAGCATTTAAATGTGAATAAATCTTGTGTGTCTCGTACTATCGCTCGTTACTGTGGTACTGGTAGTGTAGCCCGACGTTAAGGAAGTGGACGTAAGAAAACAGCAACATCAGCAAAAATGGTTAGAAAAGTAAAGAAGCGGCTTGATCGACATCTGCGACACAGCGGCCGAAAAATGGCTCGTGAGCTGAACATATCGTAATATTCCATTCGGCAAATTTTGAAAACAATGAACTCGGGGTAAAGCCATTGAAATTCCAAAAAGGCCAAGAACTTACACTACAACGGAAAGAAAATAGACTCAAAAGAGCTAAAGAGTTGCTTCGCTTGGCCGAAAGTGATGAACTGTCAAATTTGGTTTTCTTCGATGAGAAAACTTTCGTTGTACAGCAGCTTGAAAACAAACAAAATTGTGAAAATGTGCACCTGGTTTGGCCACCAGAACTCAAGCGGCCATGGTGATTGTGTGGGCCGCCATAACAGCCGATAGTCGCTCTCCGCTCGCATTAATCGACCGTGGCATCAGAATAAATGGCGAATATTATCGCGAAAATATTCTGGAGGGTGTATCAAAGCCTTGGGCATGCAAACATTTTGGCCGCAGACCTCGGACATTCCAACAGGAATCAGCACCTTGCAGTCAGCACGCGCCAACCAATGTTTACAAAATGAGGTTCCTCGCTTCATTTCCAGCGCACAATGCCCACCAAAATCTCCGGATACCAATCCGTTGGACTATTGTGTAATACCAAATAACACTGCTAATATTCGTAAGATAGAACTAATACGCATTCGTAAATGTCCCAAAGTCCTACCTTTTTTGGCCGCAAATCTTGGACATTCCAACAGGACTCAGCACCATCGCAGTCAGCACGCGCCACCCAAGAATGGTTACAAAATGAGATTCCTCGCTTCATTTCCAGCGCACAATGCCCACCAAAATCTCCGGATACCAATCCGTTGGACTATTCTGTCTGCAGTATTTTGGAAAGCACGGTTGGCAATAAAAAATACCAAAGTGTCGATCACCTCAATCAAGCGCTTCGCTGGGAATGGGCCAAAATACAGCAGAGCAACATTGGTGCAGCGTGTGACGGTTTCATTGGCAGTTTGGAGGCCATAATTCATGCCAAAGGTGACCAATTCGACCAAATCTAAATTTATTCTAAAATTTGAAGCTATTTCCGACATTTTTTGCTTTTACTCAATAAAATTAAAAACAAGTAAGCAAAGGCTATAGTCGTGCGGGGCCGACCATGTGATACCCTACAACACTACAATATGTTAGAAGCCTTTTTATGTCAAAAACAATTTAGGAAGATTTCGCACAGATATCACCCTTAGCATTTAGACCAAGGATATTTGCCCAATATTTACGCATATTGTCGGGTTGTTAGTTGTTGTAGTCCATTTTACATCTTAATGTAATCCAATGGTCATCCAAAATGCTAGAATTCTTCCCTGTGCTTAACTCTCTTCACAGGCGTGTCGATTGGCTTCAATTGTGTGATCGGAAAAACATTTCTGTTTTTAGTTAATTTGAACCCCTAAAAATTTTGCAATCATCTCCACAAGCAAGAAGACCCTCCGTACCTCCATTCCCCTCCGTGGTCCATTCTACCCGCTGTCCTAAACTCTAACTTTATGCGAGATTTCGTGTCCTTGTCTTTCTATTTGTGACCTTTATACCGGCTGCAAAATCAAGACATTTTTCAGTTTTTGGTCCATTTCAACCCCTGATATACTGCGGACATCTTTAAAAACAATAGGCCTAACCCTTCTGAACCCAACCCTATTCTTGTAAAAATTTTCGTGAGAATCAGACGATATTTTCAATACTTATATAATATCCCCAACCTGTGTTGTAAGGTGAAAAAATATTACAAAATATTATAAGTCAAATTGAAAAAATCGCATGCGATAAAAAATATGAAAAATTAAAAAAAATGTCATCAAATACTACAAAATCTATGTTAACATCATTATTGATACCTCTTTATGCGAATTTTTTAGATTTTATTCTGTTATGCTATAGGACATTCTGAATTGACACAATTTGTCAAAATCGGTCCAGTCATTCTTGAGATATAAGCATTCTAACTAACATCCCCTTCCTTTGTATATATACGTTGTATATATTTCGCTATATATAAACGATATGTTTACTATCGGCATCTACGTAACGGTCAGAATTGACCTGTTCGTCTATTTGTGATTTCGCTGGGCTTAAAAATATTCGCGGTTTAATGGAAAATTTGACTTTTATTTAACACAAATGTTGTGGTCTATTTCATCCACTAAATATTATTCGATGACCATCAAAATTGGAAGCTTCTGCCCAGCCCTAAGCTCTAGCCGCATGCTAACTTTCGCTTTGATTGGTCTATAATTGCGACCAGTAGAGCAACTGCAAAATCAAGACATTTTTCAGTTTTTGGTCCATTTCAACCCCTAAATATTATGCGATCATCTCCAAAAGAAATAGGGTTCTATTCTGACCCTAGCCCCACGTCCATTCTAAATTTCGTGAAGATCGGGCCATAATTGCGACCTGTAGAGTGATTACAAATTAACATGGACAGACGGACGGACGGACATACATAGCTAGATCGACTCAGCTCGGCGAGATAGGAAGACCCATATATACTTTCCTATGTGAGAAACTAATATTTCGAGATGTTACATAATTTTTGGCCCAATCAAACTTATAATACCCCCAACACATAGTGTTGTAGGGTATAAAAATATGTAAAAATTATGGAGTTTGACTTTTTTGCAGTTTTTTATCTCATCCTGCATATGTGTCAGCACTCTTTGTAACTAGATATTTGGCGAACCCAGCTTTATTTTTTTGTGTACCTGGAAACATTTTCAAGGGTTTCATAGGGCTTTCCTTGTTTTAGACATTTTTGTTTTTATTTTAAATATTATTTTATTTATTGTTTTTTCTTTATATTTTTTATTTAAAAAAAATTAGGATTAATTGGAGTTTTTCCAAATTTTGTTTAATTTTTGTTTTCTCCGTGTACTTCAGCTTTTTCACATTTGACCCATGACGATTAAACATTTGCATGTCAGAGGCGTGTCACCGCTGTGTCTGTCAATATTTACCACATGCAATGTTGAAAATTGATAAAAATCATAAACAATTAGTGAAATTCTCCGGACATTTCTATATGTTCATAAAAATGAAAATGATATGTAATAACAGGTTTCACGCTTTCAGAATTGGTGTCGAATTACAAAAAATAAATTTTGATTTTAATTAAATTTTTTCTCAATGAAATAAAATTAACAAATTGAATGAAACGTTTTCCCATACTAGAGATCATAACATATTTTCTTATATTAATTTTATTTCAGTTGTTCTACACGTCGTAATTATAGACCAAACGAAGCGGAAGTTAGCATGGGGCTAGAGCTTAGGGAATTTAGAATGGGGCTAGTGCTTCCAATTTTGATGGTCATCGGGTAATATTTAGTGTGTGAAATATGCCATGACATTTATGTTAAAGAAAAGTCACATTTTCCATTAAACCGCGATTTCGGGATAATTGTGCACCAAATGTCCACTATAAGTTTAAATGTTCTGATTTTGGTACATTCGAGCGAAGGCAGTCTAGAAGCAAGTACATAAAATTTGGAGAAAATCGATTCAGATATAGCTACAGCTCCCATATGTATGTTTCATCCGATTTGGGGTTTTAAGTCCCTCACATGCATAATATGATCTCCACAACAATAATATTTGGTACCAAATATCAGATACATCCCAGAAATACCTCTGCCAAATTTATCAAGATCGGTTCGGATTTGGATATAGTTCCCATATATATCTTCACCCGATTTCGGGTTAATTGTGCGCCCAATGGCCAATATCAGTCCAAATGACCGGAATTTTAATATATCCGACCGAACTCAGTCTAGAAGCAAGTATATCAAATTTTGATAAAGTCGCCTCAGATATAGCTATAGCTCCCATTTATATGTTTCATCCGATTTAGTGTTTAAGTCCCACACATTTGTAATATGCTTTCGACAACAATGTTATTTGGTACAGGATATCTTATAGAGCTCAGAAATATTTTTGGCAAATTTTATCGAGAACGACTAAGATTTAGATATAGCTCCCATATATACTTAATCCGATTTCAGGTTTACTGTGCAAATAATTTCGGGACATATATTTTTATACCCTACACCACATAGTGGTAAGGTATTAGTATTTGTGCATTTCTTTGTAACATGGAGAAGGAAGCGAGATAGACCCATAGTTCCTTTTGAGGATCTCCATAGAATCACATTCTGAGTCGATTTATGCATATCCGTCCGTCCGTCCGTCTGTCTGTCCATGTATTTTTGTAAACAAAGTACAGATCGCATTTATCGCCCTATCCAGATGAAATTTTGCACAAATCATTTGTGTGGCCCAAGGACGAACCCTATTAAAATTGGAGATAATCGGTAAAAATTTAGATATAGCTCCCATATATATCTTCGTCCGATTTGCCTTTTATTGTGCACCAAACGTGTAATATCAGCCCGAATAGTATGGAGTTTTGCACATACAACAAAATTGGGCCTGGAAATAAGTATGTCAAATTTGATCGAAATCGCTTCAGATATAGCTATAGCTCCCATATATATTGTTCATCCGATTTGTTAATTTTGTCCTCCGCAGCCGTAATATGCACTCTGTAACAACAATATTTGGGGAAATATATCAAATGCAGCTCACAAATACATTTGCTAAATTTTATCGAGATTGGTTCAGATTTGGATATAGCTCCCATATATATCTTCGTCCGATTTACCTTTTATTGTGCACCAAACCTCTTATATTTGTCCAAATGGGATAGAATTTGGCACATGCGACCGAATTGAGTCTTCAAGCTAGCATGCCAAATTCGGTGAAGATCGGTTTAGATATAGCTATAGCTCCCATATATATTGTTCATCCGATTTGTTGTATTTGTTACCCACAGCCGTATTATGCACTCCGTAACAACGATATTCAGGGAAATATATCAAATACAGCTCAGAAATATCTTTGCCAAATTTTATCAAGATCGGTTCAGATATGGATATATCTTTATCCGATTTCAAATTAATTGTGCACCAAATGGTCAATACAAGTCCGAATTTAAAAGATACAAATGCTTCGGCATGTTTAGTCCTTTAAACTTTAAATTATAATCATAGCGTGTATGATTGAATTCTCCCATAAAAACTTTTAATTGTTATGTGGAACTCTACTAAATTAGCAAAGTGGTGTAGGATATCATAAAGTCGGTCCCGCCCGACTTTAGGACTTTCTTTACTGGTTTTTAACATAATCATTCTCGAAATGATATCACGCACCCTATAGCAATGTTTTTTGGTTTAAATGATTAAAATGTCTCTGTCAGACATAGTGAAAATCGATTCAGAATTGGATATGCCTCCTATGTATTAGTTCCTCTGAAGCCAAGCCATCTGTTCTAAAGCCAAAATATTGATAGGTAGTGTAATCTACTCCAAATAAATTCTGTTGTTACGGCAGCTCTACTAAATATGCATAGTGGTGTAGGGTATCATATAGTCGGCCCGGCTAGTCGGCTTTTGACTTTTTCTTACTGGTTTTTCGTTTTTGAGCGAATGTTTCAAAATTGAATCAAAATCTGATAATAAACTTATTTTTTTTTTTTTTTTTTGAAATCTGGCAGAAAATATATCAAATAATTTCAAATTATATTTCATTGTAATTTCATATTCCACAAGTTGCATTTTCCATGATTATGTAGAATATCTTTAAGAATTCCGTACTGCGCATTTCAGTTTATTAAATTGCAATAAATTTCAACTAAATTGTATCCATCATATCTAGTCAGGGCACGTGGTCTTCATTCGTGATGGCTGATGCGATGAGCGATTGAATTACACTGCAGCCAGTATTTAATTAATGAATGGATCATTAAGAAAGTGAACCTTAAAAAATGATACATTATGCAAGCCTCAACACTCCCACCAATCTAAATATTCTGCAACGATCATCAGCTATTATTTGCAATCAAGCATATTAATGTGAATCACCCCTGAGGTAATGTAGTTGGGTGGGGTTTTGTGTCAATTTAATTGATATAATAAATTATTTTTCTTTTTTCTTACCTTCCTGTACGAGTTTTTTGCATACGGGCCTTGCGTTCACCGCCTTAAATCCCACATTATAGGTGCAATTGACATAACTCCAGTAACGCTGCTGGTCCGTAATGCCATTGGGATCGAAGGGATCGTTGCAGAATTCTCCATTGGAGACATCTGTTGAGCAGCGCCAGCATTTTAAAATACTTTGAGCTGAAATAGAATAGGAAGAAACGTATTAATATGACAATTTTATTAAGGTACGGAAATAAAGTTATAAATGGATATTTTGGAGAAAATTAATTTGTTGTTAGGTTAGATGAAAAAATTGACAGTCCCAATATTTCAATTTGTTACCTCTCACAAAAAAGTTCCACATTATTATTATCCTCTATAATCCGAGGCTTCTAACATTCTACAAGAAGACCTTCTGCTCTTCTTAAAACTACCGCCTGCCTATATCAATTCAAGATTTCTAAAAGATGTTAATTAAGTTTTCCTTTGTTTTTGAAAACATTCTGGTCATTTCATAAGTCATAAGCAGACTTACGGATTTTATATCTATAAAGGAGGAACATGTTTGTAAGTTTGATTGTTTGTTTTTTTTTTTTTTTTTTTTCTTGTAATTTATAGACTCAAAAACTGCTAAACAGATTTTCCGGAAAATGTAACATTGCCTGAAAGTAACATAGGCTACATATATATTTTTAAGAATTCCACTTGGAACTGGGGATATAGCATCAGGATCGGAGGTACCTCCAGAAAATTTTGTTTTTGAATGCATATATCTATTGATCGGTTATAGATAAACTCTCCAAATTTGGAACGTGTAACGGAAAGCGGAAAAAAATAAATGATATTGGAATTGGTTCAGAAATGGTTATAGCTCCCATATATATTTTCGGCCGATTTCACATATTTAATGCACCAAACGCGATATGTATATCCGATTCCAATAAAATTCGGAATGAGTGACGAAATTTGGTACAGAAATATATTTACCAAATTATATTGAAATCGGTTCATATTTTGATATAGCTACCATGCATATTTTCGGTCGATCTTACATCCGATTCCAATATAATTTAGAATGACTGGCGAAAATTTGGAACAAAACTAAATTTGCCAAATGATATTGAAATCGCTTCAGATTTGGATATAACTTCCATACATATTTTCGACCGATTTCGCTTATTTGATGACGATATGTATGTTCGATTCCAATTAAATTTGGATTGAGTGACGGAATTTGGTAAAAACTAAATAAATTGTAATAGAAATTTTAATGAAATTTGAAATACGTAACGAAATTTGGTACCGAAATTAATTTGAAAATTATAATGAAATCAGAACAGATTTGAATATAACACCTACACATATTTTCGGCCGATTTCAAACAAATTTAGAATGTGTGACGAAATTTGATTAAAAAATAATTTTTGGCAAATTTTATTGAAATCGGTTCTGATTTTCTTATGGTCAGCTGAACCGGGCATGTTCATGCGTTGACAGACCGACCGATTTCTTTGTGAACAAATGAACAAAACAAGCAGCTAAGTTTGAAGGAACTTAAAAGATTTCACAAATTCCGTCGAAAAATGAAACCCCTTATGTGTGGGCTATACGAAGACATGGTCCTTCACAAGTAATTTTTTTTCACAGGTTGTAGTACCGATCCCGAATTTCAAATATGAATTTTGAAGCAATTCCGGTGAATAAGACGTGGACATGCATAAGCAATTTTCAGTCATAAGCTGTAGTACCCGTTACGAACTTCAAATAAAAACAAGTAAAAAAGCTGTAAGTTCGGCTGGACCGAACTTTTAATACCATTTTGTACAAATTTGGCAATTTCCACAAAAAAAAAAAATAAAATAAATAAATAAATAAAATCCGTTAAAAATTCTGTTAAGATATTAAAAATACCGAATGCCTATACGACGACGTGGACCTACATGGCCCATTTTCTGATTTATGCTGCAGTATCTATTACAAACTTCAAATACCAAATTTGGAATGATTCCGTTAAATAATGTCGCTAAAATATCAAAATACCGAATATCGGGGGGTACCGTTATATGGGTGCTATATGAAGAAGTGAACCTACATGGCTCAATTTTTGACTTAGGATGTAGCATCCATTACGAACTTCAAATGCCAAATTTCAAACAATTCCGTTAAATAATGTCGCAAAAATCACCAAAATACCGAATATCGCTTAAATTATCAAAATACCGAATATAGGAAGGTATCGTTACATGAGGGCTATAAGAAGACGTGAACCTGAGTACGCGATTTTTTGTCATGGGCTGTTGTACTCATTAAGATCTTCAAATTCGAAGTTTTTAAACACTTCTGGTAAATAATGTCGCTTAGATCATCAAAATAGCAAATGATCAAAGTACCCTTGTTTGGGGGCTATACGAAAACGTGGACCGACATGGCCCACTTTAACCTTCTTATTGGCAAAATACACATGGGTGCAGAATTTAAGCCTTCTAACTCAATTCGTTTCAAAAAGCCCAATTGGTCTACTAAATTTTTGTAATGGATTAATAGGTATTCTATAAGAAGGCCTGCTTGCTCCAGAGTTTTGCTACCAACTTCGAATGCCTATATAATTATTTTGTCTGCCCAAAGCAAAATGAGTCACACTATACAAATTACATGGTATTACCATATAACAGATACAGCCATGTTAAACATGACACTGATACTTAACGTCATAACGTCATTTGCATTTCAATACAATATTCAACTGGCATGATTTTTGAAAAGAATGAAGCGTATCATTCAAATAGAAATTTTCAAACAAAAAAATTGAGATAATACTTGTGTCTAAGTCATAATTTCCATCTCGAACCCCCTCCCATCCTAGGAGCGGTGCTTAAACAGAAATCAGCACAAAACACAAAATGCGCAGTATTTTGTTAATTTGTTTTCTTTATTTCGAAAGATCTAAACGATGACACGGAATGTGTTGTGATCTGGCGACGAGTGTGGGAGGTCGTTTAAATGCAGTGATCATTAAATAAAATTTAGTCGGGAATTGTGTTTTGAAGTAATTGCAATTTTATTAAGTCACACACATGCCACTCTTCCTACTATTATTAATTTTAATTCTAACATGACAGAGCAGTTATTATGGTTGATGAGTAGATAAGTTTTGAAAAAAAGTAAGTGTGAGAAAAAATGTTTTATAAAAAAACAATAGAACATGAAATGAGTAATTTATCTGGATTTTGTCACATTCTCAAATAATTAGATAATTTAGGGGGTAGGTCCACCATAAGGCAAAATTATTAAAAAAATTGGTAGTGCAGGAAAAACATTATTGAGATGTTAAGAAAATCCGACACAAATTTCATTTCGATGCATAATTTTGTGAGGGAGAAATTAGAAGGAGCTTACAGATATATTCCATATTCACTTTTGATATAGTCAAGTGTCTGAAACACTTTGATCTGAAACACTTTGGAATTGAATGAACGAATCCCTCAAGATATTGCGATATTGGGATAAATAATAATTTTAAAATCTTCTTTGATCTTCTATTCTGAACCTAACATAAGGCAAAATTTCGTGAGGATCGGACCGTAACTGCGACCTGCATCGTGATTACAAATTAGCATGGACGGACACACATAGCGTGATAAAATCAGCTCGGCGAAATAGGAAGACTCATATATAAGACGGTGGGTCTAGGATTAATATTTCAAAGCCTTACACCCCGGACTAAAAATTGAACTATCACTTAGTTATCACTCCCGATCTTCCTGTTTTGAGAAATGATTGATTTATTATATTAAAAAAATTCTTCGAAACATTGACTGTGACTTTCCTATTAAAGGATATCTAAGAGAATATAAAAAAGAAAAACATAAAAAAAAACTGCGCAAAATGTCGGAAATAGCATGAAATTTTAGAATAAGTTTAGATTTGTTCAAATTGGTCACCTTTGGCACGAATTATGGCCCTCAAACGGCCAATGATACCGTCACACGCTGCCCGAATGTTGCTCTGCGGTATTTTGGTCCATTCCTGGCGAAGCGCTTGCTTGAAGTGATCGACACTTTGGTATTTTTTAATGCAAACCTTGCTTTCCAAAATACTCCAGACACAATAGTCCAATGGATTGTTATTCGTAAATTTTGGTGGCCATTGCGCGTTGGAAATAAAGCAAGGAACTTTATTTTGTAACCATTCTTGGGTGGAGTGTGTGCGATAGTGCTGAGTCCTGTTTGGAATGTCCAAGGTCTGCGGCCAAAATGTTTGCGTGCTCAAGGCTTTAATACACCCTCCAGAATATTTTCGAAATAATATTGGGCATTTATTCTGATGCCACGGTCGATTAATACTGCTGGCCAACGAATACTTTCTCATCGGAGAAGACCAAGTTTTCCACTGTCGGCCAAGCGGAGCAACTCTTTAACTCTGTCGAGTCTATTTTCTTTCTGTTGCGGTGTAAGTTCTTGCACTTTTTGGAATTTCAATGGCTTTATCCCGAGCTAATTTTTCAATATTTGCCGCATGGAATATTGCGATATATTCAGCGCACGAGCCATTTTTCGGTCACTGCGACGCGGGTTTCGATCAAGTCGCTTCTTTACTTTTCGAATCATTTCTGCTGATGTTGCTGTTTTCTTCCATCCACTTCCTTGATGTGGGACTACGCTACCAGTATCACGGTAACGAGCGATGGTACGAGACACAGAAGTTTTATTCACATTTAAATGCTGGAGTGCTCTAACGATAGCCACTTGAGATTTTCCAGCCAAATATAAAGAAATCACACTATCTATCCATCGCGAATAAGTTTTTTCTGGAAAATTCTCATCAAAATACTTTTTTCTGCCCCCAATTGTTCAGTTTCTTTTTGCTCCACAGTGTACTTAATATTGATATTTTTTTTGACACATAACATACTAGTGTATCATCCGCTAATGTGGCGTTGTAGCTCCCCAGAATGGTGCAATGAATCAAATCATGAAGTCATTTCTACACATTTTTTGCAAACAAACAACAAATTCCAGTCCGATAAATAGGTCAGAATTTAGCATACTTTGAAAACATATGTTGATCTTAGCGAAGGCCAGACGAACAATACAAAACAATGTGGGAAATATTTGGCGAACAGTTTCTTGTGGAATAAATTAGACAGTTTCAAAAATAAATAACACATGGCAGTGATGGAAATAAACAACAAAGTTTACAAAATTCAAAATGAACCATAAAATTTGAAAAACATCCCGAATCTGTTATGATTATTACTCATAAATATCTAATAAGTAAAAATGCTGTAAGTTCGGCCAGGATGAACTTTGAATACCCTCCACCATTTGGAATGAATTTGGCAATTCTCAAAAACAATAAAATCGTTAAAAATTCTGTTAAAATCTTAAAAATGCCGAATGTAGCTGTTATATTAGGACATGGACCTGCATAGGCAACATTTGCCATAAGCCATTTCAATATTCAAATGCGAAACTTAAAAAAAAATCGATAACAATGTAGCTAAAAACATCAAAATACCGAATATCGGGAGGTGCCGTGCTATACGAAGACGTGGACCGGCACAGACAAATTTCTGTATTCGGCTGTAGTATCCTTTACGAACCTTAAATACCTAATTTGAAGCAATTTCGGTGAATAATGTCGCTAAAATCATTAAAATGCCGAATATCGGGAGGTACCGTTATATGGAGGCTATACGAAGACGTGGACCGGCACAGACAATTTTCTGTCTTAGGCTGTAGTATCCTTTACGAACCTCAAATACCAAATTTGAAACAATTCCGGTGAATAATGTCGCTAAACTCATCAAAATACTGAATATCGGGAGGTACCGTTATATGGGGGGCTATACGTAGACGTGAACCTGCCCAGACAATTTTCTGTCTAAGGCTGTAGTATCCATTACGAACTTCAAGTACCAAATTATAAAGAATTCCGGTGAATGATGTCGATGAAATCATTAAAATGCCGAATATCGGGAGGTACCGTTATATGGAGGCTATACGAAGACGTGGACCGGCACAGACAATTTTCTGTCTTAGGCTGTAGTATCCTTTACGAACCTCAAATACCAAATTTGAAACAATTCCGGTGAATAATGTCGCTAAACTCATCAAAATACTGAATATCGGGAGGTACCGTTATATGGGGGCTATACGAAGACGTGGACCGGCACAGACAATTTTCTGTCTTAGGCTGTAGTATCCATTACGAACCTCAAATACCAAATTTGAAACAATTCCGGTGAATAATGTCGCTAAAATCATCAAAATACCGAATATCGGGAGGTTACATGGGGGCTATACCAAAACGTATACATGGCCCATTTTCAATACCAAAAGTCCTGTGGACATAACATACATTTGAGTAAAATGTTATCATTCTACTTCAATTCGTTCGGAAGCTAGAGTGATTTCCACAGACGGATAGACGGACAGACGGACGGACATCGATAAATCGACATAGAATATAATGCTGATCAAGAATATACTTTGTGGGGTCTAAAATGTATATTTCGAGGTGTTACAAACGGAATGACAAACTTAATATACCCTCCATACTATGGTGGAGGGTATAAAAATTAAGTTCCATTAAAATAACGTTTCCAAGAAAATTTCAGTTCAACTTTTTCCCGCTTCAAAGCCATTCGCTTAATACCCGTTAATTAAAAGAAGATCCTATCATTTGCAGTTTGTTTTATGTTTTTTTCAACTTCATGGAAAACAAAACTTTGTTCCCACAATTGAATTGTAGCTGTGTTTTAAACAAAAAACTTATCTCTGTGGCATTTTCCACCTACTTTTCCACACCACCTTCACCACCGAACAATGCTTGCCAATCAGCTAAAGTTTGTCATTATTTCTCCTCGAAACCAAAGCGGCAATAACAAAAGAAAAAAATCGCACTCAAGCAGACGAAGTCCCATTTCATCAATGTGTCTTCAAGGAGAGTTTAACAGCAACGAGTTGATGCAACACGTTGATGACTATCAATTTAAAACAAACAGTGCGAGGGGAAAACTCTAAGGAAAACATAACAACACATACACATGCATACGTATAAACTTATATTCTCATAAACCCTATTGTAAGTGCATTGCACTTGTTTCTCTGACAATATGTATGACATAAAGACAGACAGGCAGGCAGGCAGGTAGTCTGCCTCACTTTTCAGTTCCATACTTGCCACGATGACCTCATTCACAAGCGTGCCACATATGAAGTTTAGTTTTTTTTTTTTTTTCTTGAAATTAATTTTAACCCATTGGGGAAAAAGATATGGAAGAAGGACACAAAAGAAACCCATGAATTGTAGGAATTTCTATGTCTTTTCTTGGTCTCCAATAATAAGACCTATCGGTCCTCAATAAAAAAATCTATCTGCCCTCAATAAAAAGACCTGTTGGTCTTCTATGTGAAGACTTCTCGAACTCCTATGAGAAACCTTTCCGGTCTTCCAGAAGAAGACCTTCTGGTCTTCTATGAGAAGACCATCTGGTCTTCTATGAGAAGTCCATCTGGTCTTCTATGAGAAGTCCATCTGGTCTTCTATGAGAAGTCCATCTGGTCTTCTATGAGAAGTCCATCTGGTCTTCTATGAGAAGTCCATCTGGTCTTCTATGAGAAGTCCATCTGGTCTTCTATGAGAAGACCCTTCTGGTCTTCTATGAGAAGACCTTTTGGTCTTCTATGAGAAGACCCTTCTGGTCTTCTATGAGAAGTCCATCTGGTCTTCTATCAGAAGACCTTCTGGTCCTCTATGAGAAGACCTTCTGGTCTTCTATGAGAAGACCTTCTGGTCCTCTATAAGAAGACCTTCTGGTCTTCTATGAGAAGACCATCTGGTCTTCTATGAGAAGACCATCTGGTCTTCTATGAGAGAAGACCTTCTGGTCTTCTAAGAGAAGACCTTCTGGTCTTCTGTAAGAATATCTTCTGGTCTTCTATAAGAAGACCTTCTGGTCTTCTAAGAGAAGACCTTCTGGTCTTCTAAGAGAAGACCTTCTGGTCTTCTAAGAGAAGACCTCCTGGTCTTCTAAGAGAAGACCTTCTGGTCTTCTGTAAGAAGATCTTCTGGTCTTCTATAAGAAGACTTTCTGGTCTTCTATGAGAAGACCTTCCGGTCTTCTATGAGAGCACCTTCTGGTCTTCTATAAGAAGACCTTCTGGTCTTCTTTGAGAAGACCTTCTGGTCTTCTTTGAGAAGACCTTTTGGTCTTCTATGAGAAGACCTTCTGGTCTTCTATGAGAAGACCTTCCGGTTGTCTATGAGAGCACCTTCTGGTCTTCTGTGATAAGACCCCTTGGTCTTCTATAAGAAGACCTTCTGGTTTTCTATGAGAAGACCATTCTGGTCTTCTATGTGAAGACCCTTCTGGTCTTCTATGAGAAGACGCTTCTGGTCTTCTATGAGAAGATCTTTCGGTCTGCTATGAGAAGACCTTCTGTGAGAAGACCTTCTGTGAGAAGACCTCCTGTGAGAAGACCTTCTCTGTCTTCTATGCGAAGACCTTCTGGTCTTCTATGAGAAGTCCTTCTGGTCTTCTATGAGAAGACCACTTGGTCTTCTATGAGAGGACCACATGGTCTTCGATGAGAAGACCCCTTGGTCTTCTATGAGAAGACATTCTGTGTCTCCATGAGAAGACCACTTAGTCTTCTATGAGAAGACCTTCTGTATCTTATATGAGAAGACCTTCTGTGTCTTCTGTGAGAAGTCCTTCTCTGGTCTTCTATGAGAAGACCTTCTCTGGTCTTCTATGAGAAGACCTTCTCTAGTCATTTGTGAGAAGACCTTCCGTGGTCTTCTAAGAGAAGACCTTCTCTGGACTTCTATTAGAAGACCTTCTGTGTCTTATATGAGAAGACCTTCTGTGTCTTCTAAGAGAAGACCTTCTCTGGTCTTCTAAGAGAAAACCTTCTCTGGTCTTCTAAGAGAAGACCTTCTCTGGTCTTCTATTAGAAGACCTTCTCCGGACTTCTATGAGAAGACCTTCTGGTCTCCTATGAGAAGACCTTCTGGTCTCCTATGAGAAGACCTTCTCTGGACTTCTATGAGAAGACCTTCTGGTCTCCTTTGAGAAGACCTTCTGGTCTTCTATGAGAAGACCTTCTGGTCTTCTATGACCTTCTGTTTTCCTATGAGAAAACTTCAGGTCTTCTGTGCGAAAATCTTCTGGTCTTCTGTGAGAAAACCTTCTGGGCTTCTATTAGTAGATCCTCTTGATCCTCTTTTTCTATGAGAAGGCCTTCTGGTCTTCTATGAGAAGACCTTCTGGTCTTCTATGAGAAGACCTTCTGGTCTTCTATGAGAAGACCTTCTGGTCTTCTATGAGAAGACCTTCTGGTCTTCTATGAGAAGACCTTCTGGTCTTCTATGAGAAGACCTTCTGGTCTTCTATGAGAAGACCTTCTGGTCTTCTATGAGAAGACCTTCTGGTCTTCTATGAGAAGACCTTCTCTGGACTTCTAAGAGAAGACCTTCTCTGGTCTTCTAAGAGATGACCTTCTCTGGTCTTCTAAGAGAAGACCTTTTCTGGTCTTCTACAAGAAGACCTTCTCTGGTCTTCTACAAGAAGACCTTCTCTGGTCTTCTATGAGAAGACCTTCTGGTCTTCTATGAGAAGACCTTCTGGTCTTCTATGAGAAGACCTTCTGGTCTTCTATGAGAAGACCTTCGGGTCTTCTGTGAGAAGACCTTCTGGTCTTCTATAAGAAGACCACTTGGTCTTCTATGAGAAGACATTATGTGTCTTCTATGAGAAGACCACTTAGTCTTCTATGAGAAGTCCTTCTCTGGTCTTCTATGAGAAAACCTTCTCTGGTCTTCTAAGAGATGACCTTCTCTGGTCTTCTAAGAGAAGACCTTTTCTGGTCTTCTACAAGAAGACCTTCTCTGGTCTTCTACAAGAAGACCTTCTCTGGTCTTCTATGAGAAGACCTTCTGGTCTTCTATGAGAAGACCTTCTGGTCTTCTATGAGAAGACCTTCGGGTCTTCTGTGAGAAGACCTTCTGGTCTTCTATAAGAAGACCACTTGGTCTTCTATGAGAAGACATTATGTGTCTTCTATGAGAAGACCACTTAGTCTTCTATGAGAAGTCCTTCTCTGGTCTTCTATGAGAAAACCTTCTCTGGTCTTCTAAGAGATGACCTTCTCTGGTCTTCTAAGAGAAGACCTTTTCTGGTCTTCTATGAGAAGACCTTGTGGTCTTCTCTAAAAATACCTTCTGGTTTTTTATGAGAAGACCTTCTGGTCTTCTATGAGAAGACCTTCTGGTCTTCTATGAGAAGACCTTCTGGTCTTCTATGAGAAGACCTTCTGGTCTTCTATGAGAGGACCTTCTGGTCTTCCAGGAGAAGACCTATTGGTCTTCTATGAGAAGACATTTTGGCCCTCTATGAGAAGGCCTTTTGGCCCTCTATGAGGAAACCCCTCAAGAGGTTAATCCAACTCCTATCATCTAATTTCTTATGCAGAAATGTTGTTAATGTCTGTAATTAGCGATGTTGCAATACGGCACTTGCAAAGGCGGAGTTTATCAGACAGTCTGGCTGCGACATGTGTGGAGATTCCCAGCAAAACGATGTTGTTGTCTCCAGTTATGTATGAGAAGAAAATTAATTAGGAAATTAGTTTTCTACAACACAACAGCCGTAATTATCTTCTAGGCAAATCAAATGGAAATTATGTTGAAAATTACACGATTAAGAGAAAATTGTGATTGTGTTTAAATTGTCAAGGAAAAGTGGGCATAGTACAGTTAAGAGGTCAGTGACTTGCTTTAAGATTTAAGTCTATTGTTCTGAAGAAAAAAAATTGCAGAGTAGACTTTGTTACTTTTCTAGGCACTTGGGGACGGGTTTTTAGAATGATTTGAAAAGAAAGGAAAAATGCTTATGTCATCATGATGACATATAAATCGCATTTGTTTTATTTTTAATGCATTTTGCATTTATTGTCAATGATGTTCATCATTGCAGAACGAATGCGCATAGATGAAGGCTGTACTTCCAGCGGATGTTAAAGTCAAAGCTTGAAAGTCACACCCCAAATAATAAATATAATTCATACGTGTTTTCCATTTATAAACAAATAAATTAAAATAAAATATTTGTCAATTTGTTGTCGTTGTAGCTGCTGCTGCTGATGTTGGCATTCCTCTTTTCACTGGCGTTGAAAAGAGGAATGCCAACATCAGCAGCGTCCAACCTCTGAATTCATTTGAATAAATCTCTTTTGTTTAGATGGTGATGTGCAACACAATTAAATATTTGTTTTCTTTTTTTTTTTTTTTTTTAATATAAACAAAATCATTGAGTGATTTGTTCGGTGCCATGGGATTGAACAAATTCGATTGTGTTAATGATTTTTTTATACCCTACAACACTTTGTGTTGGGGGTATCATAAGTTTGTTTGGGTCAAAAATTATGTAACACCTCGAAATATTGGTTTCCCACATAGGAAAGTATATATGGATCTTCCTAGCTCGCCGAGCTGAGTCGATATAGCTATGTATGTCCGTCCGTCTCTCTGTCCGTCTGTCCATGTTAATTTGTAATCAAGCTACAGGTCGCAATTATGGCCCGATCCTTATTAATTTTTGGTTTGAGGTGGGGTTAGGGTCAGAATAGAACCCTATTGTTTTTGGAAATGATTGCAAAATATTTAGGGGTTTAAATTTTTCCTGGTTTTGCAGATGCTTTATAGGCCACAATTAAGAACCAATCGACGCGAAAACTTAGACGTAGCTAGAGTTTAGGGCTGGACAGAAGCCTACTAATTTGGGTGGCCATCGGACAATATTTAGCGGGTAAAATAGACCCTATCTTTTATGTTAGAAAATACGAAAATTGTCACTAAACCGCTAGACCGATTTTCACAATTCCCATTAATTTGGAATGGTATCTTGCCAGAAAAGGAAAGAATCTAAAAAAAAATCGCGAAAAAATATTCCAATAAAGAAGTGAATATTTGTTGTTCCATTTTTCTCTATTTATACCCTATAACACTATGTGTTGGTTTGATTGGGCCAAAAATTATGTAAAAATTTCAATTATAGTCCTCAGAAGGGCGAGGCCTATTGTTTTCAAAGATGTCCGCAATATATTTAGGGGTTGAAATGGACCAACAATTAAAAATGTTCCTGATTTTGCAGCCGTTATAAAGGTCATAAATAGAAACCAACTGGTCAGAATTAAAGCCTACTCTTATAGATATGTAAATATAGAGGTTCAAATGGATCAAAAATTAAAATACTTTTCCTGATTTTGCAGTAGATTTACGTGAGTAGAAATTTAGGGACAGGGAAGAAGTCAAGCATTTTGGATGATCATTGAATTATATTTAGGTGTAAAATGGACCACGGCTTTTGTGATTTTTTTTTCGAATACATAATAACACGGCGGAATGCGTAAATAATGATAACATCTGGGCAGGGCTCTATGGCATTAATTGAATATCGAAGCCTTCCAAAATGAATTGGGGCGTAAGGGGGGCTTCCAACACGTTGTAGTGTTGTAGAGTATCACATGGTCGACTCCACACGACTATAGCCTTTGCTTATTTGTTTTTTTTTTTTTTTTTGATTCTGACCTAAATTAATTGTACACCACATTTGCGATTTAACTGAAGGCAGAGGTATTCTATAGTTTGGAGATTTTTTTGAGATCCTTCATTGTATAAGAATACATATAATTTTGCAATAATTGCAAATTCTAATATCCTCAGCAATATTGTTAGAGGGTACGCAAGGTGAGATAAAAAAACTGCAACAAAGTCATACGCCATAATTTTTATTTATTTTTTTTTTAATTTTATTAAATGAAAGGAAAAAATGTCGAAAATAGCATCAGATTTTAAAATAAGTTTAGATTTGGCACGAATTATGACCTTCAAACGGCAAATGAAACCCTCACACACTGCCCGAATGTTGCTCTTTTGCTTGAAGTGATTGACAATTTGGTATTTTTATACCCTCCACCATACAATGGAGGGTATATTAACTTTGTCATTCGGTTTGTAACTCTTAGAAATATTCATGTCAGACCCAACAAAGTATATATATTCTTGATCAGCGTAAAATTCTAAGTCGATTTATCCATGTCCGCCTCCCTGTCTGTTGTAATCACGCTATCTTTCAAACGAATTGAAACAGAAGGCTAAAATTTCGCACACGTGTTTATTTTTCCAGTAGGCAGGTTAAGCTCGTAAATGGGCAACGTAGGTTTCATAGAGCCCCTATATAACGGTACCTCCCGATATTCGGTATTTTGACGAGTTTAGGTACAATACCCACCGAAATTGTTTGAGATGTCGTATTTGACGTTCGTAATGGATGCTACAGCGTATGACAGAATATTGTCTATGCTGTTCCAGGTCTTCGCACAGCTCCGATATAACAGTACCTCCCTATATACGATATTTTGATGATTTTAGCTACATTATTCACCGTTTATTTCAAGTTTCGAATTTGAATATGGTAATGACTTATGACAAACAATGCCTATGTAGGTCCACGTCGTATAGACCCCAATATAACGTCTATATTCGGTATTTTAAAAAATTTTAACAGAATTTTTTAAGGATTTTATTTTTTGAAAATTTCCAAATTCGTTCCAAATGATGGAGGGTATTCAAAATTCGGCCCAACCTTGCTTTCCAAAATACTCCAGACACAATAGTCCAACGGATTGGTATCCGGAGATTTTGGTGGCCATTGTGCGCTGCAAATGAAGCGAGGAACCTCATTTTGTAAAAATTCTTGGGTGGCGCGTGCTGAGTGCGATGGTGCTGAGTCCAGTTGGAATGTCCAAGGTCTGCGGCCAAAATGTTTGCGTGCCCAAGGCTTTATTACACCCTCCAGAATATTATCGCGATAATATTCGGCATTAATTCTGATGCCGCGGTCGATAAATACGAGCGAAGAGCGACCATCGGCTTTTATGGTGGCCCCCACCATCACCATGGCCGGCGCTTGAGTTCTGATGGCCAGCCGAAGGTGCACATTTTCAGATGACCTCTTTGGCAAGTAAATACGATAATTTTCTTTGTTTTCAAACTGCTGGACAACGATTGTTTTCTCATCGGAGAAAACCAAATTCGGCAGTTCATCACTTTCGGCAGTTCACCAAGCCAAGAACTCTTTAGCTCTTCAGAGTCCATTTTCTTTCTGTTGCGGTGTAAGTTCTTGCACTTTTTGGAATTTCAATGGCTTTACCCCGAGCTCATTTTTCAATATTTGCCGAGTAGAATATTGCGATATGTTTAGCTCACGAGCCATTTTTGGGCAACTGCGAGCGGGTTTCGATCAAGTCGCTCCTTTACTTTTCGAACCATTTCTTCTGATGTTGCTGTTTTCTTCCGTCCACTTCCTTGATGTCGGGCTACGCTACCAATATCACGGTAACGAGCGATGGTACGAGACACAAGGGACTTTGGACCAAATCGGTTTTAGGCCATTTGGAGTAGATATAGCGATGTCCGTCCGTGGCAGACTGGAATAATTTTATTAAAAATTATCACATATCTCATATAAAGTGAAGGAAGTGGCCAATATAACCTGGCGCGTCGCAATATTTATATCATATTTATTTAGGTCCAATATGAAATGAACAAATTTTAATCCATTCCTTTGGAACCTACTCCATAGAGGATCAACAATTTGAATAATCGTAACAGAAATAAAATTATATTAAAATAATCGAACATTGACTGAGGGTATACGTCTGTCGGCACAACCGACTGATGCTTTTTACTTGTGATTATCGGTTTTTGTCTGGGACAGTTCTCCCCAGGAGTTATATTAAAATACCTCCTATGACTAAAACTTTTTTTCACCCAAGTGATGAGATCGTAAGAATATCCCCATCCAAGGGAATTAATGAGGATTGGTGGCTCTTTCCGAAACCTAGGTATTCACTACCTTACCCACTGATAAACATTATTATCTTTCTCCACTAATTAATAAACCTCGCTTCTATAAAAACAAGAATAATGGGATTAAGCCAAACAATTTTGCAAAAAAAAAAAAAAATATATAAATAAAATAATTTAAAAAATTTTATTAACAAATTTGATTTATTTCATGCGGTACTTTTACTTTGATTTCCCCAGCTTTATCAACGTCGTTGAGTAAAAAGATTGCAAATATGACACTTACATGGAAACAAACTAAGCATACAGTCGATACTGCGGTATCAGCATCCAATGCAACTTAGATACCTTTCGGAGATACTGAAATTGATACGCACACACACTGTCTGTCGTTAAAAATAAGAGGGAGAGAGACACACTTAACAAATTTTTACTTTGCTACAACGATTTTCCATTTCGTTGCTGACGAAATCGAAGGCATATCAGTAGCTGCCAATTAAATTTTATTTTATAACGACGGCAAGAAAAAGACATATATTTTGTGTAAAAAATTGTTTAACAAAATTATTATGATTTGGTCCCAAAGTATTACCTTTTAATGTGAACGAATAAAAATAAGTTTCAAATAAATATTTTGGCCAACAAATACGCAACACGTTACTGTTGCCTGTGACCAAACTCTTGCCGAACTTGCGACCGACAAGTTTGTTTGTGCAACCCACAGATCTTGGTTTAGAAAATAAATAAAAAACGTAGCATATTGAAGGGTACCATGTAATTAAATGAAGGCTTTGCCATATAAATTTCTTATCGACTAAATTCGATACTTCCTTCGGAAGTTTCTTATAAGATTCACCATTAGCAGCTCTGGTAGTATTTGAAAATATTCACACTCAGCAGACCTAACAAACTTAAAAAGTTGGCAATTGTTGAAAGTTTACATGCAGTTGTTCAAAAAACACATTTAACAGTCATTTCAATTTCTCAGCCCTTCAAAATCAATATTTGCCTGCCCTGACTTTCCTTCAAAAAAATTATTACATTTAAATATTTGGCTAGATAGATACCGTTTAGCTACACTGACTATACCTCAAAAGAATCCCGTAAAAAAACAATTTTTAGTCCTTCAATTCGTAATAAATGCAATATCCCTATAAAAGTTTCATTGTCATTCAGAATTTTCTAATAAAATTCAGGATTGGCTTCACTGAAAGTTTATGTCTTTTAAAATCCCTCTTTAGCCACTGTAACAGTGCTTCAAAAAAAAAAAAAAAAAAAAAAACAATTTAGTTGCTCTGACAATCCTTCAAGCAATTCTAAAGAAATCGGCCATTGCCTGCTTTAATAGTCCTTTAGAAAGTTTATGTATTCACAAGTAAACAAAGGCTATAGACGTTCGGGGCCGACTGTGTGTTACCCATTAACACTGTTATATATCTTCTGTATTTATAATGGAAGAAAATGATTTTATGTATGTGTGTTTGTAATTTATGGACTCGGAAACCGCTGAACAGATACTCCTGAAAATTTTCAAGTTGTATAACCTCGCCTGAAAGTATCATAGGCTATATAAATTTTTGAAATTCCACTTGGAACTAGAGATATGGCATCAGAATCGGAAGTACCTCCCAAAAATTTAGATTTTATTATTGATAGATTACGAATATTGCCTCCAAATTTGAAATGCATAACGGAATTTCGAACAAAAATAAATTTGCCAAATTATATTGAAATCGGTTCAGATATAGCTCCCATATATATTTTCGGCCGACTTCATATATTTGATGCACGAAACACGCTATGTATGTTTAATTTCAATTAAATTTGGATTGTGTAACGGAATTTAAACGAATATACATTTTCCAAATAATATTGAAATACGTTAAGATTTGGAAATAGCTCCTATATATATTTTTGAACGCTTTCGTTTATTTGATTCACCCAACACGATATGTATGTTCTACTTTAATAAAATTTGGAATGAGTGGCGATATTTGATTAGAAAATACATTTGCAAAATTATATTGAAATCATTACAGGATTGGATATACCTCCCATATATACAGGGTGAGATGAAAAAAAACTGCAACAAAGTCAAACGCCATAATTCTTACATTTTTTTTTAAATTTTATTGAGTGAAAGCAAAAAATGTCGGAAATAGCATCAAATTTCGGAATGAGTTTAGAATTGTTCGAATTGGTCATCTTTGGCACGAATTATGGCCTTCAAACGGCCAATGAAACCGTCACACTCTGTCCGAATGTTGCTCCACTGTATTTTGGCCCATTCCCGGCGAAGCGCTTGCTTGAGGTGATCGACACTTTGGTATTTTTTAGTGGCAACCTTGCTTTCCAAAATACTCCAGACACAATAGTCCAATGGATTGGTATTTGGAGATTTTGGTGGCCATTGTGCACTGCAAATGAAGCGAGGAACCTAATTTTGTAACCATTCTTGGGTGGCGCTTGCAGAGAGCGATGGTGCTGAGTACTCTTGGAATGTCCAGAATTTTTCGCTAATATTCGGCATTTATTCTGATGCCTCGGTCGATTAATACGAGCGGAGAGCGACCATTGGCTGTTATGGCGGTCGAGTTCTGGTGGCCAACCGAAGGTGCACAATTTCAGCTGACCTTTTTGGCAAGTAAACACGATAATTTAGTTTGTTTACAAACTGCTGGACAACGAATGTATTCCCATCGGAGAAAACCAAATTCGGCAGTTCACCACTCACCGCTTTCGGCCAAGCGAAGCCACTCTTTAGCTCTTTTGAGTCTATTTTCTTTCTATTGCGGTGTAAGTTCTTGCACTTTTTGGAATTTCAGTGGCTTTACCCCGAGCTCATTTTTTAATATTTGCCGAATGGAATATTGCAATATATTCAGCTCACGAGCCATTTTTCGACCACTGCGACGGGGGTTTCGATCAAGTCGCTTCTTTACTTTTCGAACCATTTCTGCTGATGTTGCTGTTTTCTTCCGTCCAATTCCTTGACGTCGGGCTACTCTGCCAGTATCACAGTAACGAGCGATGGTACGAGACACAAAAGATTTATTCACATTTAAATGCTGGAATGCTCTAGCGATAGCCACTTGTGGTTTTCCAGCCAAATATGAAGAAATCACACTACTACAATTTGGTATTGAGTGAACAGATAGTGCTTGAAATCTAAAGCCTGGACATATGGAGATGATGTATACTACAATTGTGTACTACAATTGGTATTGGGTAAAGGGATGGAATTAAATTTTTGAAATTTGGTAGTTGGAATACCTTTGGTATCTGAGATTTCGCGGTTGTTTGGAAATGCGTCCTTTATTTGAACGAAAAGTACTAATTTGGTATTTGTTGAGAGAATCTGGCTGGAATCCTTAAAATTGATATTGAGGTCACTCTTGCTATCTTGAATGGATGTGGTTTTGGACATGTGAACTACAAGTGCAGAAAAAGTACTAAATAGTACTGTTTTTGATTTTGAATAAAGAAATAGAGATGAAATCCTGAAATTTGATATAGATGTTAAGACATGGAGGAGTTTTTGGAAATGCGTACTATATTTGTGCGAAAAGTACTAAATGGAACACTTCACTAGAATTTCTCAACAGATTAAAAAATGTACACGGCGGCCATAACCGTACTTTTTCTTAAAATCAAAAGTTTTCTTAAGACTTTCTTCCATGTACAGGTGCAAATTTCGGGAACACCGTCAAAATAATCTTTAAAGTTTCATGGTAATAACCGGAATATGAATGTCAAATATGTTTTATTTTTTCTGCCCTAACTCCTGAACCGGATTTGACATCTTAACATTAAGATATATTATTCGAAAGGCATTTTGAGCTTAAGCTTTTATTTGTTGCACATATTTAACGGAACTTTCAGTTTAAAAAACCTAATAAGTGGTTACGACCGGCGGATAAATTTCATATAATGTAATCAGGAGTCCGAGATATATCTGTGGTATAAATTTCACACCGATCCGAGAGATATATCTATACTAGAATTAAGCCAAATATTATTTGTATTTTTTTAAGGAATAACCCATTATTTTTAAACATCTGGTAATGCAGAAGGTAGTCTGCATACATTACTTTTTAATGGATTTTTTCGTTCCCAGATTTTGCTGGGTCAATCTTTATTACAAGGTTCCGTCCTGTCCGTCGGTTTTACTTGTCCATTAAACAAAAAATTTACTATTTTGTCATTGTATTGACAGTTTTAATTCTCTAACAACAGAATCACATTTTTGTGATTTTGTTTTTCTTCAACAGCCCCTAGCCATGTTTTCTTTTATTCGAACAATGCAATGATTTGGCCTTAGCCAACAACACCGATTAACCGACCAACCAACAAACAGACAATTGAACAATTTGCTAAAAGATTTGATTTGTTTTGAAAGCTTCGTTGATATTTTCCAAATAATAAAATACCGACAGACACACATAAATTTAGATTTATTTGTTTAGATTTGAATGCGTGAATAATATGCAAGACAACAACACCAGCAACAACAACGACCACAAAAATAAATAGAAGTGGAAAAAAACGAAAGAAAAAATGAATGGAAAACAAGAGAACAACATGTCTGCTGCAAACAGAAAACGAACGCATGTCGGTCGGTCGGACTGTCTTAGAGATTTATTACAATGTCTAGCAAGTTGTTGCATTTATTTATTTTTGTTTTTTTTTTTTTTTTTTTTTAATATTATTTGGGTACTTGAGTTGTTGTTTGCGAAAAATAAGTGAAACAAAGACAGCAACAACAATAATAACAACCCAAAGATTTTAATCATGAACGACGACATGACAGTGTAAATGTCAGTTATCCACTCACACACTAAAAGGTTGTGGTACATGCAATTGCATTTGGGAGGGAACGTTTATTAGCGAGGAAAATATAGGAGACGGGGACGTTAAGGATCAAAAAAAAATTATAATAATAAATAAATAAAAAATTTAAGAAAAAAATTCCAAAATTTTATTTTAATGAAATCATTAATTCCTAAATAAATGACGTGTCTTAGCCAAACTCCTAATTTAGTGCCAAGTAAAAATTAGCCTTCCACCATTGTATGGAGGGTATATTAAGATTGTCATTCCTTTTGTAAAATCTCCAAATATACATTGGCGATGTCCGTCCGTCTGTGGAAGTCACTCTAACTTCCGAACGAAATGGAGTAGGTTGATAAAATTTAACTCAAATGTATATTATGTCTGCAGGACTTTTGGTATTGAAAATGGGTGATGTAGGTCCACGTTCTGGTTTATTAGGACCTCCCCACATATTACTACCTCCCGATATTCGGTTTTTTTGATAATTTTAGCGAAATTATTCACCGGAATTGTTTGAAATTTGATATTTAAAGTTTGAAATGAATACTACAGTCTATGACTGAAAATTATCCGTGCAGGTTTACGCCATATAACTGTACCTCCCGACATTAGGTATTTTGAAGATTTTAGCGACATTATTCACCGGAATTGTTTCAAATTTAGTATTTGAAGTTCATAATGGGTACTACAGCCTAAGACAGAAAATTGTCTGTGCAGGTTCACGTCTTCGTATAGCTCCCATACAACAGTACCTCCCGGTATTCGGTATTTTGATGATGTTGGCGACATTATTCACCGGAAATGTTTTAAATTTGGTATTTGAAGTTCGTAATGGATACTACAGCCTAAGACAGAAAATTGTCTGTGCAGGATCACGTCTTCGTATAGCCCACATACAACGGTACCTCCAATATTCGGTATTTTGATGATTTTACCGACATTATTCATCGGAACTGTTTTAAATTTGGTATTTGAAATTCGCAATGGATACTACAGCCTATGACAGAAAATTTTTGGGGCAGGTCCATGTCTTCGTATAGCCCCCATATAACGGTACCTCCCGATATTCGGTATTTTTTTAATTTAAGCGACATTATTCACCGGAATTGTTTCAAATTTGCTATTTGAAGTTCGAAATGGATACTACAGCCTCTGACGGAAAATTATCCGTGCAGGTCCACGTCTTCGTATAGCTCCCATACAACAGTACCTCCCGGTATTCGGTATTTTGATGATGTTGGCGACATCATTCACCGGAAATGTTTCAAATTTGCTATTTGAAGTTCGTAATGGATACTACAGCCTACGACAGAAAATTGTCTGTGCAGGTCAACGTCTTCGTATAGCCCTCATAAAACGGTACCTCCTGATAATCGATATTTTGATGATTTTAGCGTCATTATTCACCGGAATTGTTTCAAATTTGCTATTTGAAGTTCGTAATGGATACCACAGGCTGTAACAGAAAATTGTCTATGCAGGTCCACGTCTTCGTATAGCCCTTATATATCGGTACCTCCCTATATTCGGAATTTTTGTGATTTTAGCTATATTATTCACCGACATTTTTATTCAAGTTTCGCATATGAATATTGTAATGGTTTATGATAAAAGTTGCCTATGCAGGACCACGTCATCGTATAGACCCCAATATAACGGCTACAATCGGTATTTTTAAAATTTTAACAAAATTTTTAACGGATTTTATTTTTGTGAAAATTTCCCAAATCGTTCCAAATGGTGGATGGTATTTAAAGATCGGCCCAGTCGAACTTACAGCTTTTTTTACTTGTTTTTTTTTTTCAATATTTTAGATGACAGTTTGGTTTTGCGGGAAGCACTTCAAAGACCCCTGCTAACCACTGTCTTAATATGCACTTTATTTTTCTTAATAAACGCCGCACCACATTTGGGGACCCAATCACCTTTTTGTGGCCAAATAATCCGTTTTGGTTACAATCTTCGTCGACTGCGTGTTGTTTCGCTGTGTTTGTTTGCCTATCTGATTTGAATAATAATCACATGTCTGATGTGACCGCATTCGGTTTTTGTTTTCTTTTGGACAATTTATTTTGACTACTCTCCAAAAACTGGCAATTACCAGTGTCATGTTCTTTTTTTTTTTTGGGGGGGTTTGAAGATGTTAATTACGGCTTGTTGGTAGAAGTCATTACCATGCTTTGAATTTTGACACCAATAACAAAAAGAATAAATTGACAGACAGCCAGAAATGGAATTAATTTTCCATGGTCAGAGATTTATAGATAAGTACCATAAATGCCATGTTAAAGGACCTGTTGAAGGTCTTCTATTTAAAGATGACCTAATTAAGATATTCTTTTTTAAAAACTCTAGTCAGAATTTTTTTAGGAATAGAATATCTGTTGGCGGAATTTAAACCAGAAAATTTGAAGGAATTCTGTCCATGGAAAACCTATTATCTCGAAAATACGCTACCAATTTAAGCCTTTTAGAAGATCTATGTAAGTTCGGTCGGGCCGAACTTTCAATACCCTCCACCATTTGAAACGGATTTGGAAATTTTCAAGAAAAATAAAATCAGATAAAAAATCTGTTAAAATCTTTAAAATACCGAATATAGTTATATAAGGGTCTAAGCCATTACAATATTTTGTCATAAGCCATTACAATATTTAAATGCAAGTCATAAAAAAATCGCTGAATAATGTCGCTAAAATCTTCAAAATACCGAATATTGGGAGGTAGAGGAGGTGTTATATGGGGGCAATACGAAGAAGTGGAAAAACAATTTTTCTAACATTGGCTTTGATGAATAATGTCGCTAAAATCATCATGGCCCATTTTCAATACCAAAAGTCCTGCAGATATAATATACATTTTACTAAAATTGTATCAACCCACTTCATTTCGTTCGGAAGCTAGAGTGATTTCCACAGACGGATAGACGGATGGACATCGCTAAGTCGACATAGAATTTTTATATACCCTCCATACTATGGTAGAGGGTATAAAAATATGTATATTAACAAGTAAAAACGCAGTAAGTTTTGGGCAGGCCGAACTTCGAAGGAAATTCTAAATTTTCAAAAAAAAAAAAAAAAAAAAAAACATTGAAAAGTTCTGCTAAAATCATAAACATACTGAATATAGGGAGTTGCCGGCTCATACGAAGCCGTTGACCTGCATATACAATTTTTGCTCAGAGGCTGTAGTATCCATTAGTAACTACAAATGCAAAATTTGATACGATTCCAGTGAATAATGTCGCTAAAATCTTCAAAATACCGAATATAGGGAGATACAGTTTTATGGGGGCAATACGAAGACCTGGACATGCATATGACATTATCTACCACAGATGTCAGTACCCATTACGAACATACAATATGAAATTTAAAACGATTTAGGTTGAAAATGACAGTTCTATGCAAGAATGTTTCTTACCTAATGGAAACTCATTCTGCCAATTTACAGCAAATTCGGGTTAATTTTGTGACTAAAACACTCAAAAAAGTTAAATTTGTCGTTACGGTTATATGGGGGCTATACAAAAACGTGGATCAATACCAAACACTCATCTGAGTAAAATTTTATGGACCTACTTCATTTCGTTAAGAAGATGAATAATTTCCTCGGTCGGACAAACAGACAGACCATCGACCTTGTGGGGTCTAAAATACAGAAATATGCATTTTAGACCCCACAAGGTATATATATTCTTGATCAGCAACATATTCTATATCGATTTAGCGATGTTCGACCGTCTGTCTGTTACAAACGGAATAAAAAAATTTATATACCATCCATGCTATGGAGGGTGGAGGGTGTTTATGAAAGGTATTATGTCTATGGAATACTTGCTCTAAACGCTTTCTCCATAGGGACATACAGAAACCTCTTGTAAACCTCAAGAACATAGAAATTGTTCAGTTGAGGGTGTTCTGTCTGTAAAATACCTTCTGAAAATATTCTTTTTGTATGTCTGTTATCTAGAGAAGACATGTAGCAAGCTTTTTTCTGAATATAAAAGACGTGTTATAGGTTTTCTGTCGATGTCTATAAAATATCTTTTTAGAGGTTTTTAGCTATATATGTCCTGTTGATGGTTCTGTGTCAGTGGAAAACTTATTGCCGGTTTTTTGTCTACAAGAGATCTGTATAAAGTCATCAGTCTGTAGAAGACATGATGAGAGCCTTTTATTTATTGAAAACCTAGAGGACCTATTGAGAATAATTTGTTCAGTTAATGAAATTTTATCTGTAATGACCTGTGGTTCATGATCCCTCAATATGTCTCCCAGTACAGTTGACGGTCCATTGACTCCGCAGAAGAGCTATTAAGTTGTTATACCTTTAGCCATATGGCTACAAAGGACATGTATCATTTAATACAGCCAAAATGTGCCTCCTTGAAAAAACGATTTTAGACATTAGGTCTCTTTGGACCAAATCCGTTTCAAGGCATTTGAAGTTGATATAGGGGTCCATCAAGCTAGGAACCAATTTGATCCAGACTTGGTACGTGGTAATATTATTATCAAACTTAGATCGAAAGAAACTTAGATTAGAGAGCTTCATAGCCTATAAACAAATATTTCCATGTTCGTTCAAACTATGTTTTACAATCAACAAATGAAATTATTTCTAAAAAACTGTCTTTTTCCCCAAATAGTTCATTCTTGGAAAATCACAAAAATAATTTCAATTGCAATAATAATTTTCCTCTACAATAGTACATTGTTGTAATGTAATAAATTACACTAAACAAAATAGGTTTTTAGCACATTTGTCTCTTTTGCTTTGTTTTCGATTTTAAAATAGAAAAACGCTAATGAATGTAACGCGATGATGTTAGAAAAAAGTGGACTATCTGAATAATAACTTCAATTACAGTCAGGGTATGTGCTGGACATGACAAGCCAGTCACACACACATATAATGAAAGGATACGTGAGAATATTCATATTACATAGGAAGGATAATATAAAGTGGGACAATTTTAAGGATGATAAAAATTTAAATGGGCAATGATCTTATATTGAAAATCACAGACTACAAAAAAAATCAAAATAAAATTATGAACTACCGTTTGGTGTTTTGAGATTTTACATGATTTTTGTAGGGTATTTACAGGTTGAGATGATTAAACTGCAACCAAATTCAGACTGCTGCCATTTCTAAGGCACTCGTCCGACAGCTGTTAAAATTATTCCAGCGACAGCTAATTATGTTCTGTACAAGCGTACAAAAGCATTTGGGTGAGAATTTTCCAAAAAAAAAAAAAAGTTATTCATGATGGAATTCAAGCGTGATTGTGTTTATATTTGGCTGAAAAGCAAAAGTGGCTATCGTTAGAGCACTCCAGCATTTAAATGTGAATAAATCGTTTGTGTCTCGTACCATCGCTCGTTATTGTGATACTGGTAGCGTAGCCCGACGTCGAGGAAGTAGACGCAGGAAAAAAAAAACAGCAACATCAACAGAAATGGTTCGAAAAATGGCTCTTGAACTGAATATATCGCAATATTCCATTCGGCAAATATTGAAAATGAGCACGGTTTAAAGCCATTGAAATTCCGAAAAGTTCAAGAACTTACACAGCAACAGAAAGAAAATAGAATCAAAGGGCTAAAGAGTTGCTTCGCTTGGCCGAAAGTGGTGAACTGCCAAATTTGGTTTTCTCCGATGAGAAAACATTAGTAACATTTAAAAAAACCTGTAAAGAAAGTCCTAAAGTCGACGAGGCCGACTTTATGATACCCTACACCACTTTGCGATTTTAGTAGAGCTCCACATAACAATTAAAAGTTTTTATGGGAGAATTCGATCATACACGCTATGATTATAATTTAAAGTTTAAAGGACTAAATATAAATATATTACGGCTGTTGGTAACAAATATATAGGAGCTATAGCTATATCTGACCCGATCTTCACCAAATTTGGCATACTAGCTTCTAGACTCAATTTGGTATGTGCCAAATTCCATCCCATTTAGGTAAATATTATAAGTTTGGTGCACAATAAAAGGTCAATCGGACGAAGTTATATATGGGAGCTATATCCAAATCTGAACCGATCTCGATAAAATTTAGCAAAGGTATTTCTGAACTGCATTTGATATATTTCCCCAAATATTGATGTTACAGATTACAAATTGATGTTGTTAGATTACAAATCTAACAAATCGGATGAACAATATATATGGAGCTATAGCTATATCTGAACCGATTTCGATCAAATTTGGCATACTTGTTTTCAGGCCTAATTTGGATGTATGTGCAAAATTGCATACTATTCGGGCTGATATTACACGTTTGGTGCACAATAAAAGGCAAATCGGACGAAGATATATATGGGAGCTATATCTAAATGTTTACCGATTATCTCCAATTTCAATAGGGTTCGTCCTTGGGCCATACAAATGGTTTGTGCAAAATTTATCCTGGATCGGGCAATAAATGCGAACTGTACTTTGTTTACAAAAATACATGGACAGATGGACGGACGCACAGACGGACGGACTCAGAATGTGATTCTATGCAGATCATCAAAAGGAACTATGGGTCTATCTCGTTTCCTTTTGCCTGTTACAAACAAATGCACAAAGACATAATACCCTAACCACCTTATAGTGTAGGGTATAAAAAATAAAAGTTATGGCTTTTGACTTTGTTGCAGTTTTTTATCTCACCCTGTATATCAGTCCAGTCTTTTCTTTTGTCTTTTTTTTTTTTTGTTTTGTTTTTTTTTTGGCGGCTTCTGTGCAAATTTGTCACAAAATCGGCTATTATTCCACATTTCGAATTCTCAGAAAAAAATCAAACTCCTCGCAATATTGCCTTCATATTATCGGTATTTTGGCGGCTTAATTTCCTATTTATTATATGCATGTCGTCTTTTTGGGTTAGACACCGCACAACGGCACCTCCTGATTCTCGACATTTTAATTTAAAATCTGCTTTTTAATGCCCTTTTTACATATTTAAAAATATTTTTAGAATTATAAATTGTTTGAAAATATTTTTTCAAATACTTTCTGGACTTCCCGACTGTATGTAAAACGTGAACAATTTTTCAGACAATCGAATAACCAGATTCTACATTTTTAAAAATATTTTCAGAAAAATATTAATTTTTCCCAAAAACTTTCTAGCCAGAATACAAAATACAAAAACTTAAATTTTTTATTTATTTATTTTTTCTTTGTTTTTTTTTTTTTGGAACTTAAAATATTTAAAATTTGTTCATCACAATTCATGGTCTTTTTTCAAACCTAAAATCAAATTTTTAAGCAGAAAAGACTGACTTCAGTACCGGATCACTGCGCCCTCTGAAAATAATTGTTGTAACAATACAACAAAAATTCCACAGCATTGAAACTTAAAATTTTACTTAAAAATCATTTCAGAAGATTCTTAACTTCTCAATTTTTTTTTTAACTTCTTAAAGATTTTTTACATTTAATATACAGAAAATATGAAAAATGCAAACAATTCTGAAAATTTTTATTAAATTAGGTTTATCTATATAACCTTCATCATGCCATTCATAATATTTGCCTTACACTTTCAATCACTCAACATAATCCCATTTTTAATTAACATTGCATTCAGAAAAATAATTAATTTTAAACCATTTGCATTACAAAAGCAAACCACCAGCCAACACCTGCTGCAACTACAGTGTGAATGTGTGGAGATTGTGGAGAACCAGGATAAAATCCCAAGAGGGAGAGAAATTAAAAAAAAAATATATCTGCAAAAAAACTAACCTGTTGTAAGGCACACCATGGCAGCCAAGAGCAGGGCAATGATATATCCATGAGATGATGACATCTTATTTTATTAAAATTTCGTTTTATACAAATTTCCTAAAAAAATCACTTTTTATTATAATTTATTTAAATTTTATTGCTTGCACAACACTTGCAGTAGTTATTGCACTTTATCTATTTTCTCAAATTCCAATTTCAATCAGAGGTTTTCGTTTTCGTTTTTTTCCTTTTTATTGCAAGACCAGTGGTGGTGGTCGTTAGTTAAAGCGCGCCAATTTAAAATAATCGTTTTCTTTTCGAATTACACTTTTTTTTATTGCTCGAAGAAAATAAGTGGATTTTTCTTTGCTTCTTTCAATTTTTTTTTATTTGGAATTTTTATGACATGAGATTTTCTTTTTTTTTACTTCTATTTTGCACTTCCTCTTTAGTTGGATTCCCTTTTGTTGGTGGCAGAAGACCAATTTTTTCTCAACGAAATCAACGCTTCGACAACTAAACGTAAACTAAAATGAAACTACAAACGATGAAAATGAAAATCCCCCTGAATCCAACTCACACACACACATGCAGACACTCATGCACTCGCAACCAGTGGAGGAACAAAACCGAAACCATGCGAACCGATTGTCCGACCGATGAATGGAATCGAATTGAACTCACAACGAAAATAAAAAGTTTGAAGCTAAGTCGCTCGTCGAATGACACTCACACGACGCCCGACCACCATTCAGCTAGTCAATCGCAGCCATGCATACATTGACAATAGTACTCACACATACTCATTTACTAATAATGTATGAGCAGACTAGCCAGTCAGTCATTCACTCTCATTGGAGCATGCATGCGAGCGACCTGTAAATGAATTGCCAAAATTACTTTGTCGTATTAGCGAAATGAACAAAATTCAATTATATTCAGTGGAAATTTAAATTCACTTTTGAATTGGATATTAGAAGTTACAATTTCCGATTTGGTCTTTCGATATGACAGACATCGAAATTTTCAAGACATTCTGTCATTGCACTCTGATATTGGAAAATTATATTAATACATGTGAAGAGGCCTTTTTTGGCTCTAATGTGACTCGGAAATAATCGGGCTCGAAAATGTTCAGATTGCTGCTGGCTCGTAGAAAATCAGCAGATTTTATATTGGCTCAGGTGAATATTTCTTGACTTCATAATCTGACGCCAATTTGTTGAATTGATCTCTGCTTGAACATATTTTGATCTCTGCTCGAATATATTTTGACTGTTTTTTTTTGGCACTAGTGTGGCTCGAAAGTAATCGGGCTCGAAAATGTTCGGATTGTTGGTGGTGCGGAGAATATCTGCAGATTTTATATCGGCTCAGGTCAATATTTATTGATTTCAAAATCTGACGTCAATTTGTTAAATTGATCTCTGCTCGAACATATTTTGATCTCTGCTCGAATATATTTTGACTGCTGTTGGCTCAGAGGTTATCTGTTAATAGGTCGATTGCTCGCCATTATGGTAGTTTTTGGTCCAGATAAATTGTTATACCCTTCACCATAGTTATGGAGCGTATATTAAGTTTGTCATTCCGTTTGTAACACATCGAAATATACATTTTGGGCCCCACATTCTTGATCAGCATAAAATTCTATGTCGATTTAGCGATGTCCGTCCGTTTGTCCGTCTGTGGAAATACCTCTAGCTTCCGAACCAATTAAGACTGATAAATAAAATATTACTCAAATATATATTATGTCTTCAGGAATTTTGGTTATGAAAATGGACCATGTAGGTCCACGTTTTGGTATAGCCCCCATATAGCGGTACCTCCCAATATTCGGTATTTTGATGATTTTAACGACATTAACCACCGGAATTATTTCAAATTTGGTATTTGAGGTTCGAACCGGATACTACAGCCTAAGACAGACAATTGTCTGTGCAGGTCTACGTCTTCGTATAGCCCCCATATAACGATACCTCCCGATAATACGGTTCTCCCTAGTTTCGGTATTTTGATGATTTTAGCAACATTATTCACTGGAATTGTTTCGTAATGGATGCTACAGCCTATGAGATGAGATGGTCAGTGCAGGTCCACGTCATCATATAGCCCCCATATAACGGTACCTCCCGATATTCGGTATTTTGATGATTTCATCTACATTATTACCGTTTTTTTTTTAAGTTTTGAATATTGTAATGGCTTATGACAAATGTTACCTATGCAGGTCCATGTCGTCGTAAAGACCCTAATATAACAGCTATATTCGGTATTTTTAAGATTTTGACAGGATTTTATTGTTTTTGAGAATTGCCAAATTCGTTCCCAATGATGGAGGTTATTCAAAGTTCGGCCCGGCAGAATTTACAGCTTTTTTACTTTTTTTGGCTCTAATGTGACGCGGAAGTAATCGGGCTCGAAAATGTTCAGATTGCTGGTGGCTCGGAGAATATCGGCATATTTTATATCGGCTCAGGACAATATTTTTTGGTTTCAAAATCTGACGCCAATTTGTTGAATTGTTCTCTGCTCGAACATATTTCGATCTCTGCTCGAATATATTTTGACTGCTGTTGGCTCAGAGGTTATCTGTGAATGGGTCTTGGATGGTAAGCAATTGGGAAGCTTCTGGTCCAGATTTATTGTTTTTAGTTTAAAATTAATCAAATGTAGTCGGCTAGGAAGTAATCGGATTATTTACCAAAAATATAATCGGGTATTTTGCCCCCAGCTCAAATAGGGTCACTCGAATTTCTATTGGCTTGGGAGTGTTCAGTTTTATTTTTTTGGTCGGTTTCGTCATAATCAGGTATTTTGTTATCTTTTTTGGCTCAGATGAATTGTTTTTATATTGGAAGCAATCAGGCTGTAGTCGGCTAAGACGTAATCGGGTTAATCAGCTTGGCTATAATCAGGTGGAAAATTCTATTAATACATTTGAAGATACTTTTGTTTGGCTCTAATGTGGCTCGGAAGTAATCGGGATCAAAAATGATCGGATTGCTGCTGGCTCGGAGAAAATCGGCAGATTTTTTATCGGCTCAGGTGAATATTTTTTGATTTTAAAATCTTACGCCAATTTGTTGAATTGATCTCTGCTCGAACATATTTCGATTTCTGCTTGAACATATTTTGATCTCTGCTCGAACATAGAGTCACTCGAATTGCCATTGGTTCGGTTTTTTGTCGGTTCCGTCGTAATCAGGTAATTTGTTATCTTTTTTTTTGGCTCAGATGAATTGTTTTTATATTGGAAGCAATCAGGCTGTAGTCGGCCAGGTAGTAATCGGCTAGGTAGCTCGAAAATATTCGCTTGAATTACTCTTGGCTTGGAAGTGCTTGGATTGTTGTCGGTTCCGACATAATAATCGGGTAAATTTTTCTCATTTCAGAAATCTTTGTCTTGTTTCAGGTCAAAGGTAATCGGATACATTTTCCTCGTCTCAGTTGTAGTTGTGGGTTCGGATCAAATGACAAGATTTGTTTTCGGGTCGGATCTAATCAAGGTATTTGCTCAAGGCTCGAAAATAATCGGGTAAATTTACTAAAATGTACTCGGACGAATTACTCTTGTCTCGAATATATTCAAGTGAATTGCTCTCTCCTCGGTAGTTGTTTGCTGCCGTTCCCAGGGGGTATTCGGATGTATTTTTCGCTGCGTGGATGTATCCGGATTATTGTGGGTTCGAAAGTAATCGAGTTAATTGCTATCGATATATAGTCGATTGAATTGTTCTCTTTTCCGAAATGTTTGGGTTGCTCTTGGCTCTTAGGTATTTGGGTGAATTACTCTAAGTCGGAAAATATTGTCGAATCCAAGGTAATCTCGTGAATTATTTTCTGCTCGAAAGACTCAAATTGCTCTTGACATCGGGTTAACGTCTCTCTGGTTGGGTTGCAGTCGGCTTCAAAGTGATTGGAAAAACAGGATAAACTGTTCTTTTGGCCTAAAAGTATTCTGGTTATTGATATCGCTTGGAGGAGGTTTATATAAAAAATGTCTATATATCGGAGCCGAGTTATACAATATGGAAACGTACTTCCCGAAATTCGCCCATTTGGGCTGATATCAGCCATTATTTGGACAATAAACCTGAAATCAGATTAAGGATATATATGTAAGATATATCCAAATCTTTGCCGTTCTCCATAAAATTTGGCAAAGGTATTTCCCAGATTTATAAGATATCTGGTACCAAATATCATTGTTGTCGAATGCATATTACGGATGTGAGGGACTTAAACACCAAATTGGATGAAACATATATATGGGAGGTATAGGTATATCTGAACCGATTTTCTCCGAATTAAATATACTTACTTCTAGTATAAATTCGATCGGATGTACAAAAATTCAGGACTTTTGAACAGATATTGGTCATTTGGTGCACAATTAACCCGAAATAGGTTGAGGATATATATGGGAGTTATATCCAAATCAGCACAGATCTTGACAAAATTTGATACACTTATTTCGGAGCTGTATCTGATATTTGGTACCAAAGATCATTGTTGCGGAATTCATATTACGCTTGTAAGGGACTTTAAATCCCAAATCGGATAAAACATATATATGGGAGCTGTAGCCATATCTGAACCGATTTGCACAAAAGTTGAAATACTGGTTTATAGGATGAATTCAGTCGTAATTGCCATTTGGTGCACAGCAAACCTGATATCGGAGAAAGATATATATGGGAGCTATATCTAAATCTGATCCGATTATCACCAATTTCAATAGTATTCATCTCTGGGCCAAACAAACATTGTTTGCAAAATTTTACCTCAATCGGATAATAAATGTGACCTGCATTTCGTTCACAAGAATACATGCACGGACGGACGGACGGACATGCATAAATCGATTCAAAAAGTGATTCTATGAAGATCCTCATAAGTAACTATGGGTCTATCTCGCTTACCACTATGTGGTGTACCATACCATGGCAAACATTTAACTACAGTAGATGTGGGTTCGTCGTACAAATATCACTCACTCCCTAAATAAAATCCGAACTCCATTTAATGTCAGCACAATGTTTGTGTGTTTATGCGAGCATTAGAAAGTTGTTTTTTATTATCGTTTTAGTTTTCTATCGCTTAAGTTTTGACAATTTTGTAAAGAAAACAAAGAAACCTCAAAAAGAAAATTTTTTCGTAAAAAATATTTAAGTTTCTTATCATTGTTAGGGCATCAGTCGCCGTCACAAATGTGTTAATAGCTCCATGTATTGGGTTTCCTTTTATTTCCCTTTAGAAGCAAACAACTTGTTTTTTTAACTTAGCTAAATAATTAAGGAGAGTCAACAATTACGTTGCAGATTTTACACATACGACACGCAAGCCACAATTTATTTGATGGACAGTTTAATGTTAAGGGAAACAGGGGGAGGAGGGTATTGTATTTGTAACTTAAAAATGAAGTTTCCTATATGAGGTAAAAAATATGCCAACATATCACCAATTCTGAAAATATGTGCCTAGACATAAGTGAGGTTAATATATAGCTATAGTTCCGATATATATGATTCATCCAATTTTTACATTTTACTCCCTCATGCCCGTAAAATACTCTCTACAACAATGGGACTTCCAATCAAGAGATACAACATAAAAATACTTCTGCTAAATTTTACAGAAATCGGTTCAGATTTGGATATAGCTCCCATACAGGGTGAGACAAAAAAAATTTTATTTTATTGAATGAAAACAAATAATGATAGCATTAAATTTCAGAATAAGTTTAGATTTGTTCGAATTGGTCACCTTTGGCACGAATTATGGCCTGCACACGGCCAATGAAACCGACACACGCTGCCCGAATGTAGCTCTGTGAAATTTTGGCCCATTCCCGGTGAAGTGCTTGCTTGAGGTAATCGACACTTTGGTATTTTTAGTGCCAACCTGGCTTTCTAAAATACTCCAGACACAATAGTCCAACGGAATGGTATCCGGCGATTTTGGTGGCCATTGTGCACTGGAAATGAAGCGAGAAACCTCACTTTGTGACCATTCTTGGGTGGCGCGTGCTGAGTGCGATGATGCTGACTCCAGTTGGAATGTCCAAAGTCTGCGGCCAAAATGTTTGCGTGCCCAAGGCTTTAATACACCCTCCAGAATATTTTCGCCATATTGTTCGGTATTTATTCTGATGCCACGGTCGATTAATACGAGCGAAGAGCGACGATCGGCTGTTATGGCGGCCCACACCATCACCCTGGTCGGCGCTTGAGTTCTGGTGGCCAACCGAAGGTGCACTTTTCAGCTGACTTCTTTGGCAGCCGATCACACGATCATTTTGTTTGTTTACAAACTGCTGGACAGTTCATCACTTTCGGCCAAGCGAAGCAACTCTTTAGCTCTTTTTAGTCTATTTTCTTTCTGTTGCGGTGTAAGTTCTTGCACTTTTTGGAATTTCACTGGCTTTATCCCGAGCTCATTTCTCAATATTTGCCGAATGGAATATTGCGATATGTTCAGCTCACGAGCTATTTTTTGGCCATTGCGACGCGGGTTTCGATCAAGTGGCTTCTTTACTTTTCGAACCATTTCTGCTGATGTTGCTGTTTTCTTCCGTTCACTTCCCTGACGTCGGGCTACGCTACCAGTATCACGGTAACGAGCGATGGTACAAGACACAAAAGATTTATTTACATTTAAATGATGGAGTGCTCTAACGATAGCCACTTGTGGTTTTCCAGCCAAATATCACACTATCACCCTTGATCACCACACAACAGGTCGAAATTTTTAATAATATTATCTCTCATGAGACGCGGAATAAGCACGGGAACTCTTTTTAAATTAATAAATCCCAATATTTTACTGATGTGAAGATGGAATATATACTTCTGGGACCTCTCAATCAAAAGTTGAACATTTTGATTACCATCATCATTTCGCATAAAATTGGGAATAAATGTTCTATTTTCTTTAAATTGTTCACATACAGCTATTTTTATCAGTGTAGGGTACATCACCCATATTTCAACATTTTATAAAAAATATCGCATATATCAAAAAATCTTAAAGAAGTAGTGGGTATAGATTAAATCAGGGTCATTGTAATAGTTATATTAGACTTGGGTCAGATACGAAATAGACAATATGGGCCAACTCCTTCGGAACCTACAAAAGAGACTAATTTTCAATAGATGTTTGGCCCTCAATTCGGGGTTATAGGTGTTGTCGTACAGGTCACAGTTTACCCGTTTGTTAAATAGCATTTAGTACCCCTAAGCACTATTACTCGATCAGTTTAATTTTCTAAAATTACGGCCGTATAACTCGTATATACCAATAGTGGCGCCCAATCAAAATGTTGAAGATTGATGGATCCACATTTTAATCAAATTTTATTATACCCTACAACACTATGTGTTGGGGGTATTATAAGTTTGATTGGGCCAGAATTTATGTAACACCTCGAAATATTGGTTTCCCATATAGGAAAGTATATATGGATCTTCCTAGCTCGCCGAGCTGAGTCGATCTAGTCCGTCCGTCCGTCTGTCCGTCTGTCCATGTTAATTTGTAATCAGTCTACAGGTCGCAATTATGGTCCGATCTTCACGAAATTTAAAATGGAGGTGGGGCTAGGGTCAGAATAGAACCCTATTTCTTTTGGAGATGATCGCATAATATTTAGGGGTCGAAATGGACCAAATACTGAAAAAATATTGGATTTTGCAGTAGCTATACAGGTCGCAATTATCGACCAATCGACGCGGAATTTCGCATGTAGCTAGAGTTTAGGGCGGGGAAGAAGCCTACCAACTGGGTGGTCATCGGATAATATTTAGCGGGTAAAATAGACCATATATTTTGTGTTGATAAAATTCAACATTTTTCATTTAACCGCGAATATTTTAAACACGAAGCCATGACAAGGTTACTTCTGACCTTTACATTGATGTTAACATCCATCAAATCGGATATATAGCAAAATATGTGCGATATATATGTCTATCAAAGAAGATATGCTTGGAAGATCTCTTATATGTCGAGAACGGCTGAACTGATTTCAACAGTTCTCATTAATTCAGAATGGCCTCTTGGCAGGAAACAAAAAACGTCTAAAAATCGCATAAAAATATCTCTCTAAAGATGAAAATATTGATTTTGTAACATTTGCTCATATTTTTTCCATTTTGTCATATTTTTGGCATATTTTCATTTTGAATTAAACATTTGGTAATATTTCTACAGCTAACAAAACTAAGTAGTTAAGAAATCAGAATATCATATACAGATCGCATTTATGGCCCGGTCTTTCCGAAATTTTGCATGGGGATAAGATGAGGGTCAGAATAGAAGCCTACTCTTTTTGGAGATGATATGTAGGGGTTGAAATGGACCAAAAAACTGCAAAATTATCAGCAGGTCGTAATTATGACTTTTTGGAAAATTCACAAATACAGGAAAGACGCACTTCTGACTATTTTGGTAACGCTGATTTCGTTGAAGAATATAGTCAAATGTCTGTATCCCATATAGATGCGTTTCAGACAAATACCAATAATAAATGTTAATCTTTTGCTGTATCGTATCGTTTATTATAGTGTTGTAGGGTATTCAACGGTCGGCCCTGCTCGACTGTAGCCTTTGCTTACTTGTTTTTTTATATTTTATTGAATGAAAGCAAATAATGATAGCATCAAATTTTAGAATAAGTTTAGATTTGTTCGAATTGGTCACCTTTGGCACGAATTATGGCCTTCAAACGGCTAATGAAACCGTCACACGTTGCCCGAGTGTTGCTCTGTGGTATTTTGGCCCGTTCCCAGCTAAGCGCTTGTTTGAGGTGATCGACACTTTGGTATTTTTTTAGTGCCAACCTTGCTTTCCAAAATACTCCAGACACAGTTGTCCAACGGATTGGTATCCGGAGATTTTGGTGGCCATTGTGTGGCTGGAAATGAAGCGAGGAACCTCATTTCTTTGGCGGCGCGTGCTGAGTGCGGTGGTGCTGAGTCCTGTTGGAATGTCCAAGGTCTGCGGCCAAAATGTTTGCGTGCCCAAGGCTTTAATACACCCTCCAGAATATTTTCGCGATAATATTCGGCATTTATTCTAATGCAACGGTCGATTAATACGAGCGGAGAGCAAGCATCGGCTGTTATGGCAGCACACACAATCACCATGGCCAGCGCTTGAGTTCTGGTAGCTAACCGAAGGTGCACATTTTCAGCTGGACAACTAATGTTATCTCATCGGAGGAAACCAAATTCGGCAGTTCACCAATTTCCGCCAAGCGAAGCAACTCTTTAGCTCCTTAGAGTCTATTTTCTTTCTGTTGCAGTTGCGGTGTATTCTTGTAATTTGGAATTTCAATGGCTTCACGCCGACTCATTTTTCAATGTTCGCCGAATGGAATATTACGATATATTCAGCTCACGAGCCATTTTTTTTGGCCACTGCGACGCGGGTTTCGATCAAGTGGCTTCATTACTTGTGTACCCCAAATATTTGTCCCGAAAATCTAAATGTTCGCAGTGAGTTTGGCTATCCATTGGAATCAATTGTTAAAAATTTAATTCGATATCTTGTCTAGTAGTATACAGTTGGAAGGAAGGTGTCACACCTTCCCATATTACCTGCATCAATATTTATGCAACCAGTTCATAACTGAAATAAATTCCTCTGACACTACTTTGTAGTGTTGAGTATTCTTTGTCATTGACATCTGCAATTTCCCATATATTTTTAACAAAAACATCTATAAAACCAGCCATCGAATAAAACTTTTCTAATCTTTTTGTACGCAAACAAAAAACTAAACAAAAAAATTCTCTTGCAGTAATATTGCTCATTTTCGTTTATATGTGTCGTCTGGTGGTGAAATGGACAAATGCTATTAAGTGAGGAGAAAAATAGTTTTTAGCAACTTGCAACAAATTAAAAAATTCTTCTATACCCTACAACAATGTCGGAGAGAATTTTAAATTTGGAAAATTTCTTGTAGAATTTAAAAAAATTCTTTTTCGACGAGTTTAATAAATGGAAAGCTTTCTTTCAGTTCAAATATTGGAAAAACTATTTTTATGATAATGGGGAACCTATTTTTCTGAAATCTTGGGACTTGTCCAATAAAATGACAAATAATTTTAATAAATTTAAATTTGAGAACACACACCGAAAATTGTGTACATTCTTTTGCATTTATTTTCCTTCGACATAATAATTTAATTAATTTTTGATTTTTTTCCGAATAGCCTCCGAGTAAAGTATCACTCAGTCGCCTTCTGCGCTCTCTTATATATTTATTCGTTTGTTTATGGAAACTGTCATCTTTTCATAGTTTTTTTTTTCTTAGTTTGCATTGACATCGTTTATGTGATGCACAAAGTATTTTTTGGGGGAAATATTTTCCCCTTCATCTTTCCAAATGTTTTTCGTTACAATTTCTCAACATCGAATCTTCTTCTATTCTCACACGAGAAATAGAAAAATATTCTAATAAAAATAACTCGAAAATACATATATAAACATATATGTATTTTGTTTTCGGTGTGATGGTGATGATGATGGTCTTTACACACATTTCATGCTTCTTCAAAAATATCTCTTTATGCATTTTTACTTAAATGTCATTTCTATTTTTGAAACAAAAAATAAAAAATTATTAGCTAGACAAATGTTTATCTGTTGCGGAAATTAGCATTTCAAATAACATCAATTTTTATTGAGTAACTCTGCGATTTACGATGCCATCTCTGCAGATATTTGGAGAAGTTGGCTGGTTTGGTTTAGTATTGGCTTTGTTATTACTCGCAATGATGTTTGGAACTTCAGTAAGTGTATTATCTTTAATGGGGGTACAATTTTGTTAATTATTCTAATACAGAATTAGGAATTGTTACTTTACTACATGTTGTGTTGCGGCTGATATAAAGTGGTAAAAACTTCAGAACGTTTTAACGTTTTTAACTTCATTTGCAATATCAGAGAGGTTTTTGGAAATTCGTGCGAAAAGTACTAAAAATTATGTCTTTCGTTCCATAGTTTTAGAGATAGAACAGGGCATGTGGCGTTTTTGAAAATTATTTTAAGAAGGACCTTATAACCATCAATCTGCAATTTTTAAGGAAATTTTTTGGAAGGACCTTCGAACCAATACGCGAGGTGTCTTAGATTTTTAGACGGACTCTCACAGCCACCCTTGTGTGATTTTCAAACATTTTATAGGGGGTACACTTAGTTCAAAATATTGGATTTTATAAGTATATTATAGATGGACCTTCAGATCATTTAAAAAAGAATATTTCTTCAAGGATCAATTATGGTGGAATTTTTAAAGAATATTTATTTACCAACAACCAATAAACGTCGTTTAAAGAAAAACAGATGGACATTTGGACAAAAAAAAAAGTGAATTTTTTAAACATTTTTTTCAATGGGACATTTGGACCACTAAACTTGGAAATTTTAAACATTTTTTCAGAAGGAAATTTGGAACAATAAGCGTAGATTTTTTAAACATTTTTTTAGTGGGTAATTGGAACTAATAAACGTGGATTCTTTAAACATTTTTTCAGAAGGACATTTGGACCAATAAACGCGGATTTTTTAAACATTTTTTAGAGGGACATTTGGACCAATAAACGTGGATTTTTTAAAAATTTTTTCGGAGGCACATTTGGACCAATAAACGTGGATTTTTTTAACATTTTTTCAGAGGGACATTTGGACCAATAAACGTGGATTTTTTAAACATTTTTTCAGAGGGACATTTCGACCAATAAACGTGGATTTTTTAAACATTTTTTCAGAGGCACATTTGAACCAAACAACGTGGATTTTTTAGACATTTTTTCAGAGGGACATTTGGACCAATAAACGTGGAGTTTTTAAACATTTTTTCGGATTTCGTGGATTTTTTAAACATTTTTGCACAAGGACATTTGGACCAATAAACGTGGATTTTTTAAACACTTTTTCAGAGGGACATTTGGACCAATAAACGTGGATTTTTTAAACATTTTTTCAGAGGAACTTTGGACCAATAATCATGGATTTTTTAAACATTTTTTCAGAGGCACATTTGAACCAAACAACGTGGATTTTTTAGACATTTTTTCAGAGGGACATTTGGACCACTAAACGTGGAGTTTTTAAAAATTTTTTTCAAAGGGACATTTGGACCAATAATCGTGAATTTTTTAAGCAATTTTTAGTGGGACATTTGGACCAATAAACGTGGATTTTTTAAACATTTTTTCAGAGGGACATTTGGACCAATAAACGTGAATTTTTTAAACATTTTTTCAGAGAGACATTTGGACCAATAAACGTGGATTTCGTAACATAATAAACGTGGATTTTTTAAACATTTTTTCAGAGGGGCATTTGGACCAATAAACGTGGATTTTTTAAACATTTTTTAGAGGGACATTTGGGCCAATAAACGTGGATTTTTTAAACATTTTTTTTGGAGGCACATTTGGACCAATAAACGTGGATTTTTTAAACATTTTTTCAGAGGCACATTTGGACCAATAAACGTGAATTTTTTAAACATTTTTTCAGAGGCACATTTGGACCAATAAACGTGGATTTTTTAAACATTTTTTCAGAGGCACATTTGGACCAATAAACGTGGATTCTTTAAACATTTTTCACAGGGACACCTGGACCAATAAACGTGGATTTTTTAAACGTTTCTTTCAGAGAGACATTTGGACCAATAAACGTGGATTTTTTAAACATTTTTTCAGAGCGACATTTGGACCAATAAACGTGGATTTTTTTAAACATTTTTTCAGAGGGACATTTGGACCAATAAATGTGGATTTTTGAAACGTTTTTTCAGAGGGACATTTGGACCAATAAACGTGGATTTTTTTAAACATTTTTTCAGAGTGACATTTGGACCAATAAACGTGGATTTTTTAAACATTTTTCACGGGGACACCTGGACCAATAAACGTGGATTTTTTAAACGTTTCTTTCAGAGGGACATTTGGACCAATAAACGTGGATTTTTTAAACATTTTTTCGGATTTCGTGGATTTTTTAAACATTTTTGCACAAGGACATTTGGACCAATAAACGTGGATTTTTTAAACATTTTTTCAGAGGAACTTTGGACCAATTATCATGGATTTTTTAAACATTTTTTCAGAGGCACATTTGAACCAAACAACGTGGATTTTTTAGACATTTTTTCAGAGGGACATTTGGACCACTAAACGTGGAGTTTTTAAACATTTTTTTCAAAGGGACATTTGGACCAATAATCGTGGATTTTTTAAGCAATTTTTAGTGGGACATTTGGACCAATAAACGTGGATTTTTTAAACATTTTTCAGAGGGACATTTGGACCAATAAACGTGGATCTTTTAAACATTTTTTTCAGAGGGACATTTGGACCAATAAACGTGGATTTTGTAAACATTTTTTCACAGGGACATTTGGACCAACATACGTGGATTTTTTTAAATTTATTTCAGAGTTCCACTTGGACCAAAAAACGTAGATTCTTTAAACATTTTTTCGGAGGGACATTTGGACCAATAAACGTGGATCTTTGAAACATTTTTTTCAGAGGGACATTTGGACCAATATACGTGGATTTTTTTAAATTTATTTCAGAGTTACACTTGGACCAAAAAACATGGATTTTTTAAACATTTTTCAGAGGGACATTTGGACCAATAAACGTGGATCTTTTAAACATTTTTTTCAGAGGGACATTTGGACCAATAAACGTGGATTTTTTAAACATTTTTTCAGAGGGACATTTGGACCAATAAACGTGGATTTTTTAAACATTTTTGCAGAAGGACATTTGGACCAATAAACGTGGATTTTTTAAACATATTTTCCGACTTTAGGACAAATAAACGCGGATTTTTTAAACATTTGTTCAGAGGGACATTTGGACCAATAAACGTGGATTTTTTAAACATTTTTGCAGAAGGACATTTGGACCAATAAACGTGGATTTTTTAAACATATTTTCCGACTTTAGGACAAATAAACGCGGATTTTTTAAACATTTTTTCAGAGGGACATTTGGACCAATAAACGTGGATTTTTTAAACATTTTTGCAGAAGGACATTTGGACCAATAAACGTGGATTTTTTAAACATATTTTCCGACTTTAGGACAAATAAACGCGGATTTTTTAAACTTATTTTCAGCCTTTAGGACAAATAAACGCGGATTTTTAAACATTTTTTTCAGAGGGACATTTGAACCAATAAACGTGGATTTATTTAAAATTTTCAGAGGGACATTTGGAACAATAAACGTGGATGTGTGTTTCGTCTGCAGAACTTTTGGTATTGAAAATTGGCTATAAAGGTCACCGGTTTGGTATGGCTTTCATATAACTATATAATTCACCGGAATCGTTTTTCGTATTTGAAGTTCCTTATGTCTATGCAGGTCCCGGTCTTGATGAATTTAGTGACATTAGTCACCGGAATTGTTTCAAATTCCGTACTTGCACTTGGTTATATGTACTACAGTATGTGACAGAAAATTGCGTATGCTGATCCAAGTCTCCATTTTTTTTTTTTTTTTTAAATTTCCAAATTTATTCCAAATGGTGGAGGGTATTCAAAGTTCGGCACGACCAGACTTACTGCTTTTTAATTTGTTGTTTTTATACCCTACACCAGATAGTGGTAATGGTATTATGTCTTTGTGCATTTGTTTGTAACATGGAGAAGGAAACGAGATAGACCTATAGTTCCTTTTGGTGATCAGAATAGAATCACATTTTGAGTCGATTTATGCATGTCCGTCCGTCCGTCTGTCTGTCTGTCCATGTATTTTTGTAAACAAAATGCAGGTCGAATTTATTATTCGAATGATATATGAAATTTTCTAAATAACATTTGTTTGGCTCAAGGACGAACCCTATTGAAATTGGCGAAAATCGGTCCAAATTTTGATATAGCTCCCATATATATCTTCATCTGATTTTAGGTTTCTTGTGAACCAAATAGCTTATATCAGTCCAAATGGAGTGAACTCATCCGACCGAATTCAGCCTACAAGCATGTGCTTCAAATTTGGTGAAAATCGATTCAGATATAGCTATAGCTCCCATATATATGTTTCATCCGATTTTGGTGTTTAACTCCCTTACATTCGTAATATACACCCCATAAAAATTATATTTGGCACCAGATATTAAATTCAGCCTACCAATACATGATTCAAATTTTATAAAGATCGGATCAGATTTGGATATAGCTTCAATATATATCTTCGTCCGATTTCAGGGTTCTTGTGCACCAAATGGCAAATTTCAGCCCAAAGTGAGTGAAAAGTTGAACTTCCGAACGAATTTTAGAAGTTAAAATTTAAAACTTGGTGAAAATCGGTTCAGATATAGCTCTAGCTCCATATATATGATGCATCCGATTTGGTGTTTAAATCTCCAACTTTCGGAATATGCACTCTACCATAATCATATTTTGTACCAGATATCTCATGCAGCTCAGAAATGCCCAATAAAAACCTTTTACAAGAGCTCTACTAAATATGCATAGTGGTGTAGGGTATCATATAGTCGGCCTCGCCCGAATTTTGAGCTTTCCTTACTCTTTTTTTTAATTTTCGGATTAAGATTCCTAGGGGACACTCAAGTGAGGACTTTTCTTTGTCCCTTTATAAAAAATAGTAACACATCCGATTTGTGGATTCATATATGTTGACCCTATCTATTTTTCAGCTATTAGCGAAAGAGTTGACTAGATCATATTCCAATGTATTCAATTCCCTTCGCATTACATCCGATTTATCTGTTGTTAAACTGCCTGCGATAAGGCCAATGGCATATGTAATACACGAGTAAGTACTAGTCTCTAAAGGATTCAAGCCTAACACAACAAATACAACTTTTGCTCCCTTACGACAAAGTCCTTATTTTATAACTTATCCTACATACTTGCTTTCGCATGTTTCTCCCATCTACCATATTTTATCAACAGTTTGATAGTATCCTGTGGAATTTTGCTAGAGCAACGGAAATGCGAGAACTTACAATGTGTGACATAAAACTGTCAACTTTTCATAATGCCCACCACCACCAACACCGCCGAGTTCATTTACATTCACTTTAAGGACTTGAAGAGTGTGACTAAGAAAAAAAAATATGGTATAGAAAATAAATTCTGAACAACGTCAAAGACCATCCGATATCCGGAGATTTTCAAGTTGAACTAAAATTGAAACAAAGAATGTGTGTGGAGAAAATGACAATGTCATTGTCCCCACAAATCAGGTCATACAACCGATGAACATTAAGTGGGTGGGTGGGTTGGCTGGAATGAAATAGGCAACATAAATTGTCATGGCAAATGGTAAGGCCTCCACATATTCAAACCTCCACAAAAGCTCGTTAGGCAGAACATAATGACCTTTGGTGTGATGGAATTGAGAAAGGGCATAGTTTACCCAGGAAATAACAAAATCACTTTCAATCATTAATTGGTTTGTGACAATTAGCAACTCGCAACCGATTCGAAATCACAAATAAAAAGCGTAAATATCCTGAAATGGTATTGTTTTTATACCCTCCACCAAAAAAAGTATGGAGGGTATATTAAGTTCGTCATTCCGTTTGTAACTCATCGAAATAATCATTTTAGACCCAACAAAGTGTATATATTCTTGATCAGCGTAAAATTCTAAGGCGATTCAGCTGTCCGTCCGTCTGTTGTAATAACGCTACAGTCTAAACGAATTAAGATAGGAAGCTAAAATTTTGCACAAATCTCTCTTTTTCTGCAGGCAGGTCAAGTTCGAAGATGGGCTATATCGGTCCACGATATCGTATAGCCCCCATATAACGGTACCCCCGATATTCGGTATTTTGATAATTTTACCCACATTGTTCATCGGAATTGTCTGAAAATCCACACAAGAAGTTCCTTGTGGGTACTTTATACCTCGGCAGAGAATTATCTATATAGGTCCATCATATCGTATAGCGCCCATATAACGGTACCCCCGAAATTTGGTATTTTGATGATTTTATCCACATTTTTTCAATGGAATTGTCTGAAATTCCACAAAAGGAGTCCCTTGTGGGCATTTTACCCCCTCAAAAAGAATTGTCTATATAGGTCCACGATATCGTATATCCCCCCATATATCGGCACCTTCCGATATTAGATATTTTAAAGATTTTAACAGAGTTTTTAATGAATTTTAGTTTTTGAAAATATTGTAATTCGTTTCAAATGGTGGATGGTTTTCAAAGTTCGGCCTGACCGAACTTACTGCTATTTTACTTGTTTTTTTTTTTTTCTATGCGTATTTGTTTATAGCAGGCTAACGACTGCTCCACATTAACTAGCTTCAATTTACTGTCTTTTTTCTTCAATTCACCCCAAACACAAATGTCAGGACTAATGTGGTTATTCAAACAATAATTCATTATCATTCTTTTAGTTTGATTAATGAAATATGCGGAATGTCATTTAATTTGTTTATGTTATCCTTTTACGCTCCTTGTTAACTTTATTTTTGGAAAGTGTTAACGAAACTAGAAAACAATTAGGCGAAAACTAATTAGGGTAAGTTAAGGTAGGGTGGTCGAAATCAAAATTTATTCTAGGAAAATTGTTATGTGAAAACAGTTAATGATAGTTTACTTAGGAAGGAGAAAATCAAATTTTGGGAAATATGACCAAAGGACTCTTTGTCTCTTAAAAGGTATACACTCTTTAGATAGACGATCATTGGGAGCCCCTCTTCATATAGGAGGAATTGGAATTTGGAATGTCTTCTGTGCACCTGTTTTATGTCTCCTTTATTAAGAAAGTCTTCAAGAGTTATACAATTGATAGAATGCGTTCAAGAGTCCTTAAACCTGTAGAAGACCTTCAATTCGTAGAAATCTTTTCGACGTAAACCTTCTATAGGAGACCATCAAAAGGACTTTTATCACCGAAAGATCAGCTATTTATAGAAAACCACTTGAAGTTGTTATATAGAGAAGGTCTTGAAAGGAATTCACATGTATAGGGCGTTCAGAATATTTTATAGGTGCCGAAATATATTAGAATGTCTTCTATCTACAAGATAATCTATACATAAATAGTCATCCGATGATTTCCTATCAAAAGAGTGAGTTTAGAATGTCCTCTATATATGAAAAGGCTTAAGAATGTGTTCTTTACAAGTGTCTTCCATTCAGCACCCTTTTTTCAGAAGGTAGATGAACTGTGTGGGATATTTAAAGAAAGGAATTCCTTTCAAAAGTTTGTCTATCTATAGAAGCATTTATATTGACTTCTATCTAAAGACACCTTCTGAAAAGACCCTTCCCATAGAAGCCTTACAAAGTGTAGAAGTCTCACAGAATTCTTTCAGATTGGTTTAATACCTTCTGAAGATTTTCAATAATTCCAAGTACACATGAAGATTTTTTTACATAGAAGACATTCTGAAAGTATTCTATAAGTAGGAGGCATTCCAAAACGCTTCCTTAGATGGAAAACCTTCTTCTTCTCTTCAGAATTGGAATACCTTAGAAAGCTCTTCCTTAGATAGAAGGCGCCTTTTTCTGTAGAAATAACGCCTTCTGAAGTTCTTCCATAGATAGAAGACCTTTTGAAGCTCTCCTACAGATAGAAGAACTTCTGAAGCTCTCCTACAGATAGAAGACCTTCTGAAGCTTTTCTGCAGATAGAAGACATTTTGAAGCCCTCCCACAGATAGCAGACCTTCTGAAGCCCTCCCACAGATAGAAGACCTTCTAAAGCTTTTCTGAAGATAGAATACCTTCTGAAGGCCTTCCACACATAGCAGACCTTCTGAAGCTTTTCTACAGATAGAAGATTTTCTGAAGCTCTTCTACAAATAGAAGATCTTCTGAAGCTTTTCTACAGATATAAGATTTTCTAAAGCTCTTCTACAAATAGAAGATCTTCTGAGCCCCTCCTGCAGATAGAATACCTTCTGAGCCCCTCCTGCAGATAGAATACCTTCTGAAGATCTCCTACAGATAGAAGACCTTCTGAAGCTCTCCCACTGATAGAAGACCTTCTGAAGCTTTCCTGCAGATAGAAGACCTTCTGAAGCCCTCCCACGCATAGCAGACCTTCTGAGGCTTTTCTATAGATAGAAGACCTTCTGAAGCTCTTCTACAAATAGAAGACCTTCTGAACCCCTCCTCTGAAGCTTTTCTACAGATATAAGACCTTCTGAAGCTCTTCTACAGATAGAAGCTCTTTTACAGATAGAAGATCTTTTGAAACTCTGCTAAGGCCCTTGAGAGTTGTGAAAAAAAACCTCTAAAAATATTCTTAAGATATAAGGTCTTTCTAAGCTTTTCAACAAATCTTCCGAAATCTTCATATGGAAGACCTTTGGAAGTTCTTTTTAATGTAGAAAATTTTCTAAAGCTCTTTAATACTTCAATACATAGAAGATCTTCTAATAAAAATAAGAAAAAAAACTTCTGAAGCTCTTCGATAGATGGGAGGGTATACATATCATTTGATACGGCCAAAACGTTCCTCATTTAAATAACGAACCCTAGGTCTCTTTGGACCAACTCCATCTCAGGGCATTTGAAGTTGATCTAGCGATGCACATCCGTCCTTTCGCCTGCTTGTCTGTCTGGCTGGCTAACGCGCACTTTAACTCATCGTATCGTAATATTATTGTCATACTAAGATCGAGTTTGGAGATGGGAAATATCGGTCCACTCCTTCTGGTACCTCCTCCACAAAATGAGATAGGATAACCCGATTTTGCTCCAACCTTGCGCATACCAATATTTGCTTCAGTACTAAATCAGGTGCGAAAATGGACAATATCGTTCTACTCCATCAAGTACCTCCCCCACAAAGGGTCAAAATTTTGAATAATTATAACTCTTATAAAATGTGATGTAAGTGCCCATTGGTCTTCAAATTACTCACATCACAATATTTTTTCTAAACCAACGTCGGGTGTGAAGATTGAAGATATCGGTCAACTCCTTCATTTACATCCCCCACAAAGGGTCAAAAGTTTTGAATAGCCAAAACGATCATAAAATCCGAAATAAGCATCCGGTACTCTTCATATTTCACACATCCCATTGTTACCTAAAACATAAGATCTGCTATGAAGATGTATCAGTCCACTCCTTCTGGTACCTCCTCCACAGAATGTCAAAATTTTGAATATAAATGAAGCACATAAAACGTGGAATGAACAACCGATTCCATTCAGACTTGTTAAATGCCAAAATTTTCATCAACACAAAATCTGTTATAAAGATGGTAGAGACCGCGCCATTTATTCTGGTACCTCCCCTACATAGGGTTCAAAACCCCTTCTGATACCTCATCCACACAGCGTCACAATTTTCAATACTTTTATCTGTCAAAACCTCCGATAGAAGCCAGCGATTCTTTGCAATTTGCTATATCTAAATATTTCTCTCAACCAGAAACAACACATACTGTTGTAGGGTATAAAAATCCCAAAACCTGTATTGTCATCAAAGATATCCTATAAAAATCTACGATTTTTATTTTTCTTCAAAAAATACATTATAAGAGATTCCCCGATTTTCGTGCCCAAAAATGTCCATGCCTAACTGATTTGGTTCAAAGAGAGAGAGCAGTATCAAATGAAATATACCCTCTGTAGCCGCATGGCTGAGGGTATAGAAAAGAATGTTGTAGTCACACCAAACCAAAAACATCCACTATTTTTATATTTCTTTCTCATTATACTTCGATTCATATATACTCCCAATAATTCTTGAAAATCTTAAATTTGTAGTCCCCAAATAAATATTCTTAAACCAGTAAAGAAAGGCCGGGGCCGACTTTATGATACCCTACACCACTTTGCTAATTTAGTAGAGCTCCACATAACAATTAAAAGTTTTTATGGAAGAATTCAATCATACACGCTATGATTATAATTATAATTTAAAGTTCAAAGGACTAAATATGCCGAAGCATGTGTATCTTCTAAATTCGGACTTGTATTGCCCATTTAGTGCACAATTAATTTGAAATCGGATAAAAATATATATGAAGCTATATCCAAATCGGAACCGATCTCGATAAAATTTGGCAAAGATATTTCTGAGCTGTATTTGATATATTTCCCTGAATATCGTGGGTATGCGCTCGTTGGAGTGCATATTACGGCAGTGGGTAACAAATATGACAAATCAGATGAACAGTATATATGAGAGCTATAGCTATATCTTCGCCAAATTTGACATACTAGCTTCTAGACTAAATTCGGTCGTAAGTGCCAAATTTCATTCAATTTGGCCAAATATTAGACGTTTGGTGCCCAATCATAGGTAAAACGGAAGAAGTTATATATGGGAGCTATATCCAAATCTGAACCGATCTCGATAAAATTTAGCAAATGTATTTCTGAGCTGTATTTGATACATTTCTCCAAATATTGTTGTTACAGGGTGCATATTACGGCTGTGGAGGACAAAAATAGCAAATCGGATGAACAATATATATGGGAGCTATAGCTATATCTGAACCGATTTCGATCAAATTCGGCATACTTATTTTCAGGTCCAATCTGATCGTACGTGCAAAATTCCATACTTGTCGGACCGATATTACACGTTTGGTGCACAATAAAAGGCAAATCTGACGAAGATATATATGGGAGCTATATCTAAATTTTTACCGATTATCTCCCATTTCAATAGGGTTCGTCCTTGGGCCAAACAAATGATTTGTGCAAAATTTCATCTGGATAGGACAATAAATGCGAACTGTACTTTGTTTACAAAAATACATGGATAGATGGACGGACGGACATGCATAAATCGACTCAGAATGTGATTCTATGCAGATCATCAAAGGGAACTATGGGTCTATCTCGTTTCCTTTTGCCTGTTACAAACAAATGCACAAAGACATAATACCCTGACCACCTTGTGGTGTAGGGTATGAAAATTAAAGTTTCCTGTTAAATATTCTTAAATTTTTTTAGCTTCTTATGTCTATAGAAGACTTTTATTCGATATTTTATCTATTGAATCAATTTAGACTGTTCCATATAAACATAGTTATAGAATGTAAATCCTTTTCCCCACCTATTCCACAAACACATTCCCCCTGCAACATAAGTACTTCAAATCATTAAACGTGTCAACATAATACATTGAAAACATTATCACATCACGGTCGGTGATTTTCCATGGAGCAGAGAGACAACAATCAAGAACTTTCAACCTGATTGTGGACATTGTGACAAAAGTTATTGGCTGTGAATGACAGTGGGGAGGAGGAGAAATACCTCATTTTGCCCATGTCAATGTCCTTCGAAAATCAGGTCACAGCATAATTGTCCAGTAGAACATGCATAAATTATGTACATATCCTAGATATCGTTGATTGTTGATGGGTGGACGTGCGATATTTATGTGTGGACACATACATGTATGTTGTGAATAGGTTAAAATTGTTTCATATGCTACAATAACACGAATGTTCCTACGAATATATATATTAATGCAAACAAGGGTCCCTTGACATTTACCTGTGTGTGTTAGGGGTAGCAACCCTTCAAGTTTGAACAATGTTCCATTATGATTTATGAAATAAATGGTATTTGGTTTGCTATCGACAAGGGAGGACAATTCTGTGTTCAGAAAACTGTCAACATAAATGGTGTCAATTTGGCAAGTGATTGGAAATTTTATGTAAAGTAGTCGAGAAATTTATTCATTTCGGAAATTTATTCATTTCAATATATTTAGGTCAAATATGGATAAAATTTTTTACTTTTATTTAAAAAAAAAATATGGTCTATTTCACCTTCTAAATATTACCCGATGACCATCTTAATTGGAAGGTTTCAGCTCAGACATAAGTTCTAGCTCCATGCTAACTTCCACTTCAATTGGTCTATAATTGCGACCTCTAAAAAATCAGAAAATTTTTCAGTTTTGGGTCCTTTTCAACCCCTAAATATTGTGCTATCATCTCCAAACGCAATAGACCTATATTCTGACCCTAACCCTATATACATTTTCAATTCCGTGGGAATCGGACCATAAATGCGACCGTAGAGTTATTACAAATTAACATGGACAGACGGGTGGACGGACATACGGGGTGAGTTAAAACAAGTAAAAAAGATATAAGTTCGGCCTTGCCGAACTTTGAATACCCTCCACCATTTGCTTAAAATTTGGCAATTAAAAAAAAATAAAATCCGTTAAAAATTCTGTTAAAATCTTAAAAATACGGAATGTAACCGTAAATTATGGTCTATACGACGACGTGGACCTGCATAGGCAATTTTTGTCACAAGCTATTACAATATACAAATGCGAAATTTGGAAAAAATATGTTTATAATGTAACTCAAATCATCAAAATATCGAATATAGGGAGGTACCATGGGGGTTATAAAACATGGACCTGCACGGACAATTTTCTTGCATAGGCTGTGGTATCCATTACGAACTTCAAATACAAAATGTGAAATAATTCCGATAAATAATGTCGCTAAAATCATCAAAATACCGAATAACGGGGGTTCCGTTATATGGTGGCTATACGAGGACGTGGACCTGCACAGACAATTTTCTGTCATGGGCTGTAGTGTGCATTACGAACTTCAAATGCGAAATTTGAAACCATTCCGGTATATAATGTCGCTAAAATTATCAAAATACTGAATATCGGGAGGTACCGTTATATGGGGGCTATGTGAAGACGTGGACCTACATGGCCCATTTTCTGACTTAAGCCCTAGTATCTGTTACGAACTTTAAATACCAATTTTGAAACAATTCCGGTAAATAATGTCGCTATAATCATCAAAATACCGAATAACGGATGGTACGGTTATATGGGGGCTATACGAAGACGTGGACCTACATGGCCCATTTGCAATACCAAAAGTCCTGCAGACATAGTACACATTTGAGTAACATTTTATCAACCTACCTCATTTCTTTCGGAAGCTGGAGTGATTTCCACAGACGGACAGACGAATAGACGGACGGACATTGCTAAATCGACATAGTGGGGTCTAAAGTGTATATTTCGAGGTGTTACAAACAAATGACAAACTTAATATACCCTCCATACTATGGCGGAGGGTATAAAAATCAAACGATTCCGTAAAAAAATGGGAAAACCCATAACATTACCAAATATACGGTGATACCGTTATACGGAAGATTTAACACAATGTGGGCCTATATTAACGGTGCATGGGGGTTAGGAACACGTAGCAACCTTTAAGTACTGAATTCCAGACATTTTCGTTTAAAAATGTGACGAAAGTCGGCGGTATACGGAAAGTTGATCGATGGGCTATAGATCTTCGGACTGGATCTAAGTTCAGGCCCAAAACGCATGTGTACTGCATTGTCCGTTTTTTTTTTCAAATATATCATTTTAAATCATTTTTTTTTTGGAATTTTTTTTTTTTAAATATTTTTTTTCATTTTTTTTTCAGAAAAAAACGGCTTTTTATCTTTCCTTAAAAAATAAAAACTTTTGTTTTAAAATTTCTGAAAATTGTACAATTTTTTATATTATTCTACAATTATTATACTATTTTAGAAAAATTTTTTTTTGAAAATTTACCTCTATCCAATACCTACTTGGCGTTGGTATAAATTTTAAATGAAATGGTAATCCTACAATGAGAACACATTTCGTTTAAAAGGAGACAAACTATTCCTTCCCCATTTTCTCAACCTATGAGAAGAGTTAGTGGCGACATCTACACGTGCATAGCTGTAACTATATAATAATATTTGTGAAAAACATCCCCCTATTTTCAAATTGTACCCAAAACAAAATGCAGCAGGTGTTTGCCGTTTAAATTTGTGTCCTTTAATAATTTCAGTCGTTGCCATGGCACTGGCTGGTATATTAAAAATGACAGACATTTTTTTCTTAGTCCTTAAAAATTCAATGAGCCTGACTAAATCTCAAATGCAAAAGCAAAGAAAATTAATAATAAAATGAAATTGAAAACTCATATTTGCAAAAAGACACCAACGAACATCAATGGAGAATATGGTCTGAATTTAAATTCAAATAACATCACTAGTGGACCAGGAGGAAATAAGGAGAATGCCAACAATGATAAAACTTTGGAAAATCTACCCTTGAGCTGTGTCGATTGGAGCAGCAATGATGAAATTTATTTTGTGAGGTAAGATATAAATATTAAACAATTAACAAAAATGAAATGAAAAAATGTCTTTCTTTCAGTGATGACCACCAAATATTCAAATGGAGCTCAGCAACCAGGGACTCCGTGGAAGTGGCAAAATTACCGGATGATTTCATACCCACTGACTTGCATTGGTTGCTTTTGGGTGGCCGCAGCAGCGGTGGTGGCAAGGGCAGTGACACCCTGCTCATTTGCAGCAATGATGGCCGTTTTATTATTTTGAATAAAAGTTCAAGGGTTGAGCGGAGTATAACAGCTCATGCGGCGGCAATTTCTTCGGGCAGATGGAGCCCAGATGCAGCTGGTTTGTTGACGGGTAAGAAATAAATAAAAAGTGAAATCTGGGTTTATTGATCTAATGATCTTTGATAAAAATTCTTTAATAAATCCACGTATATTGGCCTTAAGATCCTTAAAAACTGTTCTTTAATAAATCCACATTTATTGGCCTTAAGATATTTAAAATATATTCGTTAAAAAATCCACGTTTATGGCATTTAAGGTCCTTGAAAAATATTTTTTAAAAAATCCACGTTTATGACCTTAATTTCCTTGAAAAATATTTTTTAAAAAATCCACGTTTATGACCTTAATTTCCTTGAAAAATATTTTTTAAAAAAATCCACGTTTATGACCTTAATTTCCTTGAAAAATATTCTTTAAAAATCCACGTTTTGATGAAAATTATTTAAAAAATCCACGTTTATACCCCTTAAGGTCCTTGATAAAAATTACTTAAAAAATCCACGTTTATACCCCTTAAGGTCCTTGATAAAAATTCTTTAAAAAATCCGCGTTAATTGTTGAGATGGTCCTTGATAAAAATTCTTTAAAAAATCCACGTTTATACCCCTTAAGGTCCTTGATAAAAATTCTTTAAAAAATCCGCGTTAATTGTTGAAATGGTCCTTGATAAAAATTCTTTAAAAAATCCACGTTTATGGCCTCTAAGGTCCTTGAAAAATATTTTTTAAAAAAATCACGTTTATGGCCTCTAAGGTCCTTGAAAAATATTCTTTAAAAAATACACGTTTATGGCCTTAAGGTCTTTGAAAAATATTCTTTAAAAAATCCACGTTTATGGCCTTTAAGGTCCTTGAAAAATATTCTTTAAAAAATCCGCGTGTATGGCCTTCAAGGTCCTTGATAAAAATTCTTCAAAAAATCCACGTTTATGGCCTTTAAGGTCCTTGAAAAATATTCTTTAAAAAATCCACGTGTATGGCCTTTAAGGTCTTTGATAAAAATTCTTCAAAAAATTCACGTTTATGGAATCTAAAGTCCTTGAAAAATATTCTTTAAAAAATCCACGTTTATACCCCTTAAGGTCCTTGATAAAAATTATTTAAAAAATCCACGTTCAAACCCCTTAAGGTCCTTGATAAAAATTATTTAAAAAATCCACGTTCAAACCCCTTAAGGTCCTTGATAAAAATTATTTAAAAAATCCACGTTCAAACCCCTTAAGGTCCTTGATAAAAATTATTTAAAAAATCCACGTTTATACCCCTTAAGGTCCTTGATAAAAATTATTTAAAAAATCCACGTTATACCCCTTAAGGTCCTTGATAAAAATTATTTAAAAAATCCACGTTTATACCCCTTAAGGTCCTTGATAAAAATTATTTAAAAATTATTTAAAAAATTCACCTTTATACCACTTAAGGTCCTTGATAAAATTATTTAAAAAATCCACGTTTATACCACTTAAGGTCCTTGATAAAAATTATTTAAAAAATCCACGTTTATACCCCTTAAGGTCCTTGATAAAAATTATTTAAAAAATCCACGTTTATACCCCTTAAGGTCCTTGATAAAAATTATTTAAAAAATCCACGTTTATAACCCTTAAGGTCCTTGATAAAAATTATTTAAAAATCCACGTTTATACTCCTTAAGGTCCTTGATAACAATTCTTAAAAAAATCCATGTTTATTGTTGAGATGGTCCTTGATAATAATTCTTTAAAAAATCTGCATTTATTGTTGAGAGAACCCTTGAGGTCCTTGATACAAATTCTTTAAAAAATCCAGATTTATTGTTGAGATGGTGGTTGATCAAAATTCTTAAAAAAATCGACGTTTATTGTAGACATGGTCCTTGATAAAAATTCTGTAAAAAATCGACGTTTATTGTAGAGATGGTCCTTGATAAAAATTCTTTAAAAAATCGACGTTTATTAAGAGATATCCCTTGATAAAAATTCTTTGAAAAATCCACATTTATTGTTGAGATGGTCCTTAATAAAAATTCCTTAAAAAATCCAGGTTTATAACCCTTGAGGTCCTTGATACAAATTCTGTAAAAAATCCACGTTTATAACCCTTGAGGTCCTTGATACAAATTCTGTAAAAAATCCACGTTTATAACCCTTGAAGTCCTTGATACAAATTCTTTAAAAAATCCACCTTTATAACCCTTGAGGTCCTCAATACAAATTCTTTAAAAAATCCACGTTTATAGCCCTTGAGGTCCTTGATACAAATTCTTTAAAAAATCCACGCTAATTGTTGAGATGGTGGTTGATAAAAAATCTATAAAAAATCCACGTTTATTGCTGAGGTGGTCCTTGATAAAAATTATTGCTGAAATGGCCCTTGATATTTCTTTAAAAAAAATCTCCGTTTATTGTTGAGATGGTCCTTGATAAAAATTCTTTAAAAAAATCCACAATCATTGCCTCAAATATCCTTGCAAATATTCTTTAAAAATCATTTAACTCATTTCCAGCTGGGGAGGATGGAGTCATAAAAATCTGGTCTCGATCGGGTATGTTACGTTCCACGGTTATACAGAGTGATGAACCCATACGTTGCGCCAGATGGGCGCCCAATTCGACCTCGATTGTTTTCTGCCAAGGCGGTTATATATCGGTCAAACCCTTGGCTGCTAACAGTAAATTGATAAGGGTGAGTTAAAGGATCATCTGAACGAAAGAATATATATTGAAGACAATATCTGCACATGTCCTAAAGGACTAATAATATGTCATCGCTTTTTTTATTTCCTTAAATAGTGGTGTGCCCATGATGGCTTGGTTTTTTCTCTTAGCTGGTCGCCACATTCGAATATTATAGCCTCAGGAGGTGAAGATTATCGTTTTAAAATTTGGGATTCACAAGGGTCCAATTTATTTACCAGTACTACCGAAGAGTATGCCATCACAGCTGTGGCATTTAACCCCGAAAAGGATATTCTATTGGTTAGCACATTCAATATGCTGAAATTGTGCTCCACAGCCGGGGTAGGTACTCTGAAAATTTGAAATACTCCCATAAAAATTATCATATATTTTTCCTCCGATAGTGGTCCTACAGCACAGCCCGCTTTAACGAACCGGTGGTTGGCTCATTTCATGCCCTCTCCTGGTCATCGGATGGTACTCAGGTGGCATGTGGTACCTCTACTGGACAACTAATTGTGGGTTATATTGTCCAGAAACAAATGATATCGAGAAATTTAAAGGCCACAACAACTGGACGCAAATCTCTGCGTTTGGAGGACATAACCAATGGCAGCAGTGATATGTTGGAGTTCACTGAGAGGATTATAAATTTCGCTCTGGGTTATGGACATTTGATTGTGGCCACATCAAATCAAATACATATTTACAATGAGAAGTACATCAATACACCGATTATAATTGATGGTCGTACCGATGTGAGGGTCATACAAGTGGGCAAGAAGTAAGGGGTGTAGTTTGGAAATTTTGAAAAATTAATAACTTATGATTTATTCTTCAGATTTTTCATGGTTTTGGACTCAACATCGATATGGGTATATACTTATACTGGAAGATTACATTTGAATCCCCGCTATCCTGGCAGTCAAGCGCAGATTCCATTGCTTAATGGGCGCAGTATCTCGCTGGGATTGGATACGCTGGTTGTAAGGGATAACTCCGATACTATGGGTAAGGCAAAACCTCAAGAAAGAACGTATATGTAAGTCTTCTATGGATCGAAGAGCTTCTGCAACTCTTCTATGGATAGTAGACTTTCGGATGGTATTCTACAGACTGAAGACCTTCGGAAGCTCTCCTAAAGACAAATAACGTTCAGAAGCTCTTCTATGGATAGAGGACCTTCCGAAGATCTTCTAAAGACGGAGGACGTTCGGAAGCTCTTATATGGATATAGAACCTTTGGAGGCTTTCTATGGATAGAGGGTCTTCGGAAGCTCTTCTATGGATAGAGGACTATCAGAAGCTCTTCAACGGATTGAGGACCTTCGGAAACACTTCTACGAATAGAGGACCTTTGGAAGCTCTTTAACGGATCGAGGACCTTCGGAAGCTCTTCTATGAAAAGAAGACCTTTGAAGGTCCTCTATGAAAAGAAGACCTTCGGAAGCTCTTCTATGAAAAGAAGACCTTCGGAAGCTCTTCTATGAAAAGAAGACCTTCGGAAGCTCTTCTATGAAAAGAAGACCTTCGGAAGCTCTTCTATGAAAAGAAGACCTTCGAAAGCTCTTCTATGAAAAGAAGACCTTCGAAAGCTCTTCTATGAAAAGAGGACCTTCGAAGGCTCTTCTACGAAAAGAAGACCTTCGGATGCTCTTCTATGAAAAGAAGACCTTCGGAAGCTCTTCTATGAATAGAAGACCTTCGGAAGCTCTTCTATGAATAGAAGACATTCTGAAAATCATATTTGAATAGAAGATCCTTTGAAGCTCTTCTATGGATCGAATATCTTCTGAAGCTGGCTTGAATACCTCTTCTATAGTCTTCTGAAGCTTTTCTACAAGACTTTCTGCTTCTGTAGCTCTTTTATGGCTAGAAGACCTTCTGAATTTCTTCTATGGATCGACGAACTTCTGCAGCTCTCCTATAGCTAGAAGAGCTCCTGCTCTTCTATCGATCGACGAACTTCTGCAGCTTTCCTATGGCTAGAGGAGCTTTAGCAGGTCTCCTATGGCTAGATGAGCTTTTGCAGGTCTCGTATGGCTAGAAGTGCTCCTACAGCTCTTCTATGGCTAGAAGATCTTTTACAGCTTTTCTGTGAGTGGAAGAACTTCTGCAGCTCCTTTATAGCTAGAAGACCATTTCTATGGCTAGAATACCTTCCGAGGCTCGTCTATAGCTTGAAGAGCTTCTGCACTTCTTGTATGGATCGAAGAGCCTTTGCAGCTATTCTTTGGATCGAGGAGCGTCTGCAGCTCTTCTATGGAAAAAATACCCCATTAAGCTTTCCACTTCTAAAATCTCTTACGCTTCCACTTTCAGTCCTGCATATCTTCGATTTAATCCCTGGAGCCACGCGCCAATATGAGCCATTTATGCTGAAGGCCAAGACGCAAATCGCTGAAATTGCCGCATGTCGAGCTGGGACGGTAGATGATCAATTTGTTGTGATGATAGACAACAATCGGGAACTTTATATAACTGAGACAAGGAATTTGAACAGTAGTTCCGAGAGAAGTGCAATTGGTGGTGGTATAAGTGGATCAACATCGGGAGAGATTTATAAAATTGGAACACAGGTGACGACAGTGCAGTGGGCAAGTGAATCGAATATTTTGGTCGGCGTCCATGACACCTGCTACAGTATTTGGTACTGTCCCGGTGAGGGAGCACCAGATCCAACCATTATTGCCTTAACCACAGTGACCATAGATGCCACGTAAGTTAGGAACGGATTTTAATTTTTAAATTCTTAGTTCGTTTTTTCCTCCTCCAGGGAATTTGGTAAAAATATAGCCATTGAATCCTTTGAAGACTCCATTGTCACATTCCGCTGTGCAGGGGCGTTGTTACCCATAACCGTCAATATGTATTGTGAAATATTGCATCGCACTCTGGCCGAGGGCCAGTGGCAGCAATCGTTAAAGATTTGTCGTTTGGCCCATAATGCCTATCTGTGGGCCACCCTGGCCGCCGTGGCTACTCGTAAAAATCAGCTTCAAATTAGCGAAGAAGCCTATTCGGCGGCATTACAAATCGATAAGGTTAGCTATTTACAGCACATCAAAACATTGGATCCCTCCAGCCCTGAATATATGGCGGAAAATTCTCTGATGCTGGGAAGACTCATTGAAGCCGAAACGATTTTAATTCATAATCGAAAATATCGTGAAGCTGTGGCCTTGTGTTTAAGAATGCATAACTGGCGTAAGGCTCTGGAAGTGGCCCAGAAACATGATCCCGATTTGATGGAGGTGGTGCTGGAGCAGAGAAGGAAATATTTGAATGCTCTGAATCGTGAGGAATGGGATACTTTATTTATAAGTTTAAGTGTTAAAGATAATGATGAGTAAATTTGAAATTAAAATTTTAAAGAAATTCGGATGGTTGGTTTTTAATAGGCAGGACAGACCATGGGTTTTCCTTCGAGGGCATTGATAAGATTATTGGCTGCCAACATGGCCATTTCAGTGGTGGTCTTTAGAGTTTGGGTGCCCATGTGAGGGATGACAACTGAAAATTAAGAAAAAAAATGAAGAAGTTAAACAAAATAGTGCGGACTTAAATATTGGCTTCCTATTCCCAGTCTAAAGGTGAGGATACATACGATATTTTATGAGATAAAGCAACGTCTAGGTTTTTAATATAAGAATGGACCGGAATCGCTCTAAGTCAACTCAAAATGTATGGTTTATTTACAAAAAAAAAAAAAAAACTTGATGCCACATAAAAAATTCTCCTTTGTGTTCTCACCTTAATGCGGTTCGGAAGCCGAACCATTATTGGAACTAAAAAATACATTAAATACCTACCACAATTTGGTATTTTCATTAAAGGATCATCGGCGGGCAATGGCTCCGGGGTCATAACATCCAAACCAGCGGAAAATATTTGACCCGTTTTCAAGGCTTCAATCAAGGCGTCTTGATCCACAATTCCTTAAAAAAATTAAAATTATTTAAATAAAATTGAAACCACAGAAAAGCCAACACCCTTACCTCCCCGACCCACATTGACGAAGACACAATTCTTTTTCATTTTACCAAATGCTTCGGCATGAAATTTCCCCTTTGTTTCCGCAGTTAAGGGACAAGCCACCACCAAGAAGTCACTTTCCTTCAGTAGTTCATCAAATGTCACATGGTGGGCTCCAAAGTCAACATCATTCTCTCTTCGCGTCCTTGTGTGGTAGATGATTTTCTTAACATCCCAACATTGCAGACGTTTGGCGATGGCTTGACCAATTCCTCCAAATCCCATGAATCCAATGACAGAATCACGTATCTCTTGACCCATCAACCAGTTAATGCGCTCCTTTTCCCACTTGGAGCTGGAATAATCAGATAATACCGCAAATTTAATGACCACCCTAATGTCATATAGTAAAGCTTTTCCTAAACAAAAGCTTTTAACTCAACTGTTAAAAGTTAACAGCACAAAAAATGTTAATAACACTTGAACTTTAAATGTAATCGAAAGTTTCCTGTTTAACCCTTAAATGAAAAAATTTCGAACAAAGGCTATATCAGATTAGGTAGAGTATTAGACCAATAAACGTGGATTTTTTAAAGAATTTATATCAACGACCATCTCAACAAAAAATGTGGATTTTTTAAAGAATTTTTATCAAGCCCCATCTCAACAATAAACGTGGATTTTTTAAAGAATTTTTATCAACCAACATCTCAACAATAAACGTGGATTTTTTAAAGAATTTTTATCAACCAACATCTCAACAATAAACGTGGATTTTTTAAAGAATTTTTATCAACCAACATCTCAACAATAAACGTGGATTTTTTAAAGAATTTTTATCAACCAACACCTCAACAATAAACGTGGATTCTTTAAAGAATTTTTATCAACCAACATCTCAACAATAAACGTGGATTTTTAAAGAATTTTTATCAACCAACATCTCAACAATAAACGTGGATTTTTTAAAGAATTTTTATCAACCAACATCTCAACAATAACGTGGATTTTTTAAAGAATTTTTATCAACCAACATCTCAACAATAAACGTGGATTTTTTAAAGAATTTTTATCAACCAACATCTCAACAATAAACGTGGATTCTTTAAAGAATTTTTATCAACCAACATCTCAACAATAAACGTGGATTTTTTAAAGAATTTTTATCAACCAACATCTCAACAATAAACGTGGATTTTTTAAAGAATTTTTATCAACCAACATCTCAACAATAAACGTGGATTTTTTAAAGAATTTTTATCAACCAACATCTCAACAATAAACGTGGATTTTTTAAAGAATTTTTATCAACCACCATCTCAACAATAAACGTGGATTTTTTAAAGAATTTTTATCAACCACCATCTCAACAATAAACGTGGATTTTTTAAAGAATTTTTATTCAGGACCATTAGACCAATAAACGTGGATTTTGTAAAGACTTTTTCTCAAGGACCATTAGACCAATAAACGTGGACTTTTTAAAGAATTTTTATCAAGGACCATTTGACTAATAAACGTGGATTTTTTAAAGAATTTTTATCAAGGACCATTAGACCAATAAACGTGGACTTTTTAAAGAATTTTTATCAAGGACCATTTGACTAATAAACGTGGATTTTTTAAAGAATTTTTATCAACCACCATCTCAACAATAAACGTGGATTTTTTAAAGAATTTTTATCAACCACCATCTCAACAATAAACGTGGATTTTTTAAAGAATTTTTATCAACCAACATCTCAACAATTAACGTGGATTTTTTTAAGAATTTTTATAAAGGACCTTTTGACTAATAAACGTGGATTTTTTAAAGAATTTTTATCAACCAACATCTCAACAATAAACGTGGATTTTTTAAAGAATTTTTATCAAGGACCAAGCCAACAATAAACGTGGATTTTTTAAAGAATTTTTATCAAGGACCAACCCAACAATAAACGTGGATTTTTTAAAGAATTTTTATCAAGGACCAACCCAACAATAAACGTGGATTTTTAAAGAATTTTTTATCAAGGACCAACCCAACAATAAACGTGGATTTTTTAAAGAATTTTATCAAGGACCAACCCAACAATAAACGTGGATTTTTTAAAGAATTTTTATCAAGGACCAACCCAACAATAAACGTGGATTTTTTAAAGAATTTTATCAAGGACCAACCCAACAATAAACGTGGATTTTTAAAGAATTTTTATCAAGGACCAACCCAACAATAAACGTGGATTTTTTAAAGAATTTTTATCAAGGACCAACCCAACAATAAACGTGGATTTTTTAAAGAATTTTTATAAAGGACCTTTTGAATAATAAACGTGGATTTTTTAAATAATTTTTATAAAGGACCTTTTGACTAATAAACGTGGATTTTTGAAAGAATTTTTATAAAGGACCTTTTGACTAATAAACGCGGATTTTTGAAAGAATTTTTATAAAGGACCTTTTGACTAATAACGTGGATTTTTTAAAGAATTTTTATCAAGGACCAACCCAACAATAAACGCGGATTTTTTAAAGAATTTTTATCAAGGACCAACCCAACAATAAACGCGGATTTTTTAAAGAATTTTTATCAAGGACCAACCCAACAATAAACGCGGATTTTTTAAAGAATTTTTATCAAGGACCAACCCAACAATAAACGTGGATTTTTTAAAGAATTTTTATCAAGGACCAACCCAACAATAAACCTGGATTTTTTAAAAAAAATTTTATCAAGGACCAACCCAACAATAAACGTGGATTTTTTAAAGAGTTTTTATCAAGGACCAACCCAACGTGGATTTTTTAAAGAATTTTTTTATCAAGGACCAACCCAAGAATAAACGTGGATTTTTGAAAGAATTTTTATCAAGGACCAACCCAACAATAAACGTGGATTTTTGAAAGAATTTTTATAAAGGACCTTTTGAATAATAAACGTGGATTTTTTAAATAATTTTTATAAAGGACCTTTTGACTTATAAACGTGGATTTTTTAAAGAATTTTTATCAAGGACCAACCCAACAATAAACGTGGATTTTTGAAAGAATTTTTATCAAGGACCAACCCAACAATAAACGTGGATTTTTGAAAGAATTTTTATAAAGGACCTTTTGAATAATAAACGTGGATTTTTTAAATAATTTTTATAAAGGACCTTTTGAATAATAAACGTGGATTTTTTAAATAATTTTTATAAAGGACCTTTTGACTAATAAACGTGGATTTTTGAAAGAATTTTTATAAAGGACCTTTTGACTAATAAACGCGGATTTTTGAAAGAATTTTTATAAAGGACCTTTTGACTAATAAACGTGGATTTTTTAAAGAATTTTTATCAAGGACCAACCCAACAATAAACGCGGATTTTTTAAAGAATTTTTATCAAGGACCAACCCAACAATAAACGCGGATTTTTTAAAGAATTTTTATCAAGGACCAACCCAACAATAAACGTGGATTTTTTAAAGAATTTTTATCAAGGACCAGCCCAACAATAAACGTGGATTTTTTAAAAAAAAATTATCAAGGGCCAGCCCAACAATAAACGTGGATTTTTTAAAGAATTTTTATCAAGGACCAGCCCAACAATAAACGTGGATTTTTTAAAAAAAAATTATCAAGGGCCAGCCCAACAATAAACGTGGATTTTTTAAAGAATTTTTATCAAGGATCATTTTTTTTGAACAATTTTTCTGCATTTTTTTTTTTTTTTTGATTTAGAAATGCGTTGCATCATTTCTAAAGTTTCCATCCTATCCTCTGCCCATTTAAGGGTTAATAAATATATATAAAAGCTTTTTGTAGTAGGAAAGCTTTCGCTAATAGAACAGCTGTTCCGCTAGCCATTAATTAATTCATTGATAAACAACAATCATGAATTCCACTTACTTTTCGATTAGCTGCCGTCCGGCATGAAAGAAACGTCCTGCTGCTATCATCAGTCCTATGGCCAAATCAGCCACTCCATTCTTAACGACGCCCGGAGTATGCCCCAATGGCATTTGACGACGCTTAAATTCCGGCACATCAACATAATCAATGCCCGATGACATTGTGCTAACCGCTTTTAGCTGTGAACCGGCCGCATCGAGTACTTCTCCATTCAATGGTTGATAGGAGGCCCAGAAGATGGCATCAACACCGGGTAATTTCTGAAGTATATCCGAACGAACCGGGGGAATATTTTCACAGACAATCGTCTCACATCCTTTCTGGCGAAGGAATTCCAGCGCGGGAAGTGGTACCTCCGGATGGGTGACGAGAACTTTGTACAGACGACGAGCGGCAGATGTCATAGCGTGTGGCGTGTGTGTTTTGATAGGCAAAATTTAAACAACTGCTGAACAACTTTTGCTCAGCATGCAATGGAAAACTTTCGGACAACAACAAGTTGATAAGGAGAAATTTAAGAAAGAGAGAGAATGTGTGTTCTCTTTTAATAGTAAAAAGTATGAGATAAAATAAAGAGTGCGATGTGTCTAAGAGAAATTTGATTGGAAATATGTTAGGAGATCTTTAGGAAGATGAAAGACATTTTGAAACATCCTAATAACTATGTATAAAAGAGTAGTAAAATAGCTGACTGACTGATATAGAATCAACGCCTAGACGAAACGGCAGGAGCTTTTGAAATTTTGAGCGAGGTCCAGTTTGGGGGCCTGGAATTTTGGAAATTCGCAAGGCAACAAATAGTACTAAAAATTGAATACATTTTTGTAGACTAAAGAAATGAGTTAGAATTCTGAAATTTGGAGTGAGGATCACTGATAGAATGCAGGATAGATGTACCACCAAAGGGGTTTTGAAAATTCGAACTGTATGGTTATGAAATTTCCAACATTGTACTAAACTTCTAAAATGGTGCTATTTGGTTTTATGTGAACGGAAGCTAAAATCTTGAAAATTAATATAAGAATCAAGGTTGGAAGGTAAGTTGGATGTATAAGGATGGCTTTGCAAATGCGAAATAGGTGTGCGAACTGTACTAAATGGTAAAAAATTTAGAACAGTTTGGTTTGGGGAGAACTGATGAAGCTGGAATTTTGAAATGGTGTATTGGGTACTGCAAGTGCACGAAAAGTACTAAATATTATTATATCTGGTACAATTTGGCAGTGGGTGAACAGATAGCGCTGGAAATCTGAAGTTTGGTATTGAGGTCGCTGTTTATGTGTAGCCTGGACATATGGAGGTGGTTTCGTTAGAAGTTCTTAGAAATCTAATTTTTGAACAGAAGACCTTCGAATAATGACCAGAAGTAGGAAAGCCTCATATTACGGATCTAGTAAACATAAATTCCGTTTGGAGAGCAACTTTGGAATTTTAGATCTTCAATAGATTGAAAAACTTTGGAGGTTTTCGCTATATAGAAAGAAAATCCTTACAGGCCTTCAGTAAATTGAGGACCTTATATGATCTTCTAAAAGAGAAGACCTTTTTTAGCCTTCTGTACAGAGAAAACGCTTTTGAGATATAATAGAAAATTAGAAATGAAAGCTCTTTGAGGTCTTTGATATATTTAAACAATTTTTGAGGTCTCCTATTTATTGAATACGTTTTGACTGACTTTATGGAGGTATTTTAAAGATAGAACCCCTTTTAGAAGGCTTCCATAAGCCATTTACATGTCCTTTGTAAATAGAAGACTCATTTAAAGACTTCCACGGATAAAAGGCCTATTGGAGATATTCTATAGAAAGAAGACGTCTTGAGGTGCTCAATAGGTACAACAACTTTTAGGGTTCGTCTCAGTGGAGACCTTTTTTTAATATTTTTAGATTGAAAAAATATTTGAAAAATTTTTCTGACGATTGAAGGCCTTTTGGAGGTATGCTTTAGACAGAATGCATCTGCAATTGATTTAGAACCATTTGAAGGCTTCATATTGATGGAATATCTTTGAGGGCTCCTGTAGATAGCATGCCTTTGAATGTCTTTTATTGCTGGAAAACTTTGTGGAGGGCTTGACTTGAAGAGCTTGAAATCCTCCTTTGGAAAAAATATATCTTGGTAATCTTCTATAGATGGAAGAGGACTTTAAAAGTTCGAAGAAAACCTCTGAGAGCTCTTTTTCTGATAGAAGGTGATCAGGTGGACATTCGGGCGACTTTCGAAATGTGTTTTAGTCTCTTGGATGTCCCAGTAGATAGTTGACTTTTCCATGTTCTTCTACAGATAGAAACCCGTTTGGAAAGCTTCTATAGAAAAAAGATTTTTGCAGTTGGATGTATTCAAAGGAGAAAAAAAGGAGATTGAATGGACTTCAAAAAATCGATCTACTGGAGATAGGAGACTTTAGAGAGGTCTTCAGCAAATAGAGGACCTTCAGGTCCTTGAAGGTTCTAGTATAGAGAAGACTTTTCGAAGGTCTTCTATGGATAAAAAGAAATCACATAGAAAGCTTTTATAGATAAACGATTTTCTACAGTTGGCGATCTTCAAAAGTTCGAAGAAAACCCCTGAGAGCCCTTTTTCAGATAGAAGGCGATTGAATGGGCTTCTAAAAATAGATCTTCTGGAGATGGGGTACTTTCGAGAGGCCTTTAGAAAATAGAGGACTTTAAAAATGTGTTTCAGCCTCTTGGAGGTCCCAGTAGATCCGCTATCCGAATGGCTATCTTCTATGGAAATTCTCTTTACAGATGACTCTTTACAGTTCTTCTGAAAATAAAATATGTTTAAACCCTCTTCTAGAAATAAAATACTTTAGGAGGTCTAATTGGACTGAAAATCGCTAGATGGACCTTCATAAACCGTTTGTAAGTCTTCTACGCTCAGAATTCCTTTGGAAGTTTTTCTGATCATAGAAGAAGTTTTGAGAGTCTTCCACAGATGAAGGACTTGCGGAAGGGTTGAATATACATAAGACCTTTACAGTTCTCCCATAGGTTTAAAATTTCAAAGAGATCTTCAAAACATAAGTTAGTTTAAGAGATCTACTGGAGATGGAAATTTCCTTTGGAGTCATCTGTAGATATAAGAAGCTCTCAATAGAAGAGATTTTAGAAATCATTGCGATATCTTCTTTTAGAAGAAGGTATTCAATAAATGGCGTACTTTTTGAAGGATTTTTGGAAAAACATGTCTTGTATTGAATACCTTCTATTAAAGGGAAACGTTTTGAAGGACTTTTTTTGAAGCATTCTTTGACAGATACCATTTGAAAGGACCTTCAACGTGTTTTCCGAAACTGGGATACTTTTGAAAGGTCTTATGCAGGGAGTAGAAGTAGACCTTACATATAATGACTTTTAGAAGAACTTTTCAAAATCTCCCAAAGATAGATGTCCTTTCAAAGAGTTTCTAGGCAGAAACAATTTTTGAAGTTTTTCTATGTGTCAATAGGCCTCTGAGGGATCATCCAGAAGTCTTCAGAAGTCCTTATACAAATATTTAAAAATTTCCTTCTTCTGTAAATAGAAGAAGTTTAGAAGGGTTTTATGTGGGTATACGAGGTCTCTAAGGTAATTAAAGAGGTCTTTCTTTGGTTGAAGGCTTTTTGGTAGTCTCCAAGGGACATAACTTTGGGGTTATTCTATAAAAAGGATACCTCTTAAATAACCATTGTGAGGTCTAAACACATCTGATAGCACTTAAATAGGTCTTCTACAGTTGGAAGTCCTTTGGAGTGCATTCCGCCGATGGAAGAACTATGAGAGGTGTCCTGCGGATTAAAGGCCTATGAAAGTTCTTCTAGACAACAATGCCATTTGAGAGCTAAGTTAATAGAAGACCTTTAGCAGATCTTCAATTAAAAAAAGGATTAAGACGAAGGTAATGTATGGGTAGCTACAAGTCCCATCGAAAGCCTCGCATACATAGAATGCCTGTTCAAGATTTTCTACAAAAATCATAATGTGTGTATTAATAGACCACCTCTGCAGATGTTCTAAAAATGGAAGTCCGTTTAAAGTTCTTCTAAACGCACACGACATTGTCTTCCTCAAATATGAAACGCTTAGAATTCTGTGACATTTAAAATGTTTTGTTTTTGAGTTATTGTTTTAAATGTCTTCATTGGTTATAAACAAGCCATTTGAGCTCTTCTTCCGATCAAAAAAAATTCCTACAAATTTTCCATAGCCTCAATACATGTATTTCCATATCTTCACATATCTGCGCGGTCACATGTCGCTATGTATGTAGATTGTCTTGTAAGCGAACCGAAGAAAAAAAATCTCCTCAGGGTATTTAGCACAAACATCTTGTTAATTTTAATTTGAAGAATGTGGTTGGTTGCTTGGTTTTTTTCTCACCACCACGGACGGTGGATGGACAATACAAATCAATTAAAAAAGGCACTCAAAACTTGTTTGGACGCATAGTTTCTTGTTATTTTATTCAAGAAAAAAATAACTGACAACTGCAAATAAATTGTTTTTTTTTTTACATAAACTTCAATTGATTCCTCGCAACCAGTTCTCCATCATTCCAAAACGGCCGGCATCCACTTGGTTTTCATTACTTTGTCCAGGTGCTGATTTGTTTTTAGTGGCATTTAATATGCCGGCGACAACATTGGCTCTCCGACCAGACCTCTCAAGACGTTGTGAGCAGCAATGGTGGCCATGTCGGTGCGCGTGCGCTTTGTGGCCGATCCAATGTGCGGCGTAATGACTGGCAATAGAAAGTGAAATAAATTATTATTCATATGATTATACATTTAGAACACAAAGTGAATAAATTAAATTGTGTGTTTTATTTTAAGAAAGAATTCGAGAATTGTTGCACTGGGTCTGTAGAACCAGACACCAGGAAGTGTTACAGAATTTGTAGCAGGAAGAATACGAGGTTTTTTTCGAAATGTGCAAAAATACAGGTTTTGTGAAATGAACAGTAGATATTGAAGTTGTAAGAGAATTTATATAAGGAAACGGAAGAGGAATGAAACGTAAGGGATATAGAAAAGAGTAAAATGAATTAAAATTTTACATTACTAATCGAATTCTAAAAGGTGATTTTAGGCGAAATTTTTATAACTAAAAAATTAAACATAAATATTAAAGGTTCTCTCTATAAGGAAAATATCTCAAGCCGTATTTTATTTAGAGGAGAGTCCTTAAAAATCCTATCATAGAATGCTGATTTTTTCTAAAGAGATTCTGTCCATTGCAGAACTTTAAAAAATACTGCCTGTAGAACAACCATCAAAATGTGTCCCATTGTAGAAGGCACCTCCAATTTATTTTTTTTTATCATAAGAAGACTTCTCTTCTTGTGCGTTGAAAATAATTCTCAAAATGTATTCCGTTAAGAAGAAGTCTCACAAAGTCCTCTACTTAAAGAATACCTCTCAGAATATATTTCATTAAAATAAGTTTTCTCAAAAGTTTTTATAGCCTCCACCATAGTATGGTGGGTATATTAAGTTTGTCATTTCGTTTGTAACACCTCGAAATATACAATTTAGACCCCACAAAGTATATATATTGATTGATAAAATTTTATTCAAATGTATGTGTAGGTCCACGTTTTGGTATAGCCCCCATATAAGAGTCCCTCCCGATATTCGGTATTTTGATGACTTTAGCGACAATATTCATCGGAATTGTTTAAAATTTGGTATTTGAAGTTCGAAATGGATTCTACAACCTAGGACAGGAGATTGTATGTGCGGGTCCACGTCTTCGTATAGCCCCCATATAACGGCACCTCCCGATTTTCGGTATTTTGATGATTTTAGCGACATTATTGACCGATTTTTTTATTTAAGTTTCCTGATTATTGTATTGGCTTATGACAAATGTTACCTATGCATTTTATTGTTTTAGAGAATTGCCAAATTCGTTCCAAATGTTGGAGGGTATTCAAAGTTCGGCCCGGCCGAACTTACAGCTTTTTTACTTGTTTTTTTTTTTAATATTAGACATCCTAGATGATATACTTTTCAAAAGTACATCTCTTAAAAAGACTTCTGTGCAAGGAAGACCTTCTAAGATATTTTCTATTAAACGGTCTTCTATTAAGAAATAAACTCATACATCATCTCGTCATATATTCTTTTGTAGAATAAATCTACTTCCATGAGAAGACCCAACCTTAATAAAGCAATATATTTGAAGAAAACCATCCAAAGGACCTCCTTAGAAAAAAGCCATGCCAATAGTTATTCTATTGATAGAAGACCTATAAATGGGTCCTCTCTTGATATACGATGAAAATGTATATCTGTCTTAAAATCTTATTAAGAAATTAACTCTCTAAGCAACTTCTGCTGAAAAAAGACCTAAAAACTTCATTTCTCTCCTCTAAACCTTTCTAAAGACTTTCTACGAAAAAAACCGTTCAAAAGTTAAAGTTCAAAAGTCTTCTTTTGACGTGAGACGTTCAAAAAACTTTCTTTCTTTAGACCACTTGTTTTTTTTCTTCTTGAATGGCCACCTCTCGCAATCTTCAATGGAAAAGAACATTCTCAAAAGGTCTTCTATTTATGGAAGAACCTAAAAAAGTATTTTCTCTTTAAAGAACTGATGTAGTCTTCTAACTGTAATCTCTGTAAAGAAGATACCTAAGATACCACTAGAAGAACTCTAAGAACCATTAAAACCAAAAAAGACTTGTAAGGTTTTTCCATTCTCCAACGGGTTTTCAATCCGTAGAACACTTTGGAAGTATTTTATTCATATTCATGGAAGACCTCTAATTGGCACTTGGATCTTCAACACCTGTCCACTGAATGGAGTCCAAGAGGTAATTTATCCAAAAATACATCTAAGAAATTTTCATTCACTACAATATAGAAAGACTTTCTATTGAAATTCTTTCGAAGTCTTTTAAGTCTCATTGAGTAGGTCTTTTGAAATCTTCTAAAGATAGAAATCTTTTTAACTTCTACATATGGATTATCTCCAAGTGCTCACTTCCACATTCAAGGCCTTCGATGTCTATCCTGCAAATAAAAAACCTAAATCACGCCTTCCTTCCATGAAAGACGTTCTGGGGGACTTTCTTCATCTGGACTCTTTATTATTAGAAAATTTTAAAGACTTTCTATTCGCAATGACCTTCTAAAAAATGACCGCAAAATCAAGGCACTTCTCTGTTTTTGGTCCATTTTGCAATCATCTTCCAAAAAATAAAGTTCTACCCTGACCCAAACCCCACCTCCATTTTAAATTTCGTAAGTATCGGACCATAATTGCGACCTGTAGCGTGATTACAAATTAACATGGACCGACGGAGAGATAGACGGACGGACATACATAGCTATATTGACTCAACTCGACGAGATAGGAAGATCCATATATTGATTCCTATGTCGGGGACTAATATTTCAAGTTGTTACATAATTTTTGGCCAAATCAAAGTTATAATACCACCCAACACATAGTGTTGTACCCAATCATTTTAGAAAAAATCAAAATCTCTATATTAAATTCCAAGCTCTTTTTGCCAAATATAGCTCTAAACATTTGGGGTCCATATGTTATTCGAATTATTCCAATTTTAATACGAATTATTCCATTTGAAATTCGAATTATTTCATTTGTAATTTCAATTTTTTCGATTAAATTTATAAATTTAATAATTTGAATTACAAGTGGTATAATTACAATTACAATTGTAATTTTCGAATTACAACTGAAATAATTCGAATTACAATTGGAATTCTCGAGCTACACTTCGAATAATTCGAATTAAAAATAGAATACTCAAAATACAATTAAATTAACTTTGAAAAAGGTGTAGATAAATTTTTTCCAACTCGATTTTTTTTGTTTTTGATTCAAATTCCAAAATTTTAAAATTAAATATGCCGTGAAAGTCGATATTTGTTTACGACAACGAATATCTAATTTATATTTTTTTGCAAAATACCTTATCTATAAATATTCATGTGGAACTTACCAATATTTGGCAAAGTCAACAATTTATCGTTGGCTGGTAAGGGTTCTGGATTCATGACATCAATGCCGGCCGAAAAGATTTGATTTGTTTTCAAGGCAGTGTACAGATCATCCTGATTGACAATGGCTAAAAAGCAAAAAAAAAAAATTAGAAATAAAATTATTATTCAAAAATTCCCTCTCAACTTACGTCCACGGGCAATATTAATCAAAACGGCGGTCTTTTTCATTTTGGGGAATGCAGTCGAATTGAAAATACCCTCAGTTTCGGGGGTGAGGGGAGCGGCAATAAACAAGAAATCACTTTGACCCAACAGCTCATGGAATTCCACCTTCTGGGCATTGAATTGCTTTTCCAGTTTCTTGTCGATGGGACGACGGGTGGTGTAGAGTACACGCTCAATATCGAAACCCTTCAAACGCTTGGCAATGGCCTGGCCAATGCTGCCAAAACCAAAGAAACCCACCGTTGAGTCGCGTACGTCTTGACCCCACATCCATTCGATGTGATAATTTTCCCAAGTGGAACTGGAATTTGAAAATAATTTATGTATTTCATAATTGTTCTGAGAATTTGAAATTGATTTTACCTATCAATTTTAGTGCGACCTTCATGGAAGCGGCGGGCAGCAGATAACATTAAACCCATAGCCAAATCAGCAACAGCATCACTCAGCACAATGGGTGTGTGGCCGAGGGGAATTTTTCGTTTCTTGAGTTCTTCAACATCGACATAATCAATGCCAGCTGACATGGTGGAAATCGATTTCAATTGGGGTCCAGCAACATCCAAGACTTCCTTGTCGAGAGGAATGTGGGAGCCCCAGAACATACCATGGACACCCTTGGCTTTTTGCAGGATTTCCGTGCGATTTGGTGGCAAGCTTTCGCACATAATCAGTTTGCAGCCGCGACTCATTAAATCCAAAGCCTCCTGGGGAACTTCAGGATGGGTTACCAGAATTTTAAAGGTCTCCTCCTCACTGGAGTTTTCCTCACTGCTCTCAACTTTGGGTGTTGTGGATGGTGCCTCGGTCATTTTTCCTCTGCGCGAACCACGGGCCGCATCATTCACAGCAATCAGGGAGCCAAATATCAAAAGGGAAATAAATAAATTTAATTTTAACATTGTTTCTGAATTAATTATTTTTATTTTTGTATCGTTATTTTCCGTTCACTTGCAAAAGCCTTGCTTGATCTGCGTCAACTGATTTCACTGGAAGTTTTGTGGGTTCTTTTTATGAATATCTCCTCGGTGGGATTAAACCCAACAAGCCATGGCGCAGATATGGAGAGAACTTGTTTAGAATCAAGATAAACTTTTGAACTCAGCTTTTTTGGTAGTTTAATGCGCCAACAGCACATTGCTTCGAGCATATCGAACATGTTCGATTGTCTTGGCTCGATCACATTCAAGTCTCTCTTTGCATAATTAATTACAAATTCCTCAGAGAACACATCCCTCTCTTATTATTTTCCAATTTTTTCTTTTTGTTGTCTTACTCACCCGTTTGTTTTGTTGTTCTCGCTGACGTTCGTTCTATACCCTTTCACTGTCAATTGTTTACTGAATTCAACAGCTGCTACTCGAATTCGTTTTGAGCACTACCCATTGCCACAGCACTTGTTGTTGGCAAGTTTCAAAATACAAATTTGCAATCATTGCTCGATTTCTATCTTTCTTGGCCAAAATCGAAGGGGTTCTCTTAGATTAGATATTCCGCCACTTGTCGAAAGCTGTTGCATAGTAAAATTTCATTGTTATCACTATTTTTTTATTTGTTTTTGTAAGTGTTATAATAGGTGTTGTTGTTGTATTTGGTGTGATTGTATTTAAAAACAAATTAACTTTTTTAAGGGGGAGCTATGATTAATCGCCATGTTATGGTTTCGATTCGAAAAGCTTAATAATTAATCTAGTACATTTTGGAACTTTTGTTACTGGATCAATCCAGTAACCTATAGCATGAACTTGGATTTAATGAGATTCTTATCTAATTGCGAGAGATGTAATTTCATTTGAAAACAAATATTTTATTAATTGTTAAATTGTGGGAATAAACAGCCTTTAAACATAGGCTGTAGTGGCAAAACAAAGCGCCACAAAAAAAAAAAAAAAAAAAAAAAAAAAAAAAAAAAAAAAAAAAACCAAATGAAAAGGCAGTAAGTTCCGCCGGGTCCAACTTTAAATACTCTCCACCATTTGGAAAGAATTTGGAAATTTACAAAATATAAAATAAAATTAATAAAATAAATAAATAAATAGTTATATTGGGTTCTATATGAAGACGAGGACCTGTAATTTTCTGTCACAGGCTGTAGTACCCATTACGAAGTGCAAATACGACATTTCAACATTTCCGGTGAATAATGTCGCTAAAATCATCAAAATACCGAATATCGGGATGTACCGTTATATTGGGGCTATACGAAAACGTGGGCCTGCATAGACAATTTTCTGTCATAGGCTGTAGTATTCATTACGAACTTCAATTGCCAAATTTGAAATAATAAAATCATCAAAGTACTGAATATAGGGAGGAAACGTTATATGGGGGCTATGGGAAGACCTGGACCTGCATAGGCTATTTTCTGTCACAGGCTGTAGTATCCATTACGAACTTCAAATACCAAATTTTAAACAATTCTGGTAAATAATGTCGCTAAAATCACCAAAATACCGAAAATAGGGAGCTACCATTATATGGGGCCTATACGAAGACGTGAACCTGCACAGAGAATTTTCTGTCATAGACTGTAGTATCCATTACGAACTTCAATCAAAATTTGAAACAATTTCGGTGAATATTGTACCTAAAATCATCAAAATACCGAATATCGGGAGGTGCCGTTATATGGGGGCTATACGAAGACGTGGATCTGCATGGTCCATTTCCTGTCTGAGGCTGTAGTATCCGTTACGAACTTCAAATACCAAATTTGAAACAATTCCGGTGGATAATGTCACTAAAATCATCAAAATACCGAAAATAGGGAGGTACCATCATATGGGGGCTATACCAAGACGTAGACCTACATGGCTAATTTTCTGTCTTAGGCTGTGGTATCTATTACGAACTTCAAATACCAAATTTTAAATAATTCCGGTGAATAATGTCGCTAAAATCATCAAAATATCGAATATCGGAGGATACCGTTATATGGGGGCTATACGAAAACGTGGACCTACATAGCCCATTTTCAATACAAAAAGTCGTGCAGACATAATACACATTTGGGTAAATTTTTATCAACTTACTTCATTTCATTCGGAAGATAGAGTGATTTTCACAGACGGACAAACGGACGGACATTGATAAATCGACATAGAATTTTATGCCGATCAAGAATATACATACTTTGTGGGGTCTAAAATTATAATTTCGATGAATTACAAACGGAATGACGAACTTCATACTATGTATGGTGGAGGGTATAAAAACAGGATAATTTGGAAGTGGGGTTTTTACTCCCTCTCTAAGATGCAGTTCGATTCCTAAGCCAGACATTACCGGGTACGCATGTCTTCACTGAGCGTAATTCTATCCACACTCACAATGTTATCAAAGAGTAATAAAATTGGAGGAACATGAATGTGTGAATCTATGTCCGGACCTGCCAATACCAAATTTGGATAATACCTTCTGACCTACTGTGACGTCTACTTCTGGCATTCTGTTAGAAGACCTTTTGGACCTTTCTAAGTAGACTTTCTGGTCTTCTGTGAGAGAATTTTCTGGCCTTCTCTGGAAAGCCTTTCTTGTCTTTTCTAAGTAGAATTTGGTTAGATGTGAAATAATCTTCTGGCGTACTGAGAGAAGACTTGCTGACTTTCTGAGAGAAAATCTTATGGTCTTCTGTGATAAGACCTTCTTGTCTTTTCTGGTCTTCTATGTTCTTTCTGACGTTCTGTGAGAAGACCTTCTGGCCTTTTCTGAGTGGAATTCCTTTTTTTTTGTGAGAGGATGTTCTAGTCTTCTGTGAGAAGACGCTTATGGTGAAGATCTTTTTGGCGACTTTTCCTTCTGTGACAAGATTTTGTCGTCTATTCTGAGTAGACTTTCTGGTATTCTCACAGAGGATTTTGGTACCTTCTATGAAAAGACCTTTTGGACTTGCGTGAAAAGACATAGTGGCCTCCTGGCATTCTGTGATAAGACCTTCCAGTCTTCTTTAAAAAGACCTTCAGCCCTTCTGTGAGAGGATTTTTGGGCCTTCTGTCAAAAGGCCTTATGACATTCAATCTGATATAAGGAAAGAAGGTCTTCTGGTATTCTGTGAGAGGAACTTCACTTCCCTCTGTGAGAAGACCATCTGTTCTTCTACTGGAAGACATTTTAGTCTTTTATGGGAAGACCTTCTGTCCTTCAGCGATTAAACATTGTAGGCTTCTAAGAGAGAGTTTTCGAACACTTATCTTGTCATTATCTATGAGGATGCCTTCGGCCTTTTATTAGAAGACTTTCTGGCATTCTCTGAGAAGTCCTTCTATGAGAAGGCCTTCTATGTGAAGACCTCCAGGCCTTCTATGAGAAGACCTCCAGGCCTTCTATGAGAAGACCTCCAGGCCTTCTATGAGAAGACCTCCAGGCCTTCTATGAGAAGACCTCCAGGCCTTCTATGAGAAGACCTCCAGGCCTTCTATGAGAAGACCTCCAGGCCTTCTATGAGAAGACCTCCAGGCCTTCTATGAGAAGACCTCCAGGCCTTCTATGAGAAGACCTTCAGGCATTCTATGAGAAGACCTTCAGCCCTTCTATGAGAAGACCTTCCGGGCATCTGTGGGAGGAACCTCTGACTTTTACACCTTCTGGTCTGCATCGTTTCTGAGTATAATTTCTGAACTTTTCTGGGAGGATCCTCAAGTCATTTCTGAATAGACTTTCTGGCCTTCTAAGAAAATACTTTCTGTTCATCTAATGGAAGATCTTTTGGCCTTCTATGAGATGACCTTCTAATCTTCTGGCGTTTTGTGAAAAGACCTTCTGGTCTCTTCTAAGCAGATTTTCTGGTCTTGTTTTCGATATAGGAAGACCTTCTGGCCTTCCATGAGAAGACCTTTTGGTTTTTGTGAAAATACCTTTTGGCTTATGTAAGGGTCTTCTTACGGCTTCTGTGAGAAGACCTTCTGACAATTTGTGAATAGACCTTTTGGTTATCTGAGAGAGAACCCTAGGGACTTTTGCCCTTCTTTGCGAAAACCGTCTGATCTCCTCTGAGTAGACTTTCTTGTCTTATGTGGGACGATCATTTGGCATTCTGTGGGAATATCTTGTTGGCTTCTATGAGAAGAACTTCTGGCCTTCTATAAGAAGACCTTGTAGTATTCTATGAGAAGACCTTCTGGCCTTCTATGACATAAACTTCTGACCTTCTGTGAGAAGACCTTCTGGTCTCTTCCAAGCAGATTTTGTTGCTTCCTCTATGAGAAGACTTTCTGGCTTTCTTTGGGAAGACCTTTTGGCCTTCTCTAAGGACACCATTTGGCCTTCAAAGATAAGAGTTTTTGCTATATTGTTAGAAGACCTTCTATCCTTCTGTGTGAAGACCTTTTGACTTCTATTAGAATACCTTCTGTTCTTCTGTCCTGGCCTTCTCAAAGAAGGCCAGCAGGTCTTCTTTAAGTAGAAATTTAATGTTTTTTTTTTTTTTTTTTTTTTTGGAAGAAAAGCCTAATATGCCCTTAGCATTTTAGTTTTATTCGTCTTCTATTGAGCTTAAGACGTCATTTAAGACAAAAAAATCCAAGGAATTGATTTTCCCTGCCCTACCCCCTGGCATATATTTTTAATTTCTCCACTAAAAATGAAGGCCTTTTTTTAAATTTTGGCAACAAAAAAGTTTTAATCGCAGATGTTTACGTCATGGTTTTCACAGAAAATGTTGAGTATTTTACAGGGTTTGTAAAAAAATTATTTTTAATTTTTTTTGTTTGGCCTGCGCCAAGCCTATGAATATTATCATATTTATTTTTATTTATTTATTTTTTTTAAATTTTGGAATCATTTCTTAAAATATTGATTGTGGATTTGTCAAGAACTATTTTTTGGCATTGTTTCTATTTTTAAATTTTCTCATTTCACTTATTGTAACAGGAAACATTTTTCCTTCCTAAATCACAAAACTTGCATATTTTATAATATTTTTGAGAAGCACACACCCTGAGAACTGCATAATTCGTTGAAATACTGAATGTGGCACTGTAGGTTATCCCCTAACCATGCAGGAACCAAGTTGAAATCATCTCTGAGAAAAAATTGATAATTTTGAATTACAAATTCAATTGCAACGACTTAATCAGTTGTCAGTCAGTTTCGACCTCAACACTGAATAACAACATCCTCTTTCACAATAACCAGGAGACCTAATACACTTTCATGCAAAAGATTCACTTTTCCTCAATGCACACACACAGACATACATACATACATTGCGTGACTGAAATGATTAATAATTCTTGCATTATTTCCTTTCGTTTCGTTTTGGAATTGTATTCCAAACTGCAGTTCTCCACTTGTGAATGCATGGACGTGTGAAGTTTTTGTGCGGCAATTCATTCAAAGATTAGCAGCCACGCCAATGGCAAACAGTCGAGCAGCAGCATCTGAGGGTCTCCTGTTAAAATATTCTGCATTGTTTCTTGTTTTTTTTTATTGCTTTGCTATCGTTTTTATGGTTTTCCAGTTTGCACTGCTGCATTTGTTTAAACTGGGCTGTCATTGTTTGTGTTGGGACTTCTGCTGCTGCTGGGCTGCGGTTGCTCTTGGAACGAAAATATCAGATAAAGTGGAATTGGTTGGTTGCAGTTGCAAAAGATTCGCCAGCTACTCAACATGTTGGCCTGTTCAAAATACCAGTTGGGGATTTCCCAAGAGACTCCTAAATACGCCCACGCACCTTGTTTTCGAAACGGCAGCTGCAAATGGGGTATCCCTCTGAAATGCATTCCCGCAGTGCAGACATTGCTGCAGCTGTTGCTCCTGTTTTGCGACAGCAATGGAGTTGTTTAGTTGGGACAAAAAGAAAGCTACAACAAAAGTGGAGTTGTTCATGAGTCTTGTTCTGGCAAAGATCATTGGCGGGGCAGATTGGTACAAAAAATCCCTTTCCCCTTTAATGTGGGGGGGGTCACGATTATACTCCCTTTTTTAATTTATTTTGTCTTCCTTTGCCTACCCCTCCGATTTGTTGTAATTGCTTTCCCCATTGGTAGCTGGGGTAATTCTACTCAGAATTGCGGTTCTGCAAGCAGTCGGACATGTCCCTGTTCCTATGTTAGAAAATTATGTGTGAGCTTTTTTCGTCGTACTTTTTCCAGAAAACACACAAAAATGTTTCTCATTTTTGTCCGCAGATTACTGGGCTTTCAGATATTCGCAATAAGTCGCTCTGACTTCCATTTGTGCCTGTAGTTGGAAGTCATTCCTTTTTTTTTTTTTAACAGCACAGCACAATCAGAACCTTTTAACGTATCCAGAGATATAAGGGCAGTGGCGTAGGTTAGAAACTATGGGACCCATTTGGAATCCATGATAGCATACCAAAAACTCCCATTTGAATCTGGGCCATTATGGCCAACCCTAACCATGAAAAAATGTACACTTTTCAGATTCTTCCTACCACTCCCGAAAAATTACATACTACGTCCGTGAATTGCGAAGGGAAGGAGGAGGAGAAGAGTTCTCCTCATACAAAGCACAGATAAACAAACCGAAACAAAAACATCATATTAAGCAGGAGAATTGCACTCTCTGGATTTGGTAACAACCACATACAAATATGTGACCAACGCCATGTCCATCCATGGCCTACCTTGTGTGATTGTGGCCAAAGTCACACAGGAATATTTTCTATGACCGTGCTACAAATTACCTACATGTGTTCTATGGTGTGTCACACCGCATCACCTAGTTTGTTTGCGGTCTGATAAGTCCATAACGTTTGCAACAAAGATAACACAGATGGGGTGTTAAAACCTTATCGAAATGGTGGTGGGATTTCTATGAATGCCACCTTCAGAGGGGTTGCCATAGATTTGGAAAATAATGAAAGAAGACCTGATACTTCAGGTGTTGTATGAGAAGACCTTTCAAGTGTTCTATGAAAAGACCCTTCAAGTGTTCTATGAGAAGACCCCTCAGGTGTTCTATGAGGAGACCCTTCAGGTGTTCTATGAGAAGACCCTTCAGGTGTTCTATGAGAAGACCCTTCAGGTGTTCTATGAGAAAACCTTCAGGTCTTCTGTGAGAAGACCTTCTTCAGCTCCTCTGTGTGAAAACCTTCTTCAGGTCTTCTATAAGAAAACCTTCTTCAGGTCTTCTATGAGAAGACCTTCTTCAGGTCTTCTATGAGACCTTCTGCTCTTCTATTAGAAGACCTTCTGCTCCTCTATTAGAAGACCTTCTGCTCCTCTATTAGAAGACCTTCTGCTCTTCTATTAGAAGACCTTCTGCTCTTCTATTAGAAGACCTTCTGCTCTTCTATTAGAAGACCTTCTGCTCTTCTATTAGAAGACCTTCTGCTCCTCTATTAGAAGACCTTCTGCTCTTCTATTAGAAGACCTTCTGCTCTTCTATTAGAAGACCTTCTGCTCTTCTATTAGAAGACCTTCTGCTCTTCTATTAGAAGACCTTCTGCTCTTCTATTAGAAGACCTTCTGCTCTTCTATTAGAAGACCTTCTGCTCTTCTATTAGAAGACCTTCTGCTCTTCTATTAGAAGACCTTCTGCTCTTCTATTAGAAGACCTTCTGCTCTTCTATTAGAAGACCTTCTGCTCTTCTATTAGAAGACCTTCTGCTCTTCTATTAGAAGACCTTCTGCTCTCTATTAGAAGACCTTCTGCTCTTCTATTAGAAGACCTTCTGCTCTTCTATTAGAAGACCTTCTGCTCTTCTATTAGAAGACCTTCTGCTCTTCTATTAGAAGACCTTCTACTCTTCTATTAGAAGACCTTCTGCTCTTCTATTAGAAGACCTTCTGCTCTTCTATTAGAAGACCTTCTGCTCTTCTATTAGAAGACCTTCTAATAGAAGACCTTCTGCTCTTCTATTAGAAGACCTTCTGCTCTTCTATTAGAAGACATTCTGCTCTTCTATTAGAAGACCTTCTGCTCTTCTATTAGAAGACCTTCTGCTCTTCTATTAGAAGACCTTCTGCTCTTCTATTAGAAGACCTTCTGCTCTTCTATTAGAAGACCTTCTGCTCTTCTATTAGAAGACCTTCTAATAGAAGACCTTCTGCTCTTCTATTAGAAGACCTTCTAATAGAAGACCTTCTGCTCTTCTATTAGAAGACCTTCTGCTCTTCTATTAGACCTTCTGCTCTTCTATTAGACCTTCTGCTCCTCTATTAGAAGACCTTCTGCTCTTCTATTAGAAGACCTTCTACTCTTCTATTAGAAGACTTTCTGCTCTTCTATTAGAAGACCTTCTGCTCTTCTAATAGAAGACCTTCTGCTCTTCTATTAGAAGACCTTCTGCTCGTCTATTAGAAGACCTTCTGCTCGTCTATTAGAAGATCTTCTGCTCTTCTATTAGAAGACCTTCTGCTCTTCTATGAGAAGACCTTCTGCTCTTCTATGAGAAGACCTTCTGCTCTTCTATGAGAAGACCTTCTGCTCTTCTATGAGAAGACCTTCTGCTCTTCTATGAGAAGACCTTCTGCTCTTCTATGAGAAGACCTTCTGCTCTTCTATGAGAAGACCTTCTTCTCTTCTATGAGAAGACCTTCTGCTCTTCTATGAGAAGACCTTCTGCTCTTCTATGAGAAGACCTTCTGCTCTTCTATGAGAAGACCTTCTGCTCTTCTATGAGAAGACCTTCTGCTCTTCTATTAGAAGACTTTCTGCTCGTCTATTAGAAGACCTTCTGCTCGTCTATTAGAAGATCTTCTGCTCTTCTATTAGAAGACCTTCTGCTCTTCTATGAGAAGACCTTCTGCTCTTCTATGAGAAGACCTTCTGCTCTTCTATGAGAAGACCTTCTTCTCTTCTATGAGAAGACCTTCTGCTCTTCTATGAGAAGACCTTCTGCTCTTCTATGAGAAGACCTTCTGCTCTTCTATGAGAAGACCTTCTGCTCTTCTATTAGAAGACTTTCTGCCCGTCTATTAGAAGACCTTCTGCTCGTCTATTAGAAGATCTTCTGCTCTTCTATGAGAAGACCTTCTGCTCTTCTATGATAAGACCCTTTGGTCTTCTATGAGAAGACTCTTTGGTCTTCTATTGGAAGACCCTTTGGTCCTCCATGAGAAGACCCTTTGGTCTTCTATGAGAAGACCCTTTGGTCTTCTATGAGAAGACCCTTTGGTTTTCTATGCGAAGCCCCTTTTGTCTCATATGAGAAGACCTTCAGATCTTCAGCTCTTCTTTTAGAAGACCTTCGGGTCTCCTGTAAGAACCCTTCAGCTCTCCTGTGAGAAGATCTCAGCTTCCTGTGAGAAGACATTCAGCTCTTCGATGAGAAGACCTTCTGGTCTTCTATTAAAAGACCTTCTGATCTTCTATGAGAGGACGGTCTGATCTTCTGTGACAAGACTTCCTGGTCTTCTCTGAGAAGACCTCCTGGTCCTCTATGAGAAAACCTTCTCTTTGGTCTTCCTCCATTATTTTATCCATTTTTCCATTATTTTATCTAAAAAAAGTAATCAAAATTAAATTGGCAACCCTGAGTTTCGTTATTGCCTGCAAATAGCCCTGATGACATTGCTAACATGGTCTATAGAATTTTGGATGTGGCCATCATTTTTTATGGCATTGTGGTATTTTGTTCTTTGTTTGCTTTTGTTTACTTGACCATTTCTTTATGCAGTGCCAATCCTTTTGAAAGGAGTAAATATTTCGACCCAAAAAAAAAAAAAAAAAAAAAAAACAACAATGATATATAAAAATTGAATACGGAAAGTGATGTTGAACTCTTGACCTTTGCGTCATAAATTATTGGCTTTTATGTTCCGTGGAAGAAAATAAAACAAATTGTATGTATTGAATATAATCATTTCGGGACCCTGAAGGTTCCTTTAAAAGTAATCAAAATCTATATACGTCCACAATGGTTTGGGAGTAGGTTCCTATTCAAATATTTTTGAAAGATTCAGAGCCATAACTCAGACTCCAATATTGTATCTCTCAACCTTTCTTAAGACGTCTCCCCTATTTTTTCTCCAAAAATATCCACGATAATTAAACTATTCTTCAGAAAATCCTTCAAAATCAAAATTTTCTTTCGAAAATCAACGATTACAAATTCCGAAAAAAGACAATAACTCTAACAAGTAAGCACCGGCTAAAGTCGTGCGGGCCGACCATGTGATACCCTACAACACTACAATATGTTAGAAGTTCCCTTATGTCAAAATCTATTTTGAAAGCTTTCGTTTTTGAAATTATGTCAGGGAACACTACCCAGATATTGCTCTTAGCATTTTGACCAGGGATATTTGCCCAATATTTATTAACTCCGTCGTGCTGTTAGTTGTTGTGATCCATTTTACAGATAAATATAATCCAATGGTCATCCAAAATGCTAGACTTCTTCCCTGTCCCTAACTCTATTTTCATAAAAAATTCAATGTCTATTGGTTTCACTTGCCTGATCAGGAAAATTTTTCCTTTTTTTTTGTGTGATTTGAACCCTAAATATTTTTAGTTGTTTGTCCATTTTAACCCCTAAATATATTGCGGACATCTTTAAGAACAATAGGCCTAGCCCTAACCCTTCACTTGAGAAAATTTTCGTGAAGATCAGACGATACCTGTGTTGTAAGGTGAAAAAATATTACAAAATGTAATATGTAAAATGGAGCTATATCCAAATAAGAACCGATCTCGATAAAATTTGCCAAATATATTTCTGAGCTGTATTTGATATATTTCCCTGAATATCGTTGGGAGCTATAGCTATATCTGAACCGATCTTCACCAAATTTGGCATACTACCTTCTAGACTCAAATCGGTCGTATGTGCCAAATTCCATCTATTTGGGCAAATATTAGACATTTGATGCACAATAAAATATAAGTCGGACGAAGTTATATATGGGAGCTATATCCAAATCTGAACCGATCTCGATAAAATTTGGCAAGGGTATTTCTGAGCTGTATTTGATATATTTCCCCAAATATTGTTGTTACAGAGTGCATATTACGGCTGTGGGTAACAAATATGACAAATCGGATGATCAGTATATATGGGAGCAATAGCTACATCTGAACCGATCTTCACCAAATTTGACATACAAGCTTCTAGACTCAATTCGGTCGTAACTGACAAATTTCATCCCATTTGGGCAAATATTAGACGTATGGTGCACAATCAAAAGTAAATCGGAAGAAGTTATATATAGGAGCTATATCCAAATCTGAACCGATCTCGATAAAATTTAGCAAAGATATTTCTGAGCTGAATTTGATATATTTCCCCAAATATTGTTGTTACAGAGTGCATATTACGGCTGCGGAGGACAAAAATAACAAATCGGATGAACAATATATATGGGAGCTATAGCTATATCTAAACCGATTTCTATCAAATTTGGCATACTAGCTTCTCGACTCAATTCGGTCGCATGTGCCATCCCATTTGGGCAAATATTAGACGTTTGTTGTACAATCAAAGGTAAATCGGACGAAGTTATATATGGGAGCTATATCCAAATCTGAACCGATCTCGATAAAATTTAGCAAAGGTATTTCTGAGCTGTATTTGATATATTTTTCCAAATATTGTTGTTACAGAGTGCATATTACGGCTGTGGAGGGCAAAAAAAAAAATCGGATGAACAATATAAATGGGAGCTATAGCTATATCTAAACCGATTTCTATCAAATTTGGCATACTTATTTTAAGGCCTAATTTGGTTGTATGTGCAAAATTCCATAATTTTCGGCCTGATATTACACGTTTGGTGCACAATTAAAGGCAAATCGGACGAAGATATATATGGAAGCTATATGTAATTTTTTTTTTTTTTATATGTAAATTTCATCTCAATCGGATAATAAATGCGACCTGCATTTTGTTCACAAGAATGCATGGACAGACGGACAGGCGGAATGACATGCATAAATCAACTCAGAAAGTGATTCTATGGAGATCCTCAAAAGTAACTATGGGGCTATATACATAATACCCTTACCAGTATATGGTGTAGGGTATAAAAATCACGAGTGTAGGATGGAATTTTCTTCAAGGCTGGCTGGGCTGCTGGTAAATACATTACCTTGTCATTGCCTCAGCAATGCCTGGGGAATAATAAATGGTTAATAGTCATGAACATAACACCATTTCAATGATTCCCATTTCTATTGAATTCCAAAGTGTGAAATGGGAAAAAATAAAAAAAAATATAAAAAAAGTTGTCTGCCTCCCTGCCACCCAAAACTCACTTCAAGTCCTCCTTTAGTTATTTACACTCGAAGCAACAATTGAATTGCTGTTAAATGTCTGTGACTTGTAAAATTGTTACCCCTGCCAAATCGACAAAGAAAAAAATCAGGGGTACAATCGGAATATGAAAACAAAGATGGAAAAAAATAAGTGTGACGGAAAAACATGCGCATTTGTTTGCTTTTATGAAAATTTGATACCAGTTTGCCATTCGAATGTAAAGTGCCATTCCGTTTCGTAGCTGGCAATGAAAATTCCCATACATTTTCCGATAGCTATCCTTGCATGCTCTGAACTCCTGGTTGCTCAGCATACAACTAGGCTCCCCAATGAGTCATCATAGGAGAAGGCAATGACCAAAAGAAAAGCTTTTTTTTTAACTGAAACGTGTTGTTTGGCAAATAGAGGGAAAAAATCACATCACACCTTGGTTTTTCCGAAGGATATGGAGGTGATTCATTCACCAATTTTCTAACATTCTGTTGTCATCCACCTGTTGGGAATTAAGTCATAATTTAAGGCTAACATTTAGTTTCATGCCGGTGTTCCTGTAAATGACCTCATAAAGGAATAAAAATAAATCACTTTAATTTAAACAGTGGATTATTTAATTCCCTGCAGTGGACATGTGGTGGGTGTTGTCCATTAAGGACAACACAAAAGTGACTTAATTTACATTGTTTGCAGAATTTTTTTTTTTATGTAAAGTAGTCACACTTTTTGTTAATCAGGACATTGATTGATTCGAACACATAAATTCGGCACGCGAAAATTTAAAGTGGCAGAAGGAGGAATATGAATTTTATTAGGGTCAGATGAGGAAAAATTTGATACGGTCAACATAATTAAAAAAAGCAAAGGTCTTCTTTAAGAAGACCATCTGGTCACGTATACCAAGACACTTAGTGTTCGCGAAAAGTCGAAATAATTTATTTTTAAGAAACTGTTTTCTACAAATAATTTGAAAATCACGGTCCTCATTAATATTGAACCTTTAGTTTATAAAAATAAATTTAGTGACATCTGTCCTTGGATCCTCATGTGTCTCTGACTACGGACCAACCCAATATTTTAGAATAATTAAGATGACACCATCACCGTTTAATTATTGCGTGTTCGTAAATCCTTGCCGTTAGATTAGAGTAAGATTAAATAACCGAAAATGTTGAGCAATTAAACATAACATTATGACACAAATTTACTCATATTTTAAATTAAGGAGATCAGAAAACAAGAAGGCCTCCTTTAAAGGGAGGTCATCTCAAAGAATAAATAAGGTATTCTCATAGAAGAACTGAAAAACTTCTCACAGAAGAGCAAAAGCTGTTCCCATAGAACAGTAGAATGTCTTTTCTCATAGAACAGTAGAATATCTTCTCACAAAGAGCAGGAAGTCTTCTAATACAAGGGCAGGAGGTCTTCTCATAGAAGAACAGAAGGTCCCCTTAGCTAAAGGTCATCTCGTAGAATTCCAAAGAGTCTTCTCATAAAAGACCAAAGGGTCTTCTCATAAAAAGCTGAAGGTCTTCTCATAGAAGAGCCCCAGGGGCTTCTCATAGAAGAGCCGAAGGGACTTTCCATAGAAGAGTCGAAGAGGCTTCTCATAGAAGACCAGAAGGTCTTCTCATAGAAGAGCCGAAAGTCCTCTCATAGCAAACCTGAAGGTCTTCTCATAGAAGAGCCTCAGGTCTTCTCATCGAAGACCAGTATGGACTTCCCATAGAAGTCCAAAAAGTCTTCTCATATAATATCAAAGGGTCTCCTTTTATAAGACTACCAAAGGGTCGTCTTATAAAAGACCAAAGGGTCTTCTCATAGAAGACCAAAGTGTATTCTCATAGAAGAGTCGAAAGTCTTCTCATAGCATAAATTATGGTCTTCTCATAAAAGAACCAGAGGTCTTCTCATCGAAGACCAAAAGGCATCCCCATCGAAGACCAATAGGGACCTCCCATAGAAGTCCAAAAACTCTTCTCATAGAATATCAAAGGGTCTCCTCATAGAAGACCAAAGGGTCTTCTCATAAAAGACCAAAGAGTCTTCTCATAGAAGACCAAAGGGTATTTTCATAGAAGACCAAACAATCTTCTAATAGAAGACCAAAGGGTCTTATCATATCGGTCTTCTCACAAAAGAGCCAAAGGTCTTTTCGCAGAAGACCGAAGGTCTTCTCATAGAAGAGCTGGAGGTCTTTTCAAAGAGTCTTCTCATAGAGGTCTTCTCACGGAAGACCAGAAAGTCTTCTCATAGAAGAGCCGGAGTTCTCATAAAGAAGCCGAAGGTCTTCTTCTCATCGAAGAGCTGAAGATCTTCTTCTCATCGAAGAGCTGAAGGTCTTCTGCTCATAGAAGAGCCGAAGGTCTTCTTCTCACAGAAGAGCCGAAGGTCTTCTCATAGAAGACCAAAGGGTCTTCTCGTAGAAGGCCAGAAGGTCTTCTCGTAGAAAGTCAGAAGGTCTTCTCGTAAAAGGCCAGAATGTCTTCTCGTTGAAGGCTAGAAGGTCTTCTCATAGAAGGCTATAAGGTCAGAAGGTCTTCTCAAAGAAGGCCAGAAGGTCTTCTCAAAGAAGGCCAGAAGGTCTTCTCATAGAAGGCCAGAATGTCTTCTCATAGACGGCCAGAAGGTCTTCTCATAGAAGAGCTGAAGGTCTTCTCATAGAAGAGCTGAAGGTCTTCTCATAGAAGAGCTGAAGGTCTTCTCATAGAAGAGCTGAAGGTCTTCTCATAGAAGAGCTGAAGGTCTTCTCATAGAAGAGCTGAAGGTCTTCTCATAGAAGAGCTGAAGGTCTTCTCATAGAAGAGCTGAAGGTCTTCTCATAGAAGAGCTGAAGGTCTTCTCATAGAAGAGCTGAAGGTCTTCTCATAGAAGAGCTGAAGGTCTTCTCATAGAAGAGCTGAAGGTCTTCTCATAGAAGAGCTGAAGGTCTTCTCATAGAAGAGCTGAAGGTCTTCTCATAGAAGAGCTGAAGGTCTTCTCATAGAAGAGCTGAAGGTCTTCTCATAGAAGAGCTGAGAAGGTCTTCTCACAAAAGAGCTGAGAAGGTCTTCTCACAAAAGAGCTGAGAAGGTCTTCTCACAAAAGAGCTGAGAAGGTCTTCTCACAAAAGAGCTGAGAAGGTCTTCTCACAAAAGAGCTGAGAAGGTCTTCTCACAAAAGAGCTGAGAAGGTCTTCTCACAAAAGAGCTGAGAAGGTCTTCTCACAAAAGAGCTGAGAAGGTCTTCTCACAAAAGAGCTGAGAAGTCTTCTCACGAAGAGCCTGAAGACGGATCTTCTCATAGAAGAGCCGAAGGGACTTCTCATAGAAGAGCTGAAGGGACTTCTCATAGAAGAGCTGAAGGGACTTCTCATAGAAGAGCTGAAGGGACTTCTCATAGAAGAGCCGAAGGGACTTCTCATAGAAGAGCCGAAGGGACTTCTCATAGAAGAGCCGAAGGGACTTCTCATAGAAGAGCCGAAGGGACTTCTCATAGAAGAGCCGAAGGTCTTCTTCTCATAGAAGAGCTGAAGGTCTTCTTCTCATAGAAGAGCTGAAGGTCTTCTTCTCATAGAAGAGCTGAAGGTCTTCTTCTCATAGAAGAGCTGAAGGTCTTCTTCTCATAGAAGAGCTGAAGGTCTTCTTCTCATAGAAGAGCTGAAGGTCTTCTTCTCATAGAAGAGCTGAAGGTCTTCTTCTCATAGAAGAGCTGAAGGTCTTCTTCTCATAGAAGTGCCGAAAGTCTTCTTCTCATAGAAGTGCCGAAAGTCTTCTTCTCATAGAAGTGCCGAAAGTCTTCTTCTCATAGAAGTGCCGAAAGTCTTCTTCTCATAGAAGTGCCGAAAGTCTTCTTCTCATAGAAGTGCCGAAAGTCTTCTTCTCATAGAAGTGCCGAAAGTCTTCTTCTCATAGAAGTGCCGAAAGTCTTCTTCTCATAGAAGTGCCGAAAGTCTTCTTCTCATAGAAGTGCCGAAAGTCTTCTTCTCATAGAAGTGCCGAAAGTCTTCTTCTCATAGAAGTGCCGAAAGTCTTCTTCTCATAGAAGTGCCGAAAGTCTTCTTCTCATAGAAGTGCCGAAGGTCTTCTTCTCATAGAAGTGCCGAAGGTCTTCTTCTCATAGAAGAGCCGAAGGTCTTCTTCTCATAGAAGAGCCGAAGGTCTTCTTCTCATAGAAGAGCCGAAGGTCTTCTTCTCATAGAAGAGCCGAAGGTCTTCTTCTCATAGAAGAGCCGAAGGTCTTCTTCTCATAGAAGAGCCGAAGGTCTTCTTCTCATAGAAGAGCCGAAGGTCTTCTTCTCATAGAAGAGCCGAAGGTCTTCTTGTCATAGAAGAGCCGAAGGTCTTCTTGTCATAGAAGAGCCGAAGGTCTTCTTCTCATAGAAGAGCCGAAGGTCTTCTTCTCATAGTAGAATCGAAGGTTCTTCTCACGGAAGAGCCGAAGGGTATTCGTATAGAGGAGCCGAAGGGTCTTCTTATAGTGGAGCCGAAGGGTCTTCTTATAGAGGAGCCGAAGGGTCTTCTCAAGGGGTGTTTTCTTGGAAAAACCAAGGGTATTCTCATAGAAGAACCGAAGGGTCTTCTCGTAGAAGACCAAAGTGTCTTCTCATAGAAGACCAAAGTGTCTTCTCATAGAAGACCAAACGGTCTTCTCATAGAAGACCAAATGGCCTTCTCAGAGGAGGCCAGAAGGTCTTCTCATAGAAGACCAAAGGGTCTTCTCATAGAAGACCAGAAGGTCTTCTCATTGAAGGCCAGGTCATAGGAGGTCAGAAGGTCTTCTCATAGAAGACCAAAGTGTCTTCTCATAGAAGACCAAAGGGTCTTCTCATAGAAGACCAAAGGGTCTTCTCATAGAAGACCAAAGGGTCCTCTCATAGAAGACCAAATTAGTGTTAAATATCATTGCATAGAAGTGCAAAAAGTTATTTCATAGAAGACCAAATTTTTTTCTTCCAGAAGGGTGTCTTCTAGTAGAATACCATTAGGTCTACTTAATATTTTTTTTTCAGAATTTTTTAGAATATCATCTCCCTTTAAATATATTTTTCCAAATCGTTAATTTTTAATATTTTATTTGTCTACCTTCAGCCTTCAACAAATCCATTGCCAGCTATTAAATTTAGTCATCAGCAACACTTGCAGACAGCAACTCCATCATCCATTCATCCATCCATGCAGGCATGTCTATTGCATTTAATTCCAGGAAAACATCGCCCAGCACAAAAAAACTCCTAATTTTGTTGAAGGTCTTGGTCTAGATGCCGATGTTTTATAAATTTGAAATTGCAATTTAATTTACATGAAATTAAATCAACTCAAATAATAATAATACAGACAGACGTAGACGGAAGGATGCACCACCGGCAGACGGACAGACAATCATAAACCCCAGAGACATTAATTTCCCTATAAAAATTAGCCACAAGAACAACAACATAACCGGCAAACATCATCAACACCACCGCCACGGAAAGCATTTCCACCGTCAAACAACCAAAATAATTCAAATTCAAAAATTTTGCCAAAGAGATTCATTCTTCCCCGCCTCCATGGGGCATGCAAAGCTCGAATGGTGGATGGATGGCTGAATGGTGTAATGTGTTGCATGCCACACAATCCATGTTGGAAATGTTGCAATGGAAATTGCAAAAGACGTTGATGATGCCATTGCTGTTGTGTTGTATGATTTCCTCTTCCTTCCTCGTTTCTGGTACACCATACATCCACCTTCATGTCCATCCAAATGCACCCAGCCAGGCCCAGGAAACCAAGGAAATTTAAAGGGAAAAATACACCCTAGCCACCATTGTGGGCGTTTGTTGTTTATGTCGTCTTCTTCTCGTGTGCCTGCATGTATAATCGCCTACTACAACATGTCTGCGCTGCATACGAAACAACCGGGGAGAAGGAGAACTGCACCGCATACACCTTAAACCCCATGCAGCCCCCCAAGATTATAATTTTGAATTTTTGCTTACCTTTCACATGGGCACAGCGAGACATTGTGAATATTGTTGGTCTGTATGTTTTTGTGGTGTGGCAGACAGCGGGGCAGACACCGTCACCGGCACAGACTGGCGGATGCAAAGGCGACAAATTGCAATATAAAATGTAGACAAATATGAAATTGGATTTTTGATTGTTCTAGACTAAGTGGGGGGTTTGAAAATTAAAGGGAAAATCAAATTAAATTACTTCGGGCGTTCAGGAAAATTATAATTAAAAGATACGTTGCGATACTTGCAAAAATACTTCAGAAGATATATTTAATTTATCCAGAAATATTATACCTAAACAAAATAAAAAATAATCAAAAAATTCTTAAAAAAATATCGAAGGTTTTTTCAAAAATGAAATTAAAAATCTACAAATACAACTTCGAAGAGTTCTGTATTTTTTTTATTTCGGGATCTACAATTATAGCCACATAATTTTTAAAAATCTCTTAAAAATTTCCGATTTTTCGGAGTTATCTAAGAAAGATTATCCACAATTTATGCTAATAAATCTAGAATTGCAACTGAAAGAAATTCATCCCAAATTTGACACCGATAGCTGCTAAAACATAAAAGAAAATCGGTAAGGCCTTTAACATTTCTTAGATAAAATAAAATGACTCTGTGAAAGTTTGTAAACAAATTTTATAAAAAAAAAAAAATAAAAAGTATCAGTCGGATTAGCCGACAGATTTATACCCTCACCCAATTATTATAATTATTTATACATATTTTATTTAATGATTATGATCTTATGTTGATGGAAATATTGAGATCTGACAAGTTTAAATGAAATCGGACACCAACTTCATGTTTTATGAGCTTATGGACATTCAAAATTTTAACACTTTTTGGGGGGGAGGTACCAGAAGGAGTGGACCGATATATTCCATCTTGTGTTAGTAGAAATAATGGGATGTGTGAAATATAAAGAGAACCGGATGCTTATTTCAGATTTTATGGTCGTTTTGGTTATTCAAAAATTTGACCAGATGGAATGGTTCGATCTCTACCATCTTAATAACAGATCTTGTGTTGATGGAAATATTGAGATGTGCCAAGTCAGAAAGGAAGCGGATGTTAATTTTGGTTTTTATGAGACTTATGGATTTTCAAAATTTTAACCCTTTGTGGGTGAGGTACTAGAAGGAGTGGATTAATATTGCCCATCTCCGAACTCGATCTAAGTTTGATAATGATATTACGTTGTACCAAGTTTGGACCAAATCGGACACTTTTTTCGAACGTTTCGAACAGACAGACGGGCGGGCGGACATCGCTAGATCGACTCCAAATGTCTTGAAACGGATTTGGTCCAAAGAGACCTTGGGGCTAATTTCGCTATTTCGACGAGAAACGTTTTGGCCGTATCAAATGATATATATCCTCTCTAGCCACATGGCTGATGTATAAAAATCCAATGTAATCCTGGGAAAAAATTGTTGGGAAAGAACAGTGTTGGCTTATTTGTTATACCATAGTATTTTGTTTTTGGAAAATCGTCAGGCTTAATTCCTTTATTGTTGTTTTTAAAAAAACAATGTTTGTTTATTAGTGGAGAACGATGGTAATATTTACCAGGGGGTAAGGCAGGGAATACCTAGGTTTCGGGAAGAGCCAGCAATCCTCATCAGTTCCCTTGTTTTTTGTCTGGGATATTATCCCCAGAAGTTATTTTAAAAATAACTTATATGACAAAAAAAAATGTACCCAAGTGACGAGATCGTAAGCTCAATAGAAGAGGAACCAAAGAATGAAATAAAACTAAAATTCTTTTGGAAAATCTTCTAAATCTCACAACCGCACTTATAAACATTTACATCCTTCTCCAAATTTGTTGGGAAAGTTTAAAAAAGTCCTTGAAAAATTTATTGTAAAACAAAACTATTATAGCCGCAAAAGTCTTTGAAAAAAATATTGAAATATCCACGGCTGTAGTTGTAATAGTCCTTGAGAAATTTCTTTAAAAAGTCCTGAATTATAGCTGAAACGAAAAATTCTTTAAAAAATCTACGCCTTCGAAAAAAAATTAAATATCTAAAATAGTCCTGGGAATTTTTTTTATAAGATCTACGATATTAGTTGTAATGGTCTTAAAAAAATTATTCAAATATCCACGTTATATCTGCTAAAGTTCTTTAAAATTTTATTTGAAAATCCAGGATTGTGTGCTTGAAAAAATATTCTTTAAAAAATCCAGGATAATGGCTGTTATCAAACAGAAGCTATTCCTTAGAAACCCTTATTTTAAAAAAGTAGTTAATTGGAAATTTTCAAAAAAAAAAAAGAGAAATACGTTGAAAACTTTTGTTAAAATCATAAAAATACCAAATATAGGGACTTACCGTTATATTGGAGTCTATACGAAGACGGGGACCTACATGGCATAGACCATTTTAATATTCAAATACGTAAAAATATTAAAAATACCAAATATAGGGAGGTACCGTTGTCTGGGGGCTTTACTGCCACCTGGACCTGCATAGCAAATTTTCCGTCACAGGCTGTAGTACCTATTAGGAACTTACAATACGAAATTTGAAACAATTTCGGTGAATAATGTCCCTAAAGTCATCGAAATACCGAATATAGGGGGTACATGGGGGATATACGATATCGTGGATATATACTATTCCAGGGGGTAAAGTGCGTAGAACTTAGAACAATCATCAAAATACCGAGTATCGGGGACACCGTTGTGTGGGGGCTATATGATGTCGTGAACCAATATATCCCATATTCCAACTTGGCCTGCCTGCAGAAAAATTTAGCTTCCTATCTTTATTCATTTTGACTCTAGCGTAATTACAATAGCAAAACGTCTTAGAACGCTCATCAAGAATATATGTACTTTGTTAGGTCTAAAATTATAATTTCGGTGAGTTACAAACGGAATGACGAACTTAATATACGCTACATACTATGGTGAAGGGTATAAAAACGTTGAAAAACGTCACTAAAATTTTAAACATTCCGAATATCAATTATATGGGGCTATAAGGAAAGCCTTTTATATAGCCTTTTACGAATTTTCTATAACCAAGTTTGAGATAATTCTTTTGAAAAATGTATCGAAATTCATCAAAATTCCGAATGCTGGAGGTTGTCTTTATACGGTGGTTATATGATAATGCGGGTCTTTACAGACAATTTTCTATCATAGGAAATAATACCTATTGTGAACTTCAAATTCCACATCTGAGTAAAATTTTATTAACCTACTTCAATTTGTTCGGAAGCTAGACTGATTTCCACAGACGGACGGACGTCGTTAAATGGACATAGAATTTTATGCTGATCAAGAATATATATGTAATTTGTAAGGTCTAAAATGTATATTTCGATATGTTACAAAAGGAATGAAAAACCTAATATACCCTCCATACTATGGTAGAGGGTGTAAAAATTCAGAGGTGTGTCTTTAAATAAAATATTGTGTTTTTTAAAAAAATATTAATATTAATAACAAGTAAGCGAAGGCTACAGTCGTGCGGGGCCGACCATGTGATACCCTAAATCACTACAATATGTTAGAAGCCCTCTTATGTCAATATCCATTTTGGAAGATTTCGCTGTTGAAATTATGTCACGAAGAACTGCCCAGAAATTTATGACCAGGAACATTTGCCCAATATTTACGCACTCCGTCGTCCTGTTAGTTGTTGTGGTCCATTTTACAGGTAAATATAATCGAATTGTAATCGAAAATGCTAGAATTCTTTCCTGTCTTTAACTCTTTTCTCAGGCGTGCCAATTGGCTTCAATCGTGCGATTAGAATTTTTTTTTTTTTTTGGTTCATTTGAACCGCTAAATATTTTGCGATCAGCCCCAAAAACAAGAGGCCTCTCCGTATCCCCAAAAATTAGACTCATCTATATGATTTGCCCTATCTCCATTCTAAAAGTGATTGCGACCTGTAGAGTGATTACAAATTAACATGGAGAGACGGATGGACGGACATACTTAGCTAGATCGACTCAGCTCGGAGAGATAGGAAGAGGAGTTACATAATTTTTTGTCCAGTCAAACTTATAATACAGTGTTGTAGGCTATAAAAAAATCTACATTTATGGCTCTGACATTTCTTCAAAAATCTTTGAAAAATTCACTCGATAATCCGTGAAAAAGTATTCCTAAAAATCCACACTTACATCCTATATAGTTTCCTTGAGGCTTCGTTTCCCCAGACCATCCACGTATAATTTTTAACAGTTGTAGGCTCTCCCATATCCGTTGCATTTTATTTACAGACTCTCAGCCATTTCGAAATCAAATTTCTATTTCAGCATTTGCTCCTAGACATAGACTAACATTGAGGAGAAGGAGGGGGAGAACTAGGATATCCAAGTACTTACCGTCTGCGATGATAATATTATTATGTGGAAATTTTGAAGTGGGTGGTAGGGACTTTTCCCGCCACCAAGAATATCTGCAAATCTAATCCTTAAAGTTTTCCAATGGATAGCAAGTCGACACAATCCCAGAATTTCCAAGCATTAGATGGAATATGATTGTCGCGCATTCAAATTGTATGTATGCGCCTTTGTGACTTCTCCATTCACGGTGGCAAAAGCGTTTGTCGTTTACTTGGGAAGCTAACATTTTTTCTATCACCCGCCATTTAGTTAGTCTCACATACATGCATCACAAGCAAACCCGAACATACATACATATCGAGCATTGGGTGCTCCAAGAATTGAACAGCCCCAACCAACCGAAAAAAAACCAACAAATAACCGAGCAGGCCACCGAAATCATTTCGAAACGTAAACTGTTCAACGAATGGTGGAAAGCTTTCAACAGAAAATTATGATTTCCTGTTACGAAAATACGATGCGTCACTTTGACTGACGTAATTTAGACAGATGTCAATCGTCGTTGTCGTTGAGGTCGTCGTTTCACCCACTGCCGTTACAGACACGTCTCCGTGTCTGTCGCTTGGCTTCCGATACACAGTATCTTGACATTTGTGCCCACCTATGTGTTTTCTTGCTTTCTTTCTCTGTGTGGCCCAGACACAAAAGACATGGTAGTCAAGTGTCACTTGTCACACTTCGTTGTTCCAATGCACGCTGCTCTATCAATTGGGAGGTAAGAATTGAAAAAAGAAGCCTCTGAACATAGAAGCCGTATACACCCATATAAAGAAGAGGTGTTGGCAACACTTGACATGTGGTAGAGGGACTCGGTAGGGAAGGGAGCTCACATACCAAACCATAAATGACAGGGATGCCGTTTCGGAAAAAAAGGAAAATTTTCAGTTCCAACTCAATGGGAACAAGTTATAAAGCAGTAAGTTCGACCAGGCCGAACTTTGAATACCAAATTTGGAAATTTTCAAAAATTAAAAAAAATCGGTTAAAATTTTAAAAATACCGAATATACCTGGACCTACACAGACAATTTTCTGTCATAGGCTGTGGTATTCATTACGAACTTCAAATACTAAATTTGAAACAATTTCGGTTAATAATGTCGCTAAAATCATCAAAATACCGTATATAGGGAGGTACCGTTATATCGGAGCTGTGCGAAGACCTGGACCATCATAAACAATTTTCTGTCACAGGCTGTAGCATCCATTACGAACTTCAAATACGACATTTAAAACAATTTCGGTGGGTATTGCACCTAAAATCGTCAAAATACCGAATATAGGGAGTTACTGAGCCTAGGGGCCTATACGAAGACCTGGACCTACATAGACAATTTTCTGTCACAGATTGTAGTTCCATTACGAACTCTAAATACGTAATTTGCAACAATTCCGGTGAATAATGACGCTAAAATCATCAATATACCGAATATCGGAGGGGTACCGTTATACGAAGACGTGGACCTGCATAGACAATTTTCTGTCTTAGGCTGTAGTACCCATTACGAACCTCAAATACCAAATTTGAATCAATTCCGGTGAATAATGTCGCCAAAATCATCAAAATACCGAATATAGGGAGGTACCGATATATGGGGCCTATACGAAGACCTGGACCTGCATAGACAATTTTCTGTCATAGGCTGTAGTACCCATTACGAACTTCAAATACCAATTCCGGTGAATAATGACGCTAAAATCATCAAAATATCGAATATCGGAAGGTACCGTTATATGGGGGCTATACAAAGACGCACAGACAATATTCTGTCACAGGCTGTAGCATCCATTGCGAACTTCAAATACGACATCTGAAACAAGTTCGGTGGGTATTGCACCTAAAATCGTCAAAATACCGAATATAGGGAGGTACTGATATATGGGGCCTAAACGAAGACCTGGACCTGCATAGACAATTTTCTGTCATAGGCTGTAGTACCTGTTGCGAACTTCATATACCAAATTTTAAACAATTCTGTTGAATAATGTCGCTAAAATCATCAAAATACCGAATATCGGAGGTACCATTATATGGGGCTATACGAAGACCTGGACCTAAACAGACAGTTTTCTGTCATAGCCTGTAGTATCCATTACGAACTTCAAACCCCAAATTTGAAACAATTCCGGTGAATAATGTCGCTAAAATCATCAAAATACCGAATATCGGAGGGGGTACCGTTATATTGGGGCTATGCAAAGACCTGGACCTGCATAGACAATTTTCTGTCACAGACTGTAGTTCCCATTTTGGACTTCAAGTATCAAATTTGAACTGATTCCGGTGAATAATGTCGCCAAAATCATCAAAGTACCGAATATCGGTGGGGTACCGTTATATGGGGGCTATACAAAGACGTGGACCTGCATAGACAATTTTCCGTTATAGGCTGTAGTATCCATTACGAACTTCAAATACCAAATTTGAAACAATTCCGGTGAATAATGTCGCCAAAATCATCAAAATACCGAATATCGGAGGGGTACCGTTATGTGGGGGCTATACAAAGACGTGGACCTGCATGGCACATTTACGAACTTAACCTGCCTACTGACAAAATAAACATGTGTGCAAAATTTTAGCCTTCTATCTCCATTTGTTCGAAAGATAGAGTGATTACAACAGACAGACAGACGGACGGAGAGACAAACGGACTTGACTAGAATTTTGACTTAGAATTTTACGCTGATCAAGAATATATATATATATATACTTGGTTGGGTCTGACATGAGTATTTTGAGGAGTTACAAATGGAATGACAAAGTTAATATACCCTCCATGGTGGAGGGTATACAAATCTCCAAATATGGCCCACCACAACATTCACTCACTTTTCATCGAACCATCAAAACTTCTAATTTAACAAAAATTCCCTATATCGCAAATTTTCCCAATTTGGCAACACTACCCCCTAACAACAGTTATTTTTCGTGCTTTCATTATCTTCCCCATCCGCACTCAATTGAGATAACCAGACAGCAAATGGCTGACTGACTACTGCGACAGTTACTTTCTACAAATTATCAACTCTTAATGCTGGGCGTTTCGATAACAGCGCCATGTGACGCCAACTCCACGGACGGCTTCACTCCAAGTGAGCGATGGGAGACTCTGTCGACAGTGGCTGTGACACAATGTGCTCGGCAAGAGCGATGTCGTCATTGTCGTGACAGCGTCTGTGGGAACAAGGGCCCAGAAATAGAGAACGACGTGGAAATTGTTGGGCATTACGGTGCTACCGTTTTGTGATGGTGCCTAGCTGCCACTTCTGGCACTACCTCCCCGCTCTTTAAATACTTACTTGACATTTTCAACACCTATTTAGTGATGTGTTCACGCTTTGTTTGTTTTCTTTTCTCGTGCCTCGATGTGTGTGATGTTGTTTGAGGTGATGATGATGTTGATAGCTTGACTATTGTTCAGTTTGGTAGTAGAGGTAGGTAGGTAGGTAGCTCCATGGAGGGGGTTTGTTGTAATTTCAAATGTTCAAATATTGGCATACAGTCGGTGTACATTGGGGTTACAATTTCAAAAGGGTGTCAACTGAGGTACATAAGTAAACTGTGAGCGATTTCTGGAATGGTTGAAGGGCTTGTGTGATCTCAATTAGTTTTTTGGCCTATGATAGGGTTTTATTTGAGATTTCAATACAGAGTTTATCTAAAATTGGACTTTTGACGGAGAAACTAATCGAAAACATTTTGGCGCCCAACATATGGACATGTACATATTACCTGTCCGTCTGCTCTAATCACGATAGTTTATAAACGAATTGTAGTTAAAGGCTAGAATTTTGGACAGAGCCGATTTTTGTCTGTAGGCAGATTAAGTTTGAAGATGGTCTATACCGGTACCCCACATCGTATAAAATGTACATATAACGTTAACCCCGAATATCCAGTATTTTGATCATTTTAGTCACTTTTTTAACGAAACTGTTTGGAGTTCGGAATGAGTAGTAATCCCTCTGGATTTATATTTAGTATTTTTATATCGTCCACCATGATATATATACTCTTCGGAATACTCATGATATATCCTACAAACTATATATATTCTTGATAAAAGTACAATTCTATGTCGATTTACAGGTGCTCGTAGAAGGCAAAAATTTTGATCACATGAGTACTTTGTCAGTAGGCAGATTAAGTTCGTAAATGGGCCATGTCGTTCTAAGTTTTCGTTACAGTACTCCCAATATTAGGAACTTGGACTATTTAAACCACATTTTCCACCACCTGTGGCAGAACTTTGTCCATATAGGTACACGTTGTCTTATAACCACTATATAATTTTACATCCCGATATTCGATTTATTTTCTTTTAGACCCCATATAGCACTACCTCCCGATATTCGGTATTTTAAGAGTAAAAGCCATAATTTTATGCGGAATTGTTTAAAATTTGTTTCATAAATTTAGAAATGGGTTTTACCTCTAAACCAAAACACCCCCTAAAGACAGTATCCCCCGATATTCGGTATTCAGAAATTTCAAGCCACATTTTCATCGGTACTCCTGGGGTAGGATCACGATGTGCTATAGCACACCATGTTTCGGTACTTCCCTATATTCGGAATTCTGATAATTCCTTCTTCTACGGCAGAGGACTGCTGGAATAGGCTCATTTTTTCGTATTTTATCGAGATCGGTTCAGTTTTGGATATAGCTCCCATATATGTATCTTTATCCGATTTCAGATTTTTTTGTCCACCAAATGACTAATATCAGTCCAAATGGACTGAATTTTGAAGCATCCAACCGAATTCAGTCCATAAACACGTACATCAAATTTGGTTTAGATATAGCTATGAATCCCTTTAACGGTTCAGATGTAGATATTGGGGTTTTAAGTCCCTTACATGCATAATATGCACTCCACAAGAACTATATTTAACTTATAGAGCTCAAAATACCACTGTCAAATTTTATCGAGATCGGAGCAGATTTCAGGTTTTTTGTGCACCAAATAGCTAATATCAGCCCAAATGGACTGAATTTTTGCACTTTCATCGGAATTCATCCTAAAAGGAAGTGCTTCAAATTTTGTTGAAAACCGGTTCAGATACAGCTATAGCCCGAAAATAGGTCTGAAAAAATGTTTTTGGTCCGCTATATTTATTTTGCCAATAAATATTTATTAACATAATCCTTCCGTCCGACTTTTGACCTTTCCTTGCTGGTTCTTATCTGAAATTTTTAAAATCGATATTTATATTCATGTCCACACCAACTTCAGAAAGAAAATAGTTCGGATACTAAGATGAATTCCAACCGAGTAAGCAAAGGCTATAGTCGTGCAGGGCCTACCGTGTGATACCCTACAACACTGCAATATGTTATAAGCCCCTTATGACCAAATCCATTTTGACATATTTCGCTTTTGAAATTTAGTCACGGAGCTTAGCATTTTCACCAGGGAGATTTTCCCAATATTTACGCACTTCGTCGTGCTGTTAGTTGTTGTGGTCCATTTTACAGATAAATATAATCCAATGGTTATCCAAAATGCTAGAATTCTTTTCTGTTCTTAACTCTCTTCTCAGGCGTGTCGATTGGCTTCAATTGTGTGACCAGGAATTTGTTTCAGTTTTTGGTTCTTATGAACCCCAAAATATTTTGTAATCATCTCCAAAAGCAATAAGCCCCTCTGTATCTCCAAATTTAGACTCATCTATATGATTTGCTTGTCTACGATATTTGGCTATATTCGTCAACGTAATCAGCATAAAAAAGCCAGAAACTCGGATATCGCCTGTAAGTAATGCTGGCATTTTTCACACAGAATTAGTGGCCCGTTGTACCCGCTGTCCTAACTCTAACTTTATGCGAGATTTCGTGTCCTTTGGTTTTTATTTGTGACCTTTATAACGGCTGCAAAATCAGGAAAATTTTTAGTTGTTGGTCCATTTCAACCCTTTAATATATTGCGGACATCTTTGAAAACAATAGGCCCAGCCCTTCTGAGCCCAACCCCACACTTGTGAAAATTTTCGTGAAGATCGGACGATATCCCCAACCTGTGTTGTAAGGTGAAAAAATATTACAAAAATGATGAGTCAAATTGAAAAAATCGCATGCGATAAAAAATATGAAAAAATAAAAATATGTCACAAAATACCGCAAAATATATATTAACATCTTTATTGGCATATTTTTCTGCGATTGTTTTAGATTTTATACTTTTATGTCAAGAGGGCATTCTGAATTGACATAATTTGTCAAAATCGGACCAGCCATTCTTGAGATATAAGCATTCTAACTAACATCCCCTTCCTTTGTATATACACATTGTATATATTTCGCTATATAAAACCGATACATTTACTATCGGCATCTACGTAACGGTCAGAATTGACCTGTTCGTCTATTTGTGATTTCGCTGGGATTAAAAATATTCGTGGTTTAACAGAAAATTTGACTTTTATTTAACACAAATGCAACGGTCTATTTCACCCATTAACTATTACCCGATGAACATCAAAATTGGAAGACTTCTGCCCAGCCCTAACCTCTAGCCCCATGCTAACTTCCGCTTCGTTTTGTCTATAATTGCGATTAGAAGAAAATCTACAAAATCAGGATTTGTTCAGTTTTTGGTCTATTTCAACACCAAAGTGTTTCGCGATCATCTCCAAAAGCAATAGGCTTCTATTCTGACCATAACCCCACCTCCATTCTAAATTTCGTGAGGATCGGCAAATAATTGCGACCTGTACAAATTAACATGGACAGACGGACATACATAGCCCGATTGACTCAGCTCGGTGAGATAGGAAGATCCATATATACTTTCCTATGTGGGAAACCAATATTTCGAGGTGTTACATAATTTTTGGCCCAGTCAAACTTATAATACCCCCAACACATAGTGTTGTAGGGTATAAAAACTCGTCATGCAGATACATTTCGAAACAATCGGGTCGTACCCACATATGTCACCCATTGTTATGAGGAGCAATTTTTACATAAATTTTCTATTTCCAACTTATTCCTCTTTGCACACAGGAGAAAGTTCCCCTTTTGGGTGAGAGGATGTTAAGTGTACTTCTCACAGGCCACCACCACACATATGTATGCACAGTGCACCTGTGTCATCAAATGACGACAAACTGCTGGGCCTGTGGCTTGAATACGGAAACATTAAACATTCACCCAAGTAGCTTTTTTTGTTTTTGGTGGCTGTTTCCACTACCTGGTTGCCACTCATCGAGTTTCGTCTGTCGGTTTTTTTGGCACACGTGAAAAGAGTTTATTTGAATATTCGAATGTTAAGTATTCGTTCGAACATCGTGCACACACACATGCACCAACATTTGTATTTACTCTTTGCATATTTGCCTCAAACAAACGAACTTGCAGTGTTCCGGATTTATTTCTGGTAGTTTGGGGAATTTTTGGGCACTTGTTTTCATTTGAATTCTTCTTTTTTTTTGTAACTTTGGAACATTGTACAAATGTGGAATTTGTTGTAGTTCGGCGTTTGCTGCCTTTTGTGAAAGTATTTTTGTATGCAAAAAAATAAAAGTGGGAATAAGTACAACACAAGTTTTTGTGGGTGTAGATACTCATGTCTGCCGATTCGCCGATTACATGCTTACAACGTTGTAATCAAGGTATTTTGTGTGTGTTTTTGTTTGAGGGCGGCATGTTTCTCTTTTTTCTGAAATCTTTATAGAATTATACAAAAGTTGGAAATAGTTGAATTTTGTAAGCGAAATATGGCTATGAGATTTCGCAATTTTTCTTTGTGGACTTATTGGAACTTGATAAGTGTTCGTTTTTGGTTTTGGGCTTTTTGTTGTTTATGGATTGGAAAAGTATGGAAAATAATACAAAACTTTGATTCGATGATGAATGAAATGAAAGGTAACACTAAGAAGAAGTAAATGTGTTTTTTATACCCTCCACCATAGTACGGAGGGTATTTTAAGTTTATCATTCCGTTTGTAACACCTCGAAATATACATCTTAGACCTTTAATCAGCATAAAATTCTATGTCGATTTAGCAATGTCCGTCCGTCTGCCCGTCTGTAGAAATCACTCTAGCTTCCGAACGAAATGAAGTAGGTTGATAACATTTTAATTAAATGTGTATTATGTCTGCAGGACTTTTGGTATTGAAAATGGGTCATGTAGATCCACGTTTTGGAATAGCCCCCATACAACGGTACCTCCTGATATGCGGTATTTTGATGATTTTAGCGACATTATGTACCAGAATTGTTTCAAAATTGGTATTTGAAGTTCGTAATAGATACTTCAGCATAAAACAGAAAATGGGCCATATAGGTCTTCGTATAGCCCCCATATAACGGTACCTCCCAAATTTTTTTTCTAGTTTCGCATTTGAATATTGTAATAGCTTGTGACAAAAGTTGCCTATGCAGGTCCCCGTCGTCATATAGACTCTAATATACGGCTACATTCGGCATTTTTAAGATTTTAACAGAATTTTTAACGGATTTTATTATTTTTTTTTTTTTTTTTTTTTGAAAATTGCCAAATTTGTACCACATGGTGGAGTGTATTCAAAGTTCGGCCCGGCCGAACTTACAGCTTTTTTACTTGTTTTTAATTAATAAATATAATTAATAAATATATGATGAACAAAAGTATTGAATGTTTTGATATTTGATTTTATAGTTCATTTGATGATATTCTATGGTTTTGGTAGTTTTTATCCTTTAGGGGATGAAGCATCTCGAATAATAATCAATTTTTAAATCATACTATTAATTGATAAGATTTTAGACTCCCAGTTCAACCCGATCGTATTAAGAAATTATTAGATTTATGAAACATTTTTTAAATATCCCTCCACTTAATACCAAAAAACAGCACTCCATATGTCCTTTATTTTTAGATGTATGAAAAGAATTATATTTTATTTTCTTCATCACAAAATTAGTGATTTTAAAAGAGTAGTGAAATAACTGACTGTCTAACCAAGGATCAACGCCCAGACGAAAGGACTAAAGCCAAAATCTTGAAATTTTGAACTGGGATCAATCTTGGTCCGTAGGCGTGTGATAAGCTTTGAAAATTCGTACTAAAAGGATACGAAAAGACTTAGCACTGGAATGACCCCAAATTTTACCAAATGAAGATATTTTTATTCACTATTATATAGAGAGTCATCTACCAGACAGTCCTTCGTCAGCAAAGGTCTGGCCATCGGCGACAGTTGTGGCAGAATGCTGTCAAGATAGAAGATAAGAATGTGTTTTAGAGTCCCCTCCTATCTCTCCTTTGAATCAAAGGCTGTAGGAAGTTGTAAGCTGTCCAGAATATGTATTTAGTACAATAAGTAGGAGCACAGAATTGACTAGGTATTTCATTGTCAGGAAATGGTCTGAAGGACATGACTGCAGAAGATGCTTAATCTTTCAAGCTTAACGACTCCCTGACCTCTTCATTCGGCCGTACTTACCTTTATTTTCGATGCACTTTTTGTTTTCAATCCAAACAATCCAGCAATGCAGAAGAGTTTGGCAGCCCAGCTAGAAAATTTGGAACGAGATTCAGTGGTGGAGTGCAGGATAGATGTACCAAAGGATTTTTGTAAATTCGAACTTAAGGTTACGGAAAGTTCTGAAATTGTACTAAACATCTAAAATGGGACAATTTGGTATCATATGAACGGGTAGGTATTTGTACACTGGTCCCGGGAGAGTATTTTTTTCTTGGGGGACGGACTCGGATACCGCTCTAAGACCCGGATTTTCAAAACCGATATGATATTTTTTTCCTACTGAAAACATAACACCAATGTTGTGAACATAATCGGGTTGTCCGAATTATAGACCAATATCTCCTGATTCTGATAGATAAAAACACATATTGTAGCATTTTGGAAAGGCGCTAGGCTCAGCTATAATATCGCGGGTCTCTTTCTTTTTAAAAAAAACCGGGTTCAAACAATCAATGATTTTTATATAACCCCTTAATTGTTTCACTTTGTCATGAGACCACTTGTTGGAAAGGTATTTTTATTAGCTTTTATACATTATATTATCTATATCGGTATCGTAGATCCGCGTCCTAAGCTAAATATCTAATTATTCAGATCCGTCCCCCAAGAAAAAATGTAACGCAATCAGGGTACAAGTACCTACCTTTGGTAAAAATTTAAAAAAAAAATCCAAGAATTTTTACTAAACTGGAGTTGTTCCAAATTTTGAATAGGGTTCCCTGTCGGAGGTAGGTTTGTATATAGTATATAGGTGGTTTTGGAAATATGTACTAGAAGTTCACGAAAAGTACTAAATAATATTAAATTTGGTACCATTTGGTCTTTGGTGAACATATACTGCTTGAAACCTGAATTTGTCTATTAAATTTGCTTATGTTGATGTTTGATAAATGGAGGTTGTTTTGGAAGTGGGTATCATAGCTATACGAAAAGTACTAAATGGCACTATATTTAGTTATAGGAGACGTGATAGATAAACATCTGAAATTTAATATTTAGATTACTGATGGTGTCTGTGTTTGAGATTTGGCTTGGATTTGGTTTGGAAATGAGTCCTATATTTGTATGAAAATTACTTAATGGTACTAAGTTTTCCTAAATTCGGTTTTAAGTAAATGTACATGTATCTGGAATCCCAAAATTTGATATTTGATTGATCTCTGTTGGTGGTTTTGGCAATTTGTACTGTAATTGTACGAAAAGTACTAAATAGTACTATATCTGGTATAGCGTGAAGGAATGGGGCTGGAATCCTCAAACTTGATATGTAGGTCTCTTTTGGTATCTGAAATTAAGATATGGAAATATGTACTATAATTTTAAGAAGACTAGTAAATTGTACTTAGGGATGAATTGGGATGAATTGATGGGTGGTATCCTCAAATTTGAATAGAGATTTGGAAATAGGCATTGTAATTGTACGTAGAGTACAAAGTGGTATTAAATGTGGTACTGGTTGAAGAAATAGAGCTGAAATCCTGAAATTTAATTGTCTGTGGTTGGGAAAAGGACCTGGTTTTGGATAGGAGTACTATTGTTCTAAATAGTACTAAATTTTAATTTTAAAGGGCTTAATGCTGAAGTTCAATATTAAGGTAGGAAGATGAGGCATTGAGTTGGTTTTGTAATTGAGTACTAAATGTTACTTAATTTGGTATTGATTAAATGTATAGAGATGAAATCCCGAAATTTAATATTGCGGTGAGATAAAAAAAACTGCAGCAAAGTCAAAAGCCATAATTTTTAGATTTTTTTTTAATTTTATTATATGAAAGCAAAAAATGTCGGAAATAGCATCAAATTTTAGAATAAGTTTAGATTTGTTCGAATTGGCCACCTTTGACACGAATTATGGTCTTCAAACGCCCAATCTGCGGTATTGTGGCCCATTCCCGGCGAAGCGCTGGCTTGAGATGATCGACACTTTGGTATTTTTTAGTGCCAACCTTGCTTTTCAAAATACTCCAGACACAACGGAGTTGTATCCGGAGATTTTGGTGGTCATTGTGCGCTGGAAATGAAGCGAGGAACCTCATTTTGTAATCATTCTTGGGTGACGCGTGCTGAGTGCGATGGTGCTGAGTCCTGTTGGAATGTCCAAGGTATGCGGCCAAAAAGTTTTGGGTGCTTTAATACACCCTCCAGAATATTTTCACGATAATATTCGGCATTTATTCTGATGCCACGGTCGATTAATACGAGCGGAGATCGACCATCGGCTGTTATGGCGGCTCACACCATCACCATGGCCCGCGCTTGAGTTCTGGTGGCCAACCGAAGGTGCACATTTTCAGCTGACCTCTTTGGCAAGTAAACACGATCATTTTGTTTTTTACAAACTGCTGGACAACGAATCTTTTCTGATCGGAGACGTAGAAAACCAAATTCGGCAGTTCGCTACTTTCGGCCAAGCGAATCAACTCTTTAGCTCTTTTGAGTCTATTTTCTTTCTGTTGCGGTGTAAGTTCTTGAACTTTTTTTGGAATTTGAACGGCTTTAACCCAAGCTCATTTTTCAGTATTTTCCGAATGGAATATTTCGATATGTTCAGCTCACGAGCCATTTTTCGGCCAATGCGACGTGGGTTTGATCAAGTCGCTTCTTTACTTTTCGAACCATTTCTTGCTGTTTTCTTCCGTCCACTTCCTTGACGTCGGGCTACGCTATCAGTATCGCGGTAACGAAAGATGGTACGAGATACAAAAGATTTATTCACATTTAAATGTTGGAGTGCTCTAACGATAGCCACTTGTGGTTTTCCAGCCAAATATAAAGAATTCACACTATCACGCTTGAATTCCATCACGAATAACTTTTTTTGGAAAAATCTCACCAAAATGCTTTTGTACGCATGTAAACAATATAATGATCTGCCACTGGAATAATGTTAACAGCTGTCGGACGAGTGGCTCAGGAATGACAGCACTCTGAAGTTGGTTGCAGTTTTTTCATCTCACCCTGTAGATTTTGGCATATCCCACGACTCCACCTGATTTCTTACTCTGTAGGTACTTAGTTTGGACTGCACAAAACTCAATAATTATTTTTGAGATACATTTTGATATAAACCGATAAAGATGACTTGAATTTGAACTCAAGAATTGAAAGTGCACAATTATTAAATCCACTTAGCCGTCATTGCATCCCTTACGAAATTACCCATCCTAATATACAAATTCTTTTGCGTATTTATTTTTAGATATCCTACCAACTGCACATCTTTCTTACCAAATAAATTCACACAGTTCATAAAAACCGCCAAAATGACTACAATGAAATATTCATTCAGAAACATTTTTCAATTTCACCACTTGCCGCCGTAGGCTGCAAAAGGTCACACGACAAAATCGCTGTCATACGCCCGAAGAAATCATAAACAACTGGAGATTTTATCCACTAATTTATGTAGGGTCACGACTTCAATGCTAGTAGTTACATCTTCTTTTCCACGCTTAATGAGCTTCTTCTTAAGTTTGTTTAGACTTTATCTTCTCTCTCCTCCCCCTCTTGAAATATCTAATTGTGGGCTACCATGAAATGAGGCAGTGCAACTTTCATCTTTTAAGCTGAAAGATTTCCCCCTCAAAATAAGACAGTAAAATCTGCAACCAAGTGGGTTAGTATAAATAAAGCTGTTGATATTCATTTTTACAGAATTTCCCAAGAAAGTTCACAAGCAAACATAGAATGAATGTTAATAAGAATGCGCCTACATTGGCTTAAGATTATGGGTCTGTTCCGTATTTTCTTAACTCCAATCAAAAGAGGAGTAGAGAAATTCCCCTACAACGAGGTGCTCGTCGGAGCTACATAAATCTGCGCTCCAACAATTACAACAAGGGCATCATGTTCTTCGTCTTCGGTTTGTTTAGGTTTCTCCATTCAACATTCGTGAGTTTGTTGTTGCATATATTTTTATTGTGAATTGCCAGCAACAATTATTGTAAAATTAGGGATGTCAAACAAGATAAGATTTGAAAAATTGCAAACGTAACATAAATTGTATATTAATATTCCAGAGAGGGTCCTTAATTAGTATACCTTCAGCCAAATGCCTAGAAATGGTATATATCAATTGATACGGCCAATACGAGCCTCATCTAAATAAGATCCTAGGATCCTATGGACCAAATCCGTTTCAGGACATTTGGAGATGAGCTAGCGAAGTCCGTCCGTCTGCCTGTGCACTAAACCTTACGAAATGACTATCCGATTTGATCCAAATCTGGAACATCGTAATATTATCATCAAACTTAGATCGAGTACGGAGATGGGTAATAACGGTCCACTCCTTCTGGTAACTCCCCAACAAAATGTCAACATTTTCAAAGAAAATAATTTACTGGACAGAAAGTGAAAGGACAGTCTGATTTTGCTCCAATTTTGCAATTCCTAATATTTGAATCAGTGCGAAAATTGACAATGTCGGTCCACTCCATCCTCCGGTCCTACCACACAAAGTGCCAAAATTTTGAATAATTATAACTCTTATAAAATGTGTTGTAAACGTTCGATTGTCTTCAAATTACACATTTAACAATATTTTCATTAACCCAAAGTCTGGTGTGAAGACGGAATATATCGGTCCACTTCTTCTGAGCCACAAAAGTCACAATTTTCAATACATACCTCAATTTCTAATGATGTAGTATAAATTTTATAATCACAGTTCAAAATGGGCCTAAATGGAATAGAACTTGGAAATGCCCTTTTGCTTGTTTTTTAGCGATTAATTTTTTTTTGAAATCCACTAACTTGAATTAATTTTTTTGCCAGCCCCAAAACATGAAATTTTGAAAATATTTTTTTTTAAGGACTTAGGATTTAGTTTTTTAGAACATTTTTGTCTGGACTGTACAATGGCCAAAACTTTTTAAGGACTGTGCAATTCCAAAAGATGGATTTTTAAGAATTTTTTTCAAAGGACTTCTGCAAAGCTCTAATCCATATTAGCTGCAAGAATATTTTTTCAAGGGTTTTAAAATTACAAAAAGGGGATTTTTTTAAAATTTATGATTCTGCTTTATATGAATATTTTTTTTTTCAATGACTCTCTTAAGAGCAAAATGTGGATTTTTAATTACCCTTCTTCAAGGTTTCTATAAGATCGAAAGATTATTTCTTCCATGGATTACCTAAACTTGGATTTTTAAAGTACATGGTTTGAAGCCATCTTAGGGCCATTCAGAGGATACATTTCACTTTCAACAATATGATGTACTATGAAGCTCTCTGTTAGTAGCTCTTAATGTATTTTCTCTAGATTTTAAAAAAATCAAATATTTTCTCCATTAGGATTTCTGAAGTGTAGGAGCGACGTTGAAGATCTTCTGTACGATCTTTTAAGTCTTGATAAATTTGATTGGAAGCTTTTGAGATATTTTTTTTTTTTTTGGTGAAATTTAAAGCCTAGAGGTTTGGAAAAGTATTGATGTGTTTTGGTGATGGTCGTGGTGTTCTTTCTTGGAAGATTTTCAGAGTAATTTAGGAATTTCAAAGTTTGAATGACCATTCAAAGGTTATATAGGAAATTCTTTCAAATTCTCTTCAGGATATGTTTTTTGTGTTGGTCCTAATGGTTCTTTTTTGGAAGATTTTCGGAGTTATTTAGGAATTTCAAAGTTTGACCATTCAAAGGTTGTATAGGAAGTTATATGAGATTCTCTTTAGGATAATATTAAAAATTTTCGTTCAACGATCTCTTTATGATCTTGAAATCCTTTCTAAACAGATCTTGGTGTTCTCTTTTGAAGGAATTATAAATGTTGCCGTTGTTTCTTCGAATTCTTCTATATTCATGCCTCAAAGAGCTCATCCTATTATAGAAATATATTTAAAGTCAACTATTTGGAAAAATTTTAGGTCTTAAAATATTCCCAGCGAAAGTATTGAAGTGTTTTGATATGTCAATATCATGGGGAACTCTCGTAAAAAAACTAAGTTTTCTGGGCACAACTATTGGAACCCCTTTCGAGTCTCTATCAAACCACATTTGACGGCATCCCAAGTAGAATTTTTAAGGTCTTCTATAGGACGACCATTGAGGTCTTCTATAGGACGACCATTGAGGTCTTCTATAGGACGACCATTGAGGTCTTCTATAGGACGACCATTGAGGTCTTCTATAGGACGACCATTGAGGTCTTCTATAGGACGCCCATTGAGGTCTTATATTGGACGACTATTAAGGTCTTCTATTTAACGATATTTTGAGCTCCAGTTTTAAGGTCTTTTACTGGGAGAAGTCTTAGGTTTTTCACATAGTATAGTCTTCATATAGTCCTCTATAAGAATATTTTCAAGTCTTTTCTAAAGATCCTCTCGTGTAGATCTTATGGCTTTTAGGCATTTAGGAAGGCCTTTAGTGGATTACTGGCATTTGGTCAATTTTTTCTGGAATGGCTAAATTGATTCGGAATGCATGTAAAATTGGCTAAATTGATTCGGAATGCGTGTAAAATTGGAAGACTTTGCCAAATGCTGACCTGGTTTTGATTTATTCGAAAAATTTTATAAATTGTAACTTTTTTGGAATTTCGCGATATTTCAACTCTTCAAGCTTACCCCTTATAAATAGGTGTAAGTTTGAAAATATGCTACAAACCATGGTAGAGATGGTTCCATCGAGACAGCTGTTGGGACAATGAACTGTTAAATCAATTTTGGAATTAAATTTTTTGAATGAAAAATTATCCAAATTTGTGAAAATTGTTAAAAAAAAAACATGCCATAACCACCTCCGATTGGCGTCGTATAGGAAAACATATACAAATCTACTTATTCTTTAAGAAACATTTAAAAATGTTGACTATCAATGATCCTAATTTATTCTTCTTCCATGTTAAAAACTACGAGAATTCCAAAAACCCAAAATCCCCTCTATTTCTATATCGTCATCTCTATAAACGACTCAACTGCTGTATTGGTAGTCTCCTAAAATGTTTTTCTCCGTCTGTTTTTTTTTTTTTCATTCCCGATTTATTTGTAGGTTCCCCTTTTGGCAACAACTGCATACAAAAAAAGAAACAAAAATCAAAGAAATAACAGAAAATCCCTCCATTTCGTTGGTTCCCAAGCAAAACAACAACACCTAATGTGTGAGTGGAAATGAAACACCAAATGCGAAAAACAACAAAAATGTTGAGCAGGTCCCTCTATTTGATATTTTGGATTAGGCGCCCAGTATTATGAGGCAGGCGAATTATAACTTGGGGCTTTCCTTCACTTCGAATCAGTCTGTCAGTCAGCCAGTGTTGGAGAATAAAGCACAACAACAAGAGTCCCCTACAAAAATGGAAACAACAATAAAAGCGGCAGCAAACAGAAACCGAAACGATACGAAATCACATATTCATCCATCCATTCACACACTCCAATAGTCCCCCGGATTGCAGGCACTGGCATTGTTGTTGTACCCACAGAGATAATGACATTGTGCCACTCTTTTGTTTACAAAAGCTTGCTCCAACACACATTGTCCCAGCATTGGAGGAAAATGCACACGGACGCTCGATGTCATTCTCTTGTTTTGTTCGTTTTGTGCGAGGGGTGAGAAGAGTTTAACTTTGGGGTCTATTGTGGGGCTGCTCTCTCCGACAAGTGTTGGATTTGTGCTCTTTTGTAGGTCTTTTTTTTTCTCCGTTTTCTTTGACCGTCTATATTATTGCTTTGAATGAATGCTCGATGCATATTAGAGATTGTGCAAGGGAAAGGAGGAGAAATGCATTTTCTATAGGTAAGCAAATAAAAGCGAAGTATTGCATATAAGGGAATAACTTTGCATGATGATGAAGTGCCATATATACGAGGGTAGCAATGGAAGTTATGTTTTATTTATTGTGGTTGTATCTAAACATACATTTCCTATTGGTCTTCCGAAAAGGAAAAAATAATGTCTTTGAAGTCTTCTATCAAAACCTGTGGGGTTCTTCATAAGGCCCTTTCGATGTCTTCACTGGAAAACTGGTTGCTGATTTAATAAATCTTTGAAATTTGAGTCTTCCATATGAAAACCTTTCAATTCTTCAAGACCTATTTTTGAGAAGCTTTTTATACTGGAGCAATCCAAAGGTAGACATTTGAGGGTTTTATTAGAAGGCCTTTGAGATTGTATTGGGATAAATTTAAATATTAAATATTAGTGCCTGACAATAGGTCTTTTTTACACAAAAGTCTTTCAGGGTCCTAAAGGAAAAACTTGTTGAAATTTCAAAAATAACTTCAATGTCTTCTTTAAGAAGGGTGTAGAGATGACGTCTCCCAATAAAACCCTACTAGTCGTTCTTAAGAGACTTTCTTTCAAGATCTCTTAGTTTTGATATTTAAAGAACATTGAACTGTGTAGAAGCCTTTAATATTTTCTTTAAGAGGGCTGTTCAGGTGTTGTACAGAAGAATGTCTTCGAGGAGAGATTTCGGGGGCTTCGAGGAATATCAAGTTAAAATTGTGAGACCTTCTTTAGGAGACCATTGAGGAATTGAGTAGTAAAAATTTTATGAATTTTAAGAAATACTTTTGAGACATTCGGGTGACCTCGTTTCTATGTCTTCTGAGGAACCACTTCAAGAATTTCCAGACAAGGGCTTTATAGACATTCCGGTGAGATAATTTATGTTGCTTTCTTAAACATGAACATTTTTGAATTTTTATACTCTCCACCATAGTATGGAGGGTATATTAAGCTTGTCATTCCGTTTGTAACACCTCGAAATATACATTTAAGAACCCACAAGGTGCATATTTTCTTGATCAGCATAAATTTTACTCAAATATATACTATGTCTACATGAATTTTTGGTATTGAAAATGGGCCATGTAGGTCCACGTTTTGGTATAGCCCCCATATAATGGTTCCTCTCGATATTCGGTATTTTGATGATTTTAGCGACATTATTACCCGGAATTGTTTAAAATTTGGTATTCGAGGTTCGTAATGGATACTACATCCTAAGACAGAAAACTGTCCCTACAGGTCCACGTCTTCGTATAGCCCCCATATAACGTTACCTGCCGATATTCCGTATTTCCATGATTTCAGCGACATTATTCATCGGAATTATTTCAAATCGCGTATTTGAAGTTCACAATGGGTACTACAGCATATGTCAGAAAATTGTCCCTGCAGGTCCATGTCTTCGTATAGCCCCGTATGACGGTACCTCTCGATATTCGGTATTTCCATGACTTCAGCGACATAATTTTTAGGGGAATTATTTCAAATCGCGTATTTGAATTGTTGTATGCAGGTTCACGTTTTCGTATAGCCCCCATATGACGGTACTTCCCTTTTAAGTTTCGCATTTGAATATTGCAATGGCTTATGACAAAAGTTACCTATGTAGGTCCATGTCGATGTCGTTGTATAGACCCTAATATAACAGCTGCATTTGGTATTTTAAAGATTTTAACAGAATTATTAAATGATGTTATTGTTTTTGAAAATTGCCAAATTCGTTCCAAATGGTGGAGGGTATTCAAAGTTCGGCCCGGCCGAACTTACAGCTTTTTTACTTGTTAACACTTTTCGGATTCTCAAGGAAGACATTTCAGACCGTTTATATCAGCCTTTTGAGTTCTTCTCCAGTGGACAGCTTAGGTATGTTCGAAGCAATCATTTGAAATCTTCAAGGGAAAGGGGTTTAGCAATAAGTCTAGAAAAAACAAGGTTGACTTGGATGACTTTATATTCTACAGTAAGAATTTATTTGATATCTTGAATTTTACTATAGTTAATTTCTAGAAAGGCATTGAGTACCTTGAGATATTCATTACTTAGATTTTGAGATATTTACCGATTTTTCTGGTTATGTGGACATATTATACCCTCAACCATATGGCTACAGATATATCATTCGATACGGCAAAAACGTATCCAAATAAAATAATGGTTTTAGACACTGGGTATTTTTGGACCAAATCCGTTTCAGGACATTTGGAGTCGATCTAGGGGTGTCTGTCCATCCATCCGCCTCTCTGACTGGTGCGCACGACAATTCTCAAAGTGAGTATCCAATTTGGTTCAAATTTGGTACATCGTAATATTATTGTCAAACTTAGATCGAGTTCGAAGATGGGCAAAATCCGTTCACTCCTTCGGATTCCTCCCCCCACAAAAGGACGAAATTTAAAAAAAAAAACTATAAAAAAGGACTAAATTTATTCAATCGTGTTCCTCCCCACAAAAGGACGAAATTAAAAAAATATATATTTTACTGCATAGAAAGAGAAATGCTCCAACTTTGCAATATTTGCTTCAACTTTGCAAATCGCAATATTTGCACCAGTGCTAGGTCAGGTGCGAAAATGGATCATATCGGCTCACTACATCAAGTTATAAGACTTATAAAATGTGGTATAGGAGTTCGATTGTCTTTATATTACCCACATCACAGTATTTTTAGTAACCCAAAGTCTGGTGTGAAGATGGAATATATCGGTCCACTCCTTCTGGTACCTCCCCCACTAAGGGTCAAAAAATTGAATATCCATGAAGTTCATATAACGCGAAATCAACATCCGATTTCATTCAGACTAGTAAAATCTCAATATTTCAATAAACACAAGGTATGTTATAAATATGGTATAGATCGGTTCATTCCTTCTGGTACCTCCCCCACAAAGGGTCAAAGTTTTTAATAACCAAAACGATTATAAAATGTAAAATAAGCATCCGGTTCTCTTCGTATTTCACACATCCCATTATTCCTACTAACACAAGGTATACTGTGAAGATAGGATATATCGGTTCACGCCTTCTGGTACCTCCCCCACATTTGAATATCCATGAAGTTCATATAACGCGAAAATAACTTCCGATTCCATTCAGACTTGGCACATCTCAATATTCCAATCAACACTAGGCCTTTAATAAAGAAGGTAGATATCCGATCATTCCTCCTGGTACCTCCCACACAAATGGTCATAGTTTTGAATAAGCAAAACGATTATAAAATGTGAAATAAGCATCCGGTTCTCTTTGTATTTCCCACATACCATTATTTCTATTAACACAAGATATGCTGTAAAGATATATCGGTTCATTCCTTCTGGTACCTCCCCCGCAAAAGGTCAAAATTTTGAATGTCCATGAAGCTCATAAAACACGAAATTAACTTCCGTTTCCCTTTAGACTTGGTACATCTCAGATGGTACAGATCGGACCATATCTTCTGGTACCTTCCACACATAGAGCGAAATAAGCATCCAACTCTATTCAAATTTCATACATAAAAAATATTTTTGCTACTAAAAGATCTGTTGTGAAGATGATATATATGTGCGAACCCCTTGTGGTACGTCACCCACAAAGGGTCACAATTTTCCCCATTTTAATAGATTTTGTATTTTTCACTCTCTCCGCACATTGTCTCATTATTCCGCCTAAAAATGACTTTTATTGCAAGACAATCACCATGGAACCCACCAAACCACCGACTGTGACTTGTCATTTTGGGGAAGAAAGAGACAAAGTAGCCAGCCACTAAAGCAAGGGAAATGCAGCAAAAACCAGTCAAAAAAAATACAACAAACAAATGTGGCCTCTATAGTTTAGTGCCTTAATTGGCATTACCGGAAATTGTTTTTTTATTTTTGTTTAGTTTTATTTTTTTGTTTATGTTTTTTTTTTCTCCTTCGTCTTTATGTTTTAACTTACCACCAACTCTAATTCAAAAAAAAAAAAAAAATCATAATAATTTGTTGTGTGTTCAACAACAAGAAAATTTGTCGTTTTTCTGCATGACTGGTAGGTAGGTAGATGTTGCATGTGAGCATGATCAACAGCTTATGACTAGATACTCTTATGACGTTTTTCTGCACTGGAACGTAACGCTATTTCAACGAAATGGAAAATTTCTTATTAAATATATTATGAAATTGAGAAAAACGTTTCATTTTTCATGCACACACACACATTACAAAATAAATGGCAATAAATGCTCATAATTAAGATAACCGGTAATTATGTCAGGCGATAATTATTGGTGTGAGAAAGAAATTAATATATGTAATTATTAGATGTTGTTTGTTATGTTTCACTTACATTTAAAATAGAGTAATGTAAAGCAATCCTTATGTGATCAGATTGTCGTCTAACAAATTTTATATATGCCACGATTCTCGCCAATTAAAATACCAAACTTGCAAAGATCAACGAGGAATGTTGCTGGATTTTTTGGAAATTTGTTAGATATAGGAAAATTACATATAGTGCATTTTAGATTCGAGTTATGGCAAGAGCTAAAAATCCGAAGTGAATTCTGAGGAAATTTATTATTGGAGTCGTGTGTATGGCTTACTATAAGGGTACGAAAGTCATCAACATAGAATAGATAAATCTCAAATACTTTGGCTATATTTGAGCATCACTTAAGAAGTATCACTTGTACTAAATGGATATAAGAAGTACTTAATGTTACAAAATTTGGTATTGCAAAAAATGGTCATAAAAGTACGTAAAGTATTTATACCCTACAACACTATGTGTTGGGGGTATTATAAGTTTGATTGGGCCAGAATTTATGTAACACCTCGAAATATTGGTTTCCCATATAGGAAAGTATATATGGATCTTCCCAGCTCGCCGAGCTGAGTCGATCTAGCTATGTTCGTCCGTCTGTCCATGTTAATTTGTAATCACTCTACAGGTCGCAATTATGGTCCGATCTTCACGAAATTTAAAATGGAGGTGGGGTTAGGGTCAGAATAGAAGACTATTTCTTTTGGAGATGATCGCCAAATGTTTAGGGGTTGAAATGGACCAAATACTGGTGTAGTAGCTATACAGGTCGCAATTATATACCAATCGACGCGGAATTTTGTATGTAGCTAGAGTTTAGGGCGGGGAAGAAGCCTACCAATTAGGGTGGTCATCGGATAATATTTAGCGGGTAAAATAGACCATATCTTTTGTGTTGAAAAAATTCAAAATTGTTCATTAAACCGCGAATATTTTAAATCCCGACGAAGTCCCGAAGCCACGACAAGGTTACTTCTGACCTTTATATTGATGTTAACATCCAACAAATCGGATATATAGCAAAATATGTGCGATATATATGTCTATCAAAAAAGATATGCTTGAAAGATCTCTTATATGTCGAGAACGGCTGAACTGATTTCGACAGTTCTCATTAATTCAGAATGGCCTCTTGCCAGAAAAGAAAAATCGCATAAAAATATCTCTATAAAGATGAAAATATTGATTTTGTAACATTTTCTCATATTTTTTCAATTTTGTCATATTTTTTTTTTTTTTTTTTTTGGCATATTTTCATTTTGAATTAAACATTTGGTAATATTTCTACAGCTAACAAAACTAAGTAGTTAGGATAACAGGATATCATATACAGATCTCATTTATGGCCCGATCCTAACGAAATTTTGCATGGGGATCAGATGAGGGTTAGAATACAAGCCTCTTTTCGGAGATGATCGCCGTATATTTAGGGGTTGAAATGGACCAAAAACCGCAAAATTGTCAGCAGGTCGTAATTATTGCCCGATCCTCACGCATATTTGAATGGGGGTTAGCGGATATTGCAAAAGCCAAGCAGTTCTGGATGGCCATCCAAAAATATTCAATGTGTGAAGGAGTTTGCCAACTTTTGTAGACAAAATACGAAAATGTCCATTCCAGTGACTTTTTGGAGAATTCACAAATACAGGAAAGACGCACTTCTGACTATTTCGTTAAGGCTGATTCGTTGAAGAATATAGTCAAATGTCTGTATCTGATATAGATGCGTTTCAGTCAAAAACCAATAATAAATGTTAATCTTTTGCCACTTCTGAGAGATTATAGGTCTTTGGGAAATATTGGTTCCAGATCTAGGAAGACCATTTACGTGCAACATCTTCCAATAAATTGGAAATGAGCAAATTAGTTTAAGTTGCTATTATTCGAAAATTAGAGAACGAAACCTGATGGTTTTCTTTTATAATTTGTCACAATATCTTATGGAATTCTTTCGAGTATCTCGCCTATATATACAGTATCGTTTATTATATTGTTGTAGGGTATTCAACGGTCGGCCCCGCTCGACTGTAGCCTTTGCTTACTCGTTTATGATACTAAACTTGATATAATTGATATTGGGTAAAGAACTGAGAAGAGGAACTGAAATGCTATAAGTGCAGCATTTCGTGTAGCTGGAATTCTTTCATACGGAAGCAGAGGGATTTATTCCTGACCAATCTAAATCTTTAATATACTAGTTGTACCGGGAGTCAGTTATTCAGAAATATCTCTTAAACAAGTATTGTCAACAGATGTATATTCTCAGCCTATTTTAATATATTTTGACGTGCGTTATGTTATTCAAAATATTGGTTCTTTATGGGGAGGTTTGGAAGGAGTGGGCCGATGTTGTATATTTGTATCTGAACTAAGTCTGATATAAATATTACAACGTGCCAGATTTGGACTTACTTCCCTTAATATGAAATATTTCATTATTTTGGAAAATTTTGAAATATGAAATATGCGTGAGCTACCAGATATAGTAGGCCGAAATATTCCACTTCATCTAATTCTGTTATATTTTCAATATTGTGTTAATAATTATTAATAAAAAATTGCAATTTTCCATTTTCACATCAGACCTCTGGTTGAGATCAAAATTTAGATACCCCCTTTTGGGGAGATTCCTTAAATATTATTACCCTTCGTGGGGAAGGTACCAGAAGGGGTGGCCCAATATGTATCATACCCACCTAAGATCGTACGTTATTAGAAATTTGGATATGTGTAGTTTAAAGAGAGTCTGAGGTTTATATCGCATTTTGAGCATTATGTTGACCCCTTTGTGGGTTTGATACCAAAAATAGAATAGTGACATATCTCATATTTTCACCTGATATTGTCTTCGTAAAAATATTAAAATTTTAGAAATTTGAAGATAATCTGATGTTTGTGGGTTATGTACCAGAAGAGTGTACCTATTTACTCCGCCTTCTTTGACAGAAACATTGGAATGTGATTAGTTTGAAAGGAATGCGATGCATGTGTCGCGTTTTATAAGCTTGATGATTGTCTAAAATGTTGAGCCTTTGTGGGTGAGGTGCCAGAAGGATTGATCCTATCTTTACAGCAGATCTTATTTTAGTTGAAATATTGAGTTTTTTAAAGTTTTAAGAAAATTGAATTCTCAATTTTAATTTTATAATCGTTTTGGTTATTAACATTTTTGACCAAATCGGATACTCCCTTCGAGAATTATCGCAATATTCCATTCGGCAAATATTGAAAAATCAGCTTGGGGTAAAGCCATTGGAATTCCAAAAAGTGCAAGATCTTACACCGCAACAAAAAGCAAATAGACTCAAAAGAGCTAAAGAGTTGCTTCGCTTGGCCGAAAGTGGTGAACAGCCGAATATGGGTTTCTCCCATGAAAAAACATTCGTTGCCCAGCAGTTTTGGAAACAAACAGAATGACCGTGTTTACTTGCCAAAGAGGTCAGCTGAAAATGTGCACCTTCGATTGGCCACCAGAATTCAAGCGCCGCCCATGGTGATGGTGTGGGCCGCCATAACAGCCGATGGTCGCTCTCCGCTCGTATTAATCGACCGTGGCATCAGAATAAATGCCGAATATTATCGCAAAAAACTATTCTGGAGGGTGTATTAAAGTCTTGGCCAAGCAAAAATTTTGGCTGTAGACCTTGGACATTCCAATAGGACTCAGCACCATCGCACTCAGCACGCGACACCCAAGAATGGTCACTCGCTTTATTTCAAGCGCGCAATGGCCACCAAAATCTCCGGATACCAATCCGTTTGACTATTGTGTCTGGAGTATTTTAGAAAGCAATGTTAGCACTAAAAAATACAAAAGTGCCGATCACCTCAAGCAATCGCTTCGCCGGCAGTGAGTCAAAATACCGCAGATCAACATTCGGGAAGCGTGTGACGGTTTCATTGGCCGTCTGAAGGCCATAATTCGTGCCAAAGGTGACCGATTCGAACAAATCTAAACTTAATCTAAAAATTGATGCTATTTCCGACATTTTTTGCTTTCATTTAATAAATTAAAAGAAAAAAACAAGTTAAAAAGCAGTAAGTTCGGCCGGGCCGAACTTTGAATACCCTCCACCATTTGAAACAAATTTTAAAATAAAATCCTTCAAAAATTCTGTTAAAGTTTTAAAAATACCGAATATAGCCGTTATATTGGTGTCTATACGACGTGGACCTACATAGGCATTGTTTGTCATAAGTCATTACCAAATTCAAATTCGAAACGTGAAATAAACGGTGAATAATATAGCTAAAATCATCAAAATATCGTATATAGTGAGATACCGTTATATCGGAGCTGTGCGAATACCTTGACCAGCATAGACATTTTTCTGTCGTAGGCTGTAGCATCCATTACGAACTTCAAATACGACATCTCAAACAATTTCGGTGGGTATTGTACCTAAACTCGTCAAAAACCGAATATAGGGAGGTACTGAAAAATGGGGCTTATACGAAGACCTGGACCTGCATAAACAATTTTCTGTCTTAGGCTGTAGAATCCATTACAAACTTCAAATACCAAATTTGAAACAATTCCGGTGAATATCGACGCTAAAATCCTAAAAATACCGAATGTTGGGAGGTACCGTTATATGTGGGCTATACGAAGACATGGACCTACATAGGTCATTTTCTGTCTTAGGCTGTAGTATCCATTACGAACTTGAAATACCAAATTTGAAATAATTTCGGTGAATAATGTCGCTAAAATCATCAAAATACCAAATATCCGGAGGCACCGTTTTATGGGGCTATATGAAAACGTGGACCTACATGACCCATTTACGAACTTAACCTGCCTACTGAAAAAATAAACATGTGTGCAAAATTTTAGCATTCTATCTTAATTCGTTCGAAAGATAGCGTGATTACAACAGACAGACAGACGGACATAGCTAAATCGACTTAGAATTTTACGCTGATCAAGAATATATATACTTTGTTGGGTCTAACATGAGTATTTCGAGGAGTTACAAACGGAATGACAAAGTTAAATTACCCTCCATACTATGGTGGAGGGTATAATATGGGGACTATACGAAGACGTGTACCTGGATACGAAATTTTTTTTATAGGCTGTAGTACCCACTACGAAATTCAAAATATTTCCGGTAAATAATGTCGCTAAAATCATTAAAATACCGAATATCGGGAAGTACCGTTATATGGGGGCTATACAAAAACGTGGACCGACATGGCCCATTAACGAATTTATCCTTTCTACGGGTAAACTATTCATGCATGCAAAATGTTAATAATAATAATAAAAATAGTAATAATAATAATAATAATAATAATAATAATAATAATAATAATAATAATAATAATAATAATAATAATAATAATAATAATAATACTAATAATAATAATAATAATAATAATAATAATAATAATAATAATAATAATAATAATAATAATAATAATAATATAATAATAATAATAATAATAATAATAATAATAATAATAATAATAATAATAATAATAATAATAATAATAATAATATAATAATAATAATAATAATAATAATAATAATAATAATAATAATGATAATAATAATAATAATAATAATAATAATAATAATAACAATAATAATAATATATAATTTTTTTAAATTCAATTTCAATAAAATGAGCACCTAATCTCCCGCAACCGCATTCTAAACTCCTCAGCATTTACAATATTATTTCAAAGTGTTGAAAACTTAATTTCGCCACTCAATGCTCATAAAAAATTATATTCTGCAATATTCATATCCTCAATGGGCCTAATGCATATTTAGAACATTTTATTAAAGTGAACTTTTTAAATGTTTTGAAAATGAGCAGCAATGTAATGGCTAATAATTTCCTTTGAAATGAAATTATGAAAGTTTTATATTTTTGGGCTAGGCATTCACGACTCCATGCTGATGATCAGTTAAAAATCTTTTATATGCCATTAAAACTTACATTGTTGTTTGGGGGCAATTGAACCAAGTGCAGATGGGTGTTGTTGTGTTTAGGCACGCGTTCGTTCGCCCGGTCATATGCAAAATTGTGCTGCAATAAATTCTATTCAACTGCAGCCATAATAATTCTACACCTTACAATTTTTTATGAGTTTTGACAAATCGACAAGTCTTTTATACCAATGCGATGGTGAATTGTGGTAACGTGCCTTCACCACTTATCTGACATGTGAATCTAATTGAAGAGGTTATTGTAATAACTTGTAGGTTTTCTTGCATTTTAATTTCATTGGTCATGTTGTAGTAATTGTAGGTATTATAAGCTAATGGCAACAACATTTTCAATAGTCACTAGAAATTGGAAAAAAATCGAATCAAAATTGAACATCTAATATGTTGTATTGCTGCAGAGCCTACGCTATGTTTTGGGAGTGGCATTAATTATAAATTTCAATCAATGGATTCTTCATTAAGTATTTTTCCTCATTATGTAAAACCCATAAAAATGCTACAACTCTGGTCTTTTAGCGAAAAATATGGCCATATGTGGGGGTTGAGACGAAATATGGGCTTGCTTATAAAAATGATTGTGTGGTAAATTTTTAACCAATAAAACTCCAGAATGTCCAATAGTTGATAATTGTGTCTGAAATTTTTGAAACTATCTAGTGGCTGTTCCATATACTCTGCCTTCAGTGGAAATACACCACAGGAAGAGTTTGTATACTTCAATCTTTGACGGTCATATATACACTCTATCGAATTTGGCATATATATTATACCCTCCACCATACGTAGTATGGAGGGTATATTAAGTTTAAGTTCGTCATTCCATGTGTAACTCATCGAAATAATCATTTTAGACCCAACAAAGTATATATATTCTTAATCAGCGTAAAATTCTAAGACGATTTAGCCATGTCCGTCCGTCCGTCTGTTGTAATCACGCTACAGTCTAAACGAATTATGAAAGGAAGGAAAGGAAAGAAAACCACATTTTTCAACGGAATTGTCTGACCACACAAGGTGTTCTTTGTGGGTACTTTTTACCTCGGAATTATCTATATTAGCCGACGATATCGTATAACCCTCATATAACGGTATTTTAGGTATTTTGATGATTTTCTAATGGAATGGTCTGAAATTCCACACAAGGAGTCCCTTATGAGTATTTTACCCCCTGAAAGTGAATTCTCTGTATGGGTCCACCCATATAACGGTACCTTCCGATATTCGGTATTTTGATGATTTCAGTCACATTTTTCAATGGAAATGTCAGAAATTCCACATAAGGGGTTCTTTGTGAGCACTTTAACCTCTGACATAGAGTTCTCTATATAGGTTAACGATATCGTATTGCCCCCATATTCGGTATTTTGATGATTTTACCTATATTTACCAATGGTATTGTCTGAAAATCCACACAAGGAGTTCTTTGTGAGCACTTTAACCCCTGAAAGTCATTTGTCTATATATGTCCACAATATCGTATATCACCCCCATATATCGGAACCTTCCCATATTAGGTATTTTAAAGTTTTTTACAGAATTTTCAGTGGATTTTATTTTTTTGAAAATATTCTAATTCGTTCCAAATGGTGGAGGGTATTCAAAGTTCGAACAGCCGAACTTACCTCTTTTTTTACTTTTTTCTTACTTACTTTTTTGTTGTAATGACACTAAAGGCCAATGGCAGCAATTGTTTCGAAAGTCATAAGAAATGGCAAACATTTCGAATCAAAATTGGCCATCTAATTTGTTGTCTTGCTATAGAGCCTTCGTCATGTTTTGGGAGTGGCATTAATTATAAGGTTCATTGAACTGGGCCTCGTTAAGTATATTCTCTACGTATTTCAAAATCTCTAAATATTCTCAATCGCATTTTATTTAGATGACAATAAAAAACAAAAAAACCAGTAAAGAAAGACTTAAAGTCGGGCGGGGCCGACTTTATGATACCCTACACCACTTTGCTAATTTAGTAGAGTTCCGCATAACAATTAATAGATTTTATGGGAGAATTCAATCATACACGCTATGATTATAATTTAAAGTTCAAAGGACTAAATATGCCGCAGCATATGTATCTTTTAAATTCGGACTTGTATTGCCCAATTGGTACACAATTAATTTGAAATCGGAAAAAATTTGGCAAAGATATTTCTGAGCTGTATTTGATATATTTCCCTGAATATCGTTGTTACGGAGTGCATATTACGGCTGTGGGTAACAAATATGACAAATCGAATGAACAGTATATATGGGAGCTATAGTTATATCTGAACCGATCTTCACCAAATTTGACATACTATCTTCTAGACTCAATTCGGTCGTAAGTGCCAAATTTCATCCAATTTGGGCAAATATTATAAATCTGAACCGATCTCGATAAAATTTAGCAAATGTATGTCTAGGCTATATTTGATATATTTCCCAAATATTGTTGTTACATATTACGGCTGCGGAGGACAAAAATAACAAATCGGATGAACATTATATATGGGATCTATAGCTATATCTGAAGCGATTTCGATCAAATTTGGCATGTGCAAATCAAATTGGTTGTATGTGCAAAATTCCATACTATTCGGACTGATATTACACGTTTGGTGCACAATAAAAAGCAAATCGAACGAAGATATATATGGGAGCTATATCTAAATTTTGACCGATTCAATACGGTTCGTCCTTGGGCCAAACAAATGATTTGTGCAAAATTTCATCTGGATAGGGCAATAAATGCGACTGTACTTTGTTTGCAAAAATACATGGACAGACGGACGGAAGGACATGCATAAATCGACTCAGATTGTGATTCTATGCAGATCATCAAAAGGAACTATGGGTCCATCTCGTTTCCTTTTGCCTGTTACAAACAAATGCACAAATGCATAATACCCTGACCACCTTGTGGTGTAGGGTATAAAAACAGGTTAAAAAGTATCAGTCAGAGAGTATATCCCCCAGCCAATGGAGTAGGTCCCGAAGGAAAGGGGCAAATATTGTCCACTTCGTATCGGATCTAAATAAATATAATAAATAAATATTGCGACGTGCCAGGTTTGGGCTATGTCGACTACTTCCTTCACTTTATATGAGATATATGATAATTAAATGTTCAAATGGGCGTGAGGTACAAGAAGAGACCGGAATTTTCCATTTTTATACTTCATCTACTACAGATAAAAAATTTGATACGGGCAAAATTACAAGAAAATAGAACATTTACGTCCAATTTTATGCGGAATCATAAATTCAATATTCATCTCAGGTTTCCAGTTGATAGAAATATGTAGTTATAGTTATCTTTAAAGAACCGCTGACTAGTTTCGCAAGTTATGACAGATAAACGCATTGAAAATTGTGAGGTGAGGTACCAGAAGTGCCTCGTAGATTTATTCACAACAGATCTGGTGTTGGCAAAAATGTTTGTATGTGTGAAATTTGAAGATATTTGTATGCTTAATTCACTTTGTGGGGGCGGTACCAGAAAAAATAATCCGATCTCTACCATCTTTATTTCAGATCTTGTAATAATGGAAATATTGAGATGTACTGAATGGAGTCGGATGTAAATTTTGCGTTTTATAAGCTTCGTTGATATTCAAAAATTTGACCCTTTGTAGGCGATGTACCAGAACGAGTGGCCTGATGCATTCCGATGTATGCACACCAGATCTTAGGTTAATAAAAATAATGTGATGTGTGTAATTCATATGTATAAAGAATATGGTTCTTCAATCATTTTCGCAGTGGCCATTTTTATACCCTCAGTCATATGGCTAGAGGGGAAATATCACATGATTCAGTCCAAACGTGCCTAGTCGTAATAAGGCACGGTTTTAGACCCTAGGTCTCTTTGGACCAAATCCGTTTCAGGACATTTGGAGTCGATCTAGCGATGTCCGTCCGTACGCCCGCCCGTTCCTCTGTCTGGCTGGTGCGCACGATAACTCTCGATGGGATTGATTTGATCCAAACTTGGTGCATCATAATATTTTTGTCAAACTTTAATCGTGTTCGGAGATGGGCAATATCGGTTCATTCCTTCTGGTACCTCCCCCACAAAAGATCGAAATTTTCAAAAAATATATTTTCTGCACAGAAAGAGAAACGATTATCCGATTTTGCTCCAACTTTGCAAATCTTACTATTTGCGTCAGTTCTACGTCAGGTGCAAAAATGGACAATATTGGTCAAATCCATCAAGAACCTACCCCACAAAGAGTCAAAAATTTCAATATTTATAACTATTAAAAAATGTGATGTAAAAATCCGATTGTCTTCAAATTTCAAACATCCCAACATTTTTATTAACCCAAGGTCTGGTGTTAAGATGGAATATATCGTTCTACTCCTTCTGGTCGAAATTTAAAAAAAAGAAAATATTTTCTGCACAGATAGAGGAGCAATAATCCGATCTTGCTCCAATTTTGTAAATCCTAATATTTGCCTCAGTTTTCGGGCAGATGCAATAATGGATAATATTGGACCACTCCATCAAGCACTTCCCACACAAAGGGTCAAAATTTTGAATAATTACAAATCTTATAAAATGTTATGTGAGGATCAGGATGTCTTAAAATTTCACACATCACAATATTTTTTATAAACTCAAGATCTGGTGTTAAGATGGAATACGTCGGTCCACTCCTTCTGGTACCTCCCCCACAAAGCATCAAAATTTTGAATATCCATGAAGCAATGCGAAATTAGAATTCGATTCCATTCAGACTTGGTGCATCTCAATATTTCTATCAAAATAGGATATGGTAATATCGTAGAGATCGGACCATTCCATCTGGTACCTCCCCCACAAAGGTTCAAAGTTTTTAATAACCTAAACGATAATCAAATCCGAAATAAGTTATCCTCAAATTACACACATCACTATATTTTTATTAACGTAGGGTCTGTTGTGAAAATGGGATATATCGGTCTACTCCTTTTGGGACCTCCCCCACAAAGGGTCAACATTTTGAATATCCATAAAGCTCAAAAAGAAAGAGAAAATTAACATCCGATTCCATTTGGGTTGGGAACATCTAAAAATTTCCATACACAGAAGATTTGATATTAAGGTGGTAGAGATCGACCCTGTTTTTGTGGTACCTCCCCCACAAAAGATAAAACAACTGCAACAAAGCCAAACGCCATAATTGTTAGTTTTTTTTCCAAATTTTAGTGAATGAAAGCAAAAAATGTCGGAAATAGCATCAAATTTAAGAATATGTTTAGATTTGTTCCAGTTGGTCACCTTTGACACGAATTTTGGCCTTCAAAGGGCCAATGAAACCGTCATACGCTACCCGAATGCTGCTCTGCGTCCACTCCCGGCGAAGCGCTTGCTTGAGGTGATCGACATTTTGTTATTTTTTATTGCCAACCTTCCTTTCCAAAATACTCCAGACACAATAGTCCAACGGATTGGTATCCGGAGATTTTAGTGGCCATTGTACGCTGGAAATTAAGCGAGGAACCTCATTTTGTAACCATTCTTAGGTGGCGCGTGCTGAGTGTGATGGTGATGAGTCCTATTGGAATGTCCAAGGACTGCGGCTAAAAAGTTTGCGTGCCCAAGGTTTTAATACACCCTCTAGAATATTTTTGCGATAATATTCGGCATTTATTCTGAAGCCACGGTCGATTAATACGAGCGGAGAGCGACCATCGGCTGTTATGGCAGCCCACACCATTACCATGGCCTGCGCTTGAGTTCTGGTGGCCAACCAAAGGTGCACATTTTCAACTGACCTCTTTGGCAAGAAAATGCGATCATTTTGTTTGCTTACAAACTGCTTGACTACGAATGTTTTCTCATCGGAGAAAACCAAAATCGGCTGTTCACCACTTTCGCCACACGAAGCAACTCTTTAGCTCTTTTGAATCTATTTTCTTTCCGTCGCGGGGTAAGTTATGGAACTTTTTGGAATTTCTATGGCTTTACCCCTAACTCCTTTTTCAATATTTGCCGAATGGAATACTGCGATATGCTCAGCTCACAAACCATTTTTCGGGCACTGCGACCCAGGTTTTAATCAAGTCGCTCTTTACATTTCGGACCATTTCTGCTGATGTTGCTATTTTTAACTTTTTTTTTGGAAAACTCTCATTAAAACGCTTTTGTACGCTTGTAAAAAATATAATTAGCTGTGGTTGGAATAATTTTAACTGCTGTCGGACGAGTGGCTTAGAAATGACAGCAGTCGGAAGTTGGTTGCAGTTTTTTTATCTCACCCTGTATATCATCATCTAATTTCACGGTTATAATGCACCAAAAATGTAATATCAGCCTAAATTGAATAAATTCTTGCACATTCAAACGAATTTTTCCATTTGGCGGAACTCGGCTAGGGTATATATTTTAATTTAATACTTCTCGAAGTGATATCATGTATCCTATAGCGAGGTTATTTGGCATCAGAGGTAAAAATGACTCCGTCAATTTGGTTGACGATTATTCTGAGTTAGTTCCCTCCGAAACAAAATTATAACTGCTCTTAAGCCATCTTACCAATTCCCAATATATAATAGTCCAGTTTAACCTTTGCTTACTGGTTTATGCGAAATTAATATGTGGAGAGAATATGGTTCTGCAATCGCTTTCGCGGTGGCCATTTTTTAATATAATTATTTACTGTTTTCCCCAGAGGAATTTTGAGTTGATACGAATGTGGAATAACATAAAACTCGAACACCCCCTCCCCCCATCTAATACTGTAATGTTGTAATTATGATAACGAATTATTTAGTATTTGTCCAGCCGAACACTAAAAACAATGATAAATCTTCGTCACACTCTTATACACCAAATGCACCAGAAAGAGACATCGAAAGAGATTTCTCTTATCTGCATTAAGAGCATTAAGTCGAAGAGAGGTCATCGATTGATAAGAAAAATACATTTATTTTCTCTCCCTCACTTCCAAAATTACTTAGTTGAGACAATGTTTTGTGCGCGATAACAACGAACCGGCTTTTACTGCGGAACCCACACCACACCCAGAGCAAAAAATGTTAATTGTTATTTTATTTATTTTAATAATAACATTTTATTTAATTGTGGAACGCCACTACAGCCAATGGCAACGTTTGGGCATTGCAACGGACGACAGTGGTCCAATACCTTTTGGTTGTTTATATCGTGTCATGAAAAAAGAACTACCCTTGGGTCTGGTGTTTTCAAATATTTATGAAAAATATGAAGAGAAATTTGTTGGTATTTATATGCTATTTAAACCTGCCATCCTGCTGAGAGATGCCACTGTGATACGTCAAATAATGACCACAGATTTTGGTAGTTTTCATGATCGCGGTGTTTATGTGGATGAAGAGTATGATCCATTATCCTCGCATTTATTCAATTTAAAGGGTCAGACATGGCGTAGTTTGAGGACCAAGTTGACACCCTCATTCTCGTCGGGAAAGCTGAAGGCAATGTTTGAAACGGTCGATGAGGTTGGTGATAAAATGATACGTCATTTGTTAGAAAAGGTGCCGGAAGGAGGAACGCATATAGTGGATGTTAAGGATTTGGCAACGACGTAAGTGAGAGTTTGAATTTTTTGAGATATTCTTAAACAATTTTTGAAATTTAAAAAAAAAATTTAAGTAGATGCTTCGATGTCCGTCTACCCGTACTTATGTCTTTCTGTCTGTCCGTTGGTTGAAATTACCATATAGTCCACAGCATTTAATCTAGAGCTTTGAAATTTGGCACAAAGGTTTATATTATATGCAGGTTGATTGGTATTGAAAATGGGCTATATGGGTCCAAGTTTTGATACGGCCTCCGTATGACGATACCTCCCGATTTTCGGTATTTTGAAGGTTTCTGCCACAAATTCCAACCAAATTAGGTGAAACTTGACCATTGGGGTTCGTGGTGGGTCTGTTTTCACCCTATCAAATATATTCGATAAAGGTCCACGAATTAGTATTGACCTCATATAACGGTACCACCCGATTTTCGGTATTTTGAAGGTTTCTGCAACAATTGCCAATTAAATTAGCTGAAACTTGACAATTGGGCTTCTTGGTAGGTCTGTTCTCTCCCTGCGAAAAATATTCGATTCAGGATTCTCTAATTGGTATTTCCCCCCTATGACGGTACCTCCCGATTTTCGGTATTTTAAAAGTTTCTGCCACAATTTCCAACCAAATTAGCTAAAACTTGGCAATTGGGGTTTCTCGGTATATCTGTTTTCTTCCTCCCAAAACTATTTGCTACAGGTCCACTAATTGGTATGGCCTCCATATAACGATACCTCTCAATTTTCGGTATTTTGAACATTTCTGCCACAATTTCCAACCAAAGTGGCTGAAACATGGCCATCGGGGTCCTCTGTAGGTCTGCTTTCGCTCTGCCAAAAATATTCACTAAAGGTCCACGAATTGGTATGGACCCCATTAAACGGTACCTCCCGATTTTCGAAATTTGGAAGGTTTCTGCATCAATTTCCGACCAAATTAGCTGAAACATGGCCATCGGGGTCCTTTGTAGGTGTCCTTTCGCCCTGCCAAAAAATGCACTAAAGGTCCACGAATTGGTTCGGCCCCCATAAATCGGTACCTCCCGATTTTCGAAATTTGGAAGGTTTCTGCACCAATTTCCGACCAAATTAGCTGAAACATGACAATTGGGGTCCTCGGTAGGTCTTTTATCCCCATGCAAAAAAAAAATATATATATATATTCGCGACAGGTCCACTAATTAGTATATCCCCCATAAAACGATACCTCTCGATTTTCGGTATTTTGAAGATTTCTGCCACGATTTCCAAAAAAAAGTAGCTAAAACTTTACAATTGGGGTTGTTGGTAGGTCCGTTTTCTCTTGCCCAAAATGTTCGCTAAAGGTCCCAATAGTCCCAATATAATGATACCTTCCGATTTTAGGTATTTTGAAGAATTCTGCCACAATATCCAACCAAATTAGCTTAAACTCGAGCATTAAGGTTCTCGGTAGGTCCGTACTCTCCTTGCAAAAAATGTTCGATTCAGGTCCACTAATTCATATAGTCCCCATATAATGGTACCTTCCGATTTTAGGTGTTTCGAAGATTTCTGCCACAATTTCCAACCAAATTACTTGAAACTTGACCATTGTGGTTCGCGGTGGGTCTGTTTTCTCCTGTTTAAAAAAATTCGCTACAGGTCTGCAAATTGGTATGGCCCCAAAAAAAACGATATCTCCCGATATTCGTTATTTTGAAGATTTCTGCCACATTTTCCAATTAGATTAGATAAAGCTTGACATTTGGGGATATCGGTAGGTCCGTTTTCTCCTTTCAAAAAAATTTCGAATCAAGTCCTCTAATTAGTATGGCCTCCATACAACAGTATCTTCCTTTTTCGGTATTTTGATGATTTTAGAAACATTATTCACCGGAATTATTTCAAGTTTCGTATTTGAAGTTCGTAATGGGTACTACAACCGATCACAGAAAATTGTCAATGTAGGTCTACATTTTTGTGTAGCCTCCATATAACGGTATCTCCCGATATTCGGTATTTTGATCATTTTTGGGAGATTATTCACCAGAAGTGTTTGAAATTCCGTATTGGAAGTTCTTAATGGCTACTACAACCTATGACAAAAAATTACTTATGTTGGTCCACGTCTTCTTATAGCCCCTGTATAACGGTTTTTACATAAACGGTATTTTTCGGATTTTTTTGAAATTTTTAAAATTTTTTCCATATAGTGGAGGGTACTAAAACTCACCCCGAAATTATCTGTATTTTTTACATTTTATTTTTTTCCATTCTGAATACAGTTACGCCATTGACATTATTGGATCGGTTATATTTGGTCTGGATATTGATAGTTTCTCGAATCCCAACAACGAATTCCATCTGATGAGTGATGGACTATTTAAGAATCCCAAATCGAATGTTTTGCAGCAAATACGACATGTCATGAACTTCATATGTCCGCCGTAAGTCATATTTCTATTTCTAATAAGGAAAAAAAAACAAAATTATAATAATATTACCCCTCTGACTTTTCCCTCAGGATAGCCCAACTTCTCTGTCGTTTGGGTGTTAACGACCCGATAACCTTTAGTGTACGCGATATTGTGCAACGAACAATTGAATTTCGTGAGAAAAATGGAGTGATGCGCAAAGATTTACTCCAACTGTTGATACAACTGCGAAATACCGGAAAAATATCCGATGATAATGATGACTCCATATGGCGTTCTGAATCGGTGGCCGAAAATTTAAAATCAATCTCGATTGATATGATAGCGGCAAATTTACTTTTATTTTACATCGCCGGGTCGGAAACAACAGCAGCTACCATAGCATTTACTCTATACGAATTGGCGATGTATCCGGAAATATTGTCTAAAGTTCAGCAGGAAATTGACAAATGTTTGACGGAACATAAGTTGAGGGCTGGGGGAGCTTTGAGTTATGATGCCATTAAGGATATGAAATATTTGGATTTGTGTGTCATGGGTAAGTGGATGTGGGGATAAAATTACCTTATATCAGCGGAACTGAAAAATATTTTAAAATATTAAAAAAATATTCCAAACACACTTTTTTTACATCTATCAAATCTTTTTGTCTGATGTAGGGAAATAGGTTAAAAATAGGTACAAAAATAGAAAAGGGCTTAAAACTCAGATGTCCCTCTCAATATAAGCGGTCTATTGGAGAAAATTTTTTATAATACAAATATATCTTCTTTAAATTCTAGAAACAATGCGTAAATACCCCGGTTTACCTTTCTTGAATCGTGAGTGCAACAACGATTTTCAAATCCCCGGCATGGACTTCACCATAAAAAAGGGCACGGCCATAATCATACCTTTATTTGGCCTTCACAGGGATCCTGAATATTTTCCCAATCCAATGGATTATAAACCGGAAAGATTTGATAGAGACATCATGGATTATAATCCCATTGCCTATATGCCATTTGGTGAAGGTCCCCGACATTGTATTGGTGGGAGTTCATATATTTTATCATAAAATTTTTGATTAAATAATTTTTTTGTTTTCAGCTCAGCGCATGGGTGTGGTAAACGTGAAGGTTGCCTTGGTCAAATTTTTATCCAACTTTACAATTGAACCCATGGAACGTAAGGAAGTTGAATTTAAGTTTCACACAACGCCCATCCTTCTGCCAAAAGGAGGTCTACCAATATCCATACGAAGGAGATGATCTTTGGAAAACAATTAGGAAGACTGAGAAGAATAAATATAAATATTTTTAGAGTGGAATAATTGAAGGTCTTCTTTTCAAAGAGCACCTATAGGTCATAGAGGAAAAAAACGGTCTTCCAAAAAAGAGAAGAGAAGGTCTCTTCATTGAAGATTCTCATAGAGAACAAAAAAGTGATATATAGGTCATAAAAGTGATATATAGGCCATAAAAAGTGATATATAGGTCATTTTAGGGAAGGTACGAGGAAGGGGTCTTCTTTTGGATGAAAAGAAGAAGAGATCTTCTTGTAGAAAAAAAGAGAAATTGTTGTTCTGTCAAAGAAAAAGAAGTCTTTTCCATAAGTGAAAAGGAGATATTCTCTTAGCAGAGAAATAGAGGTATTTTTAAGGAAGAGAAGAATACAATTATGTCTTCTTCTAGAAAAGAGGAAGAAGCCTTTTTCGAGGGGAGAAGACGAATTCTTCTTCCTTGTGAGAAGAAGAATCCTTCTTCTACCAAAGTAGAAGAGTTCTTCTTCTACAAGAGAAGAAGAGGGAAGATGAAGATGTCTAATTCACCTAGGTCTTCATCTTCTAGGAGAGATAAAGAGGTATGCATATTCTAGGAAAGATGAAGAGGTCTTCATCTGCTAGAAGATATGAAGAGGTCTTTATATTTTAGGAGTCATGAAGAGGTATTCATCATCTAGAACGGACGAAGATGTATTTTTCCTTTAGAAGGGAAGAAGATGTTTCATCCATCTAGGAGAAAAGAAGAGGTATTCCTAATCTAAGAATGATGAAGAGATTTCCATCTTTTACGAGAGATTAAGAGATCTTCACGCTTTTGGACGGAAGAAGCTGTTTCCTTCCTCTAGGAGAGAAAAAAATGCCATCTTCCTAGGAGGGAAGAAGAGGTCTTCCTACTCTAGGAGAGAAGAACATGTTTTCTTACTCTAGGAAAAAAAGAAGAAGTCTTCTTCCTTTTTGGGAGAAAATCTTCTAGGAGAGAAGATGAGGTCTCCCTCTTCCTGAATAGCTGAGGTCTTCTTCAATCAGAATATAAGAAGCAGAAGTTTTCTTCTGCTAAAAGAGAAGATGTCTTCTTCTTCGACGAAGAAGAAATAGTTTAGACGAAAAGAAGCCGATACATTCTCCTTTTTCTAGAAAAAAAATCAATTTGAGGTCTCCTTCTTCTATAAAAGATGAAGTTGAGCTAGAAGATCTGGTCTTCTTTCATAGATGAGTAGAAGATGTGGTCTTCTCTCATAGATGAGTAGAAGATGTGGTCTTCTCTCATAGATGAGTAGAAGATGTGGTCTTCTCTCATAGATGAATAGAAGAAAAGGTCTTCTCTCATAGATGAATAGAAGAAAAGGTCTTCTCTCATAGATGAATAGAAGAAAAGGTCTTCTCTCATAGATGAGGGGAAGAAGAGTTCTTTTCTCACAGATGAGTAGAAGATGAGGTCTTCTCTAAGAGATGAGTAGAAGAAGATATCTTCTCTCATAGCTGAGTAGAAAATGAGGTCTTCTCTTATAGCTGAGTAGAAGATGTTGACTTCTCTCATAGATAAGTAGAAGAAGAGGTCTTCTCTCATAGATGATGGGAAGAAGAGTTCTTCTCGCACTGATGAGAGAAAGAAGAGGTCTTCCCTCACTGATGAGAAGAAGAAGAGGTCTTCTTTTTCTGATGAGTAGAAGAAGAGGTCTTCTCTCATTGATGAGCAGAAAAAAGGTATTTGAGAGTAAAGAACTTTTCATAGAAGAGAAGTAGAGGTCTTTTTAAAGAAGATAGGTAAGACTTCATCTTCAAAGGGTCTCATTTAGAAAAAGACAACTAGGTCTTCTTTTTTGATAAAAAAAGGAAGAACTCTTGTTGCCGAAGCATATTTTCACCTATATTTTCTTCTTACACAAGAATAAGAGAAATGTCCTCCTTTTAGAAGAGAAGATGTTTTTTCTACGACAAAGGAAGGGGTCTTACTCGCCTGTTAGGAGAGTGAAGCAGAGGCCTTCTTCGTCGAGGTGAGATGAAACCGTCTTCTTCTTGGAACGAAAAAATAATGATTCTTCATATTTTCCGCAGGGAATAACATTATTATATTATTCTAGGAGAGCAGTAGATCTTATTTTAGAAGACGAGCATTTCTTCTTTAAGAACTTATCTTAAAATATTATCAAAGAAGAGATCTTGGGCATTTTTCGAAGAAGACGTTCTGGCCTTTTCCATGAAGATCATTAGATATTTTTTTCGAAGTAGACCCCCAGCTCTTCTTTTACAAGAATAACGCCTGTCGTCCTATAGGAAACAAGTAAAAAGGGTGTATACCCTCCACCATTTGATACAAATTTGGCAATTTTCAAAACATTAAAATCCATTCAAAATTCTGTTAAAATCTTAAAAATACCTATACGACGACGTTGACCTGCATACGAAACTTTTGTCATAAGGCTGTCCAGACAATTTTCTGGCATATGCTGTAGTATCCATTACGAACGTCAAATACAAAATTTGAAATTATTCTGGTGTATAATGTCGCTAAAATCATCAAAATACCGTATATCGGGGGTACCCTTATATGGGGCCTATACAAAGACGTGGACCTGCACGGACAATTTTTTGTCACAGGCTGTAGTATCCATTACGAACTTCAAATACAATACCATTACTTACTTTCGTTCGGAAGTTAGAGTGATTCCCACAGACGGACGGACATTGTTAAATCCACAGAGAATTTTATGATGATCAAGAATATATATACTTTGTGGGGTCTAAAATGTATATTTCGAGGTGTTACAAACGGAATGCCGAACGTAATATAACCTCCATACTATGGTGGAGGATATACAAATATTTTGGTTCTCTTATAGAAGAAAACCTTCAAGATTACTTATAGGAAAAGACATGTAGGTAGGCTTATAGATTAAGATCTTCTCTAAACCTTATTACAGTTGGAGACCTCTGGGTCATCTTATAGACGGAAGACGTCTTATCTAAGAAAACCTCTGTGTCTTTTTATGGATGAATGTCTCTTGGTTTTTTTTATAGAATTTTACATCTAGGTCTTTATATAAATATACCAAAGGATTTTCTTATAGGAGACCATCATGTACTTCATATGAAGTAAGTGATCTAGCTCATCTTATAGAAGAAAGGTATTTTTTCTTCTTGTTAAATAAGACCTCTGGATCTTCCCTATATAAGTGTTATGTGGCTTCTTATGTAAAAGCATTATATCATCTTGTTAAAAATGGATTTTTTTTAAATATGAAATTTATTATTAGCATCTTAACCAATTGTCAAATAAACTTAATCTGAAGCAATGCTACAATGACAGATAATGGAAGCTTTTCTATGTAAAATACCATGAAAGCTTAACAATAGTCAAGGTGTGGGTCACCATTGAAAAAAGCTACTTACATATTCACTTCATTATTATAGTGCCAACTGCAACATCTATGGCATCCACAAATCTTCTATAAAATAATGGAGTGATCGACAGATCGACAAAAGAAAATTTCAACACTTTTCTTTGGCAACAAAAAATTTGTTCAACACAAATTTGAAACAAAATAAAACAAATAAAACAGCTAAGACGTAACATTACACAATTCAAACGGCTAAATGCTTCAAATAACAGCAACGTAATCCCATACGTAAACACCTCAGAAAAACAATGATCAAATGCACAATAATATTAACACAATAATATAATAAAGAAAAGCAAAGCAAAAATAACAATATATGGAAATTTGTTAGACAAGTTTGAATTTTAGAGACTCTGCTTTTGAAGTGGGGAGGAATATGTAAAACAATGTTATTACGAGGCATGGCTTTTATTTTTTAGAGAAAAAAATTATTTACTACCCTCTGAGTTATAATCGTAGTTTTTTGAAAAAAAAAAGATCCAGTACTCCCTAAGCTTTAATCATGGATTTTTTTAAAGAAAACTTATTTTTAAATACCGGCTGAGATATAGTCTTAGATTTAAATAAAGTAAAAAAGCTGCAATACCCTCCACCATAAGGCACAAATTTGGCAATTTTCAAAAAATTAAAATCCATTAAAAATTCCTTTACAATCTTAAAAATACCGAATGTGGCCGTATATTAGGGTCTATACGATCTGCATAGGCAACTTTTATCATAAGCCTGCACAGACAATTTTCTGGCATAGGTTGTAGTATCCATTACGAACTTTAAATACAAAATTTTAATAATTCCGGTAAATAATGTCGCCAAAATCATCAAAATACCGTACATCCGGGGTATCGTTATATGGGGGCAAAAATTTTTCTGTCACAGGGTGTAATATCTGTTACGAACTTTAAATGCGAACTTATGCTGTAGTATTCATTACGAACTTCGATACCAAATTTTAAACAATTCCCGTAAATAATGTCGGTAAAATAATCAAAATACCGCATATCGGGAGGTACCGATACATGGGGGCTATACGAAGACATGGACCTACATGACCCATTTTCAATACCAAAAGTCATGCAGACATAATACACATTTGAGTAAATTTGTATCAACTTACTTCATTTCGTTCAAAAGCTAGAGTGATCTCGCACCATCGTTGGTTACTGTGATACTGGTAGCGAGCCCCAAGGAAGTGGACAGAAGAAAACACCAACATCAAGTAAAGAAGCGACTTGATCGAAACCCGCGTTGCAGTGGCCGAAAAATGGCTCGTGAGCTGAACATATCGTCATATACTATTCCGCAAATATTGAAATATGAGCTCGGGGTAAACCATTGAAATTCCAAAAAGTGCAAGAACTTACACCGCAACAAAAAAAAATAGACTCAAAAGAGCTAAAGAGTTGCTTCGCTTGGCCGAAGGTGGTGCCGAATTTGGTTTTCTCCGATGAGAAAACATTCGTTGTCCAGCAGTTTGTAAACAAACAAAATTATCGTGTGATCGGCGCTTGCTAAAGAGGTCAGCTGAAAATATGCACCTTCGGTTGGCCACCAGAGCTCAAGCGCCGGCCATGGTGATTGTGTGGTCCGATGGTCGCTCTCCGCTCGTAGTAATCGACCGTAGCATCCGAATGTGCCAAATATTATCGCGAAAATACTCTGGAGGGTGTAATAAAGCCTTGGGCATGCGAACATTTTGGCTGCAGACCTTGGACATTCCAACAGGACTCAGCACCATCACCCTCAGCACCCAAGAATGGTTAAAAATGAGGTTCCTCGCTTCACTTCCAGCGCACAATGGCCACCAAATTCTCCGGATACCAATCCATTGGACTATTGTGTCTGGAGTATTTTGGAAAGCTAACTTGGCACTAAAAAAGTATCAAAGTGTCGATCACCTCCAGCAAGCGCTTCGCCGAGAATGGGTCAAAATGCCGCAGAGCAATATTCGGGTAGCGTGTGACGGTTTTATTGGCCGTTTGAAGGCCATAATTCGTGCCAAAGTTGACCAATCCGAACAAATCTAAACTTATTTTAAAATTTGATGTTATTTCCGATTTTTTTTTTTGCTTTCGTTCAGTAAAATCTAAAAAATAACAAGTAAGAAAGCAATAAATTCAACCGGGCCGAACTTTGAATACTCTCCACCACTTGGAACGAATTTGGAAATCTTCAATAAATAAATTTCGTTAAAAATTCTGTTAAAAGTCTTAAAAATACCGAATATGGCCGTTATATTGGGGCCTATACGACGTGTACCTACATAGGCATTGTTTGTCATAAGCCATTATCATATTCAATTTCGAAACTTGAAATAAACGCTGAATAATATAGCTAAAATCATCAAAATACCGAATATAGGGAGGTACCGTTATATCGGAGTTATGCGAAGACCTGGACCTGCATAGACAATTTTCTGTTTCAGGATGTAGCATCCATTACGAACTTCAAATACGACATCTCAAATCATTTCGGTGAGTATTGTACCTAAAATTGTCAAAATACCGAATATATAGGGAGGTACTGATATATGTGGCTTATACGAAGACCTGGACCTGCATAGACAATTTTTTGTCACAGACTGTAATTCCCATTACGAACTCTAAATACGTAATTTGAACCTACTCCGATGAATAATAACGCTAAAATCATCAAAATACCGAATATAGGGAGGTACTGTTGTATGGGGGCTATACGAAGACGTGGACCTGCACAGAACATTTTCTGTCACAGGATGTAGTATCCATTACGAACTTCAACTACCAAATTTGAAACAATTCCGGTGAATAATGTCGCTAAAATCATCAAAATAACGAATATAGGGAGTTACCGTTATATGGGGGCCATACGAAGACGAGAAGCTTCACAGACAATTTTCTGTCAGAGGCTGTAGTATCCACTACGATCTTCAAATGCCAAATTTGAAACAATTCCGGTGAATAATGTCGCTAAAATCATCAAAATACCGAATATCGGGAGGTACCGTTGTATGGGGGGTATACGAAGACGTGGACCTGCACAGATAATTTTCTGTCTTAGGCTGTAGTATACATTACGATCGTCAAATGCCAAATTTGAAACAATTCCGGTGAATAGTGTTGCTAAAATCATCAAAATACCGAATATTGGGAGGTACTTTTATATGGGGGCTATACGAAGACGTGGACCTGCACAGACAATTTTCTGTCTAGTATCTATTATGGACTTCAACTACCAAATTTGAAACAATTTCGGTGAATAATGATGCTAAAATCATCAAAATACCGAATATCCGGAGGGGGGCTATATGAAAACGTGGACCAACATGGTCCATTTTCGAACCTCATCTGCCTAACCTGGCAAAATAAACATGTGTGCAAAATTATAGCCTTCTGTCTCAATTCGTTCGAAAGATAGCGTCATTACAACAGACAAACGGAAGGACATACTGGCGGACATCGCTCAATCGACTCAGAAATTTACGCTGATCAAGAAAATATATATATATTTTGTTGGGTCTGACATGAGTATTTCGAGGAGTTACAAATTGTATGACAAATTTAATATACCCTCCATAGTATAGTGGAGGGTATAAAATTATAGCGTTTGACTTTGTTGCAGTTTTTTTATCCCACCCTATGTTATACTCAGAAATGAAAAACCTCCATGGAATGAAATCTCACTGAACACAAATAACGATTACAAGTGTCTGAACAAGACAGACAGTAAGGCATTCGATCAGAGGATGGATGGACAGACGGAAGATCGGCTGGATCGACTTGTATGAACACACCAATCAAACAAATGGTCACAAGCCGCAATACAAAATTAAACCACAACCGACTTGTGTGTGTGCGTGTGTGTGCTGAGCGTTCAAACAAACATCTGCAATGCTTTAGCAGAGACAATTCCAAAAGCGATATAACTTTGCAATTTTATTGCTTAAATTACCAGCTGAAAACACCTGTTGTTGTAACAGCGCACTTCAAAACAAACGGATGGATAAACGATAAAACCTCAACAACAATAACAACAACAAAAGAAAATGGGACACACTTGTTGTGAAATGAAATATGAGCAGAGCACGGCAGAGAGAGAGAGAGAGAGGCAGGGAGGGTAAAAGATGACGGCAGAGAAGCATTAACACGCATTGTAATGCATGGCAATAAAAACAATGTTTAGTGTTGTATTAAATGAATAATTAATTGGAAATTTTATAGCGAGGCGATGAATTATTTAATTGCAGAATAATTACGAAAATATTGTATTTCATTGAAGATGCAAAATCAATGAATATAACTTAACGATTTACCAACACCCAGATGAAATGGCGGAAGCCAGAATCTTCAGATTTGGGTGAGGATCCATCTTGGTCCGAAAACGTCTCAGATAAGGCTGGGTTTCTGAAAATTCGTACTAGAACGCCATAAAAAGTACTTAAAGTTACTAAATATTTAACCCTTTGTATATGACGAACCAGTAGAGTTAGAACTCTTAAATTTGGAATGAGGGCCACCGATGGAGTGCACGATGGATGTACCAAAGGGATTTTGGAAATTCGCATTATAAATCTACGAAAAATACTAAAATGTACTACATTTGGTGTTATTTCGTATCATATGAACGGTTAGGGCTAAAAACCAGTAAAGAATGTCTTAAAGTCGGGCGGGACTGACTTTATGATACCCAACACCACTTTGCTAATTTAGTAGAGCTGCGCATAACAATTAAAAGTTTTTATGGGAGAATTCAATTATACCCGACATGATTATAATTATAATTTAAAGTTCAAAGAACTAAATATTCCGAAGCATTTGTGTCTTTTAAATTCAGACTTGTATTGCCCATTTGGTGGACAATTAATTTGAAATCGGATAAATATATATATATGGGAGCTATATCCAAATCGGAACCGATCTCGATAAAATTTGGCAAAGATATTTCTGAGCTGTATTTGATATATTTCCCCGAATATCGTTATTACGGAGTGCATATTACGGTTGTGGGTAACATATATAACAAATCGGATGAACAATATATATGGGAGCTATAGCTATATCTGAACCGATCTTCACCAACTTTGACATTCTAGCTTCTAGATTCAATTCGGCCTTAAGTACCAAAGTCCATCCCATTTGGATAAATATTAGACGTTTGGTGCACAATAAAAGGTAATTCGAACGAAGTTATATATGGGAGCTATATCCGAATCTGGAACGATCTCGATTAAATTTAGCAAATTTATTTCTGAGCTGCATTTTATATATTTCCACAAATATTGTTGTTACAGAGTGCATATTACGGCAGCGGAAAACAAAAATAACAAATCTGATGAACAATATATATGGGAGCTATAGCTATATCTGAACAGATTTCGATCAAATTTTGGCATACTTATTTTCAGGCCTAACTTGGTCGTATGTGCAAAATTCCATTCTATTCGGGCTGATATTACACGTTTGGTGCACAATAAAAGGCAAATCGGACGAAGATATATATGGGAGCTATATCTAAATTTTTACCGATTATCACCAATTCCAATAGGGATCGTCCTTGGGCCAAACAAAAGATCTTTGCAAAATTTCATCTGGATCGGGCAATAAATGCGACCTGTACTTTGTTTACAAAAATACATGGACGGACAGACAGACGGACGGACATTCATAAATCGACTCAGAATGTGATTCTATGCAGGTCATCAAAAGGAACTATGCCTGTTACAAACAAATGCACAAAGACATAATACCCTGACCACTTTGTGGTGTAGGGTATAAAAAGAACTTGAAATTTTGGATGGGAATCAAGATTGAGGAGTAGAGTCGATATAGAAGGTAGTTTAGGAAATTGTGGACCCATGTATGTCTACGAAAGGTACTAAACCGTACTAAATTATGTACAATTTAAATTTCGTGGAACGGATGGAGCTAAAATTTGAAATTATTATCACTGACGGGGTTTAGGATTGGGATACGGACGTGGTTTTAGACATTTGTTCTTGAGCACGAAAAGTACTAAATTTGGTACAAATTCAATTTTGGGAGAACCAATAGAGTTGGAATCATGGAAATTGGGAAATAAGATTACTATTGCATTGTAGGACTAAGATATGTAGGTAATTTTGGAAATTCGTACTTATGTGTATTAAATTACACTAAATGGTACAAAATTTTGTACAATTTTGATTTGGTGGATCCATTAGAGCTGGAACTCCGAAATAACGAAATAAGATTACTGTTGTATTCTAGGACTGAAAAATGTGGATACTTTTGGATATTCGTACTTATGTGTACAAAATGGTGCTATATTTGGTACAATTTCAATTTTGGTGAACCGATAGAAATTTAATTCCAAAATTTAGAAATAACCTTATTTTCGCGTTATACGAGTGGAGAATGTAGGTAGTTTTGGAAATTCGTACTTATGTGTACCAAATGGTACAAAATTTTGGTACAATTTAAATTTGGGAGAACAAATAGAGGTGGTATTTTGAAAAATGGAAATAAGATTACTGTTGGGGTATTGAATTGGGATATGCAGTTATTTTTGGAAATTCGTGCTTATGTGTACTAAATCGTACAAAATTTGGTACAATTTAAATTTAGGGTAAACCAATAAAGCTGGTATATGAAAATTGGAAATAAGATTACGGTCGGAGTGTAGTATTGGTATATGGAGTTAGTTTTTGAATTTCGTACTTATGTGTGCTAAATGGTACTAAATTTAGCATAATTTAAATTTTGGGAGAACCGATAGAGTTAGAATCCTGAAATTTGGAATTAATTAAATTTGGAATTGGAGTGTAGGATTGGCATATGTATAGATATAAATTTTTACTTATGTGTACTAAATGGTACTAAATTTAGTACAATTTGTATTTGGGCGAACCGATACTGAAATTTGAAATTGGTATTACTGTTGGTGTGTAGAATTGGGGTTATGTAAAAAGCTTTGGTAATTTGTACTTAAGTGTACTTAATTTGGTACTATTTAGATTTGAGTGTGAGTGAAAATAAGATTTCTGTTGGATTCTATAACGCATGTTGTTATGGAAATGTGTACTTATGTGTACAAAATGGGACTAAATTTGGTACAATTTGAATTGTGGTGAACCGAGTTAGATTTCTGAATTTTTGTGTTGGGGTCAGAATCGGTGTTAAGTATTGAGATATGTAGGTGGTTTTAGAAATACATACCGTAGAACACTTACGTGACCCTTACAATCAGAGTTAGTCAATAATCGTTATACAGGCGGAAATAAAAAACTGCGACAAAGTCAAACGCCATAATTTAGTTTTAAGTTTTATTAAATGAAAGCAAAAAATGTCGAAAATAGCATCAAATTTTAGAAAAAGTAAAGATTTGTTCGAATTGGTCACCTTTGGCACAAATTGTGGCCTTCAAACGGCCAATGAGGTTGCTCTGCGGTATTTTGGCCCATTTCCGGCGAAGCGCTTGCTTGAGGTGATCGACACTTTGGTATTTTTCAGTGCCAACCTTGCTTGCCATTTCTTGGGTGGCGCGGGCTGAATGCGTGGTGCTATTGGAATGTCCAAGGTCTGCGGCCAAATTGTTTGCGTGCCCAAGGTTTTAATACACCCTCCAGAATATTTTCGCGATAATATTCGGTATTTATTCTGATGTCAGGGTTGATTAATACGAGCGGAGAGCGACCATCGGCTGTGTTAGCAGCCCACACCATCACCATGGCCGTTGCTTGAGTTCTGGTGGCCAACCGAAGGCACACATTTTTAGCTGACCTCTTTGCCAAGTAAACACGATCATTTTGTTTGTTTCCAAAACTGCTGGGCAACGAATGTTTTTTCATCGGAGACGGAGAAAACCAAATTCGGCAGTTCACCACTTTCGGCCAAGCGAAGCAATTCTTTAGCTTTTTTGAGTCTATTTTCTTTCTGTTGCGGTGTAAGTTCAAGCACTTTTTGGAATTTTCGAACCATTTCTGCTGATGTTGCTGTTTTCTTCCGTCCACTACCTAGACGTCGGGCTACGCTACCGATGGTACGAGGCACAAAAGATTTGTTCACATTTAAATGCTGGACTGCTCTAACGCCTGAATTCCATCACAAATAACCTTTTCCCTGGAAAATTCTCACCAAAATGCTTTTGTGCGCTTGTGAATATTGTAAAATATTGGTAGTATATAATTGTACTAAAAGTACTAAATGGTGAAGGGTAGAGAAAAAAATTTCGAAAATTTTCATTCAGAGAACTATTGGTATATTGATTTGAGATATGGAGGTAGGTTTGGAAATGTTTACAATAATTGTATGAAAAATACTAAATGGTACTAAATTTGGTATTGAAAAAAAATAAAGCTGGAATATCGAGATTGGATATTTATTTATTTTTTGTTTTTTGTTTGGTACCTGGAATTGAGACATGGGGGTTGTTTTGCTAATACTACTTTGTACTATAGTTGAACGAAAAGTACTACTACTAAAATAGTACTACATTTGGTATTGGGTAAAGGAATAGAGCTTAAATTCGATATAAATATTGATATTGGGGTCTGTGATGCAAAGGTGGTTTTATTTACTAAAATTGTTCGAAAAGTACTAAATGGTACTAAATTGGGTATTTGGTGATTCTCTTCACCCGAAAATGATAGTGAGGTCGCTGTAGGCATCTGTAATTGAGATATGAGCGTGGTTTTAGAAATGGGTTCTATAATGGTAGGAAAAGTTCTACATTTCGGTATTGGCTGAAGTAATAAAACCCTGAAATTTGATATTTGGATTACTTATGATGTCTGTGTTCGAGATTTGACAGTGGTTTAGAAAGGCGTCCTTTATTTGCTCGAATGACACTAAATTTTGGGTTACTGGTCGTTTTAAGCAGATATTTAGATTGTTTTAGATATACGTACTAAATGTTACTTAATTTGGCATTGGGTGAGGGGATAGAGCTAAAATCCGAAGTTTGATATTAAGGTCACCGTAGGTTTCTAGGGGTTACATATAGAGACGTTGAAATAGTTTTGGATAGAAAAATTGGATGTGGGTCTATTGCGCAATGGTTGTACATTTAGAAAACTTTTTGGTGTAAAAGGTAAGCATTTTCTTAGTAGACTTCCCGAAAACGGAAAAACTTGAATAATATATAAAACCTTGACATTGTCAAAATTTAGTGGGACGTATAAAGTTGTGATTACAATTGAATAAAATTTTGAGGTGGACATTTCGCTGACGAAGACATTTGCTAAATCTCCATAATCCTCTAACAACCCCTTTCCCATAAAGAAATCAAACACATTTTTAAGACTTTGTTTCTTTTAATTTGTTCTTTCTTATTTTTTGCTACAATAAAACATTTTATTCATTTTCTTCTTTTTTTGTTTTCATTTTTTATTGATTATTGAATTGGAATCATCTTTAGACTAAACTATTTTTTACTTGTTTCTTTTTGTTTATAAACTATTTGAAAATAGAGATAATAATAATAACATCTAAATAATGTGTTTTTAAGAAACTTATCATTCATCGTACATCAAAAATTTAAATTCACTTCTTATTATTTTTTTTATTGTTAGTAATTAAAATAATTATATATTACTTTACCTCTACTATTTGAATTCTCATATTAAACACTGAAAAAAAAAAAATCCAAAAAAATCTCGTTAACGGAAAATGTGCTAAAGATGACAGAAAACAGAATCACAAACTTTATTTAATTTTTTTTTTGGAGTTTTGATTTTTTCAACTTTTTCTTGACCTAAATATTTTTTTTATAATTTTTTTATTTTTTTTTTTTTTTGATTTTTTATATATAGTTTTTTTTTGTATATATAGATCTGTATATAGTTAATCATTTTTTTGTTTTGTTTTATTTTCTTTTATTTTTTTCTCTTTTCAAATATATAACCTATGTTATCATCATTCTTTTTCTTAAATAACTTTTCTCAAATTTCCTTATATTTTTTTTTCAATATATTCATAATTACAAACTTTTTACATCAGGATTAGGAAGGTTTTTTGTTGTGGTAGTGTTCTGGGGAGGGCTACTATTTTGGAAGGTTTGAATTTGAAATAAATATATGTATAACTAACTAAAAAGAAGAAATTAAATAGCTCGGATTTTGCAATAAGAAAGAGTCATAAAATTTATTAAGAAAAGGACAAAAGTCGGACGGAGTCATCCATGTGATACCCTCCACGACTTTGCATATTTAGCAGAGCAAACCATAACAAATATACGCTAATAGTGGTAATTTATGTAAATCAAACCAGCTATGATCGGTAGTATAATTTTGTGATGGCTAAATCGCGGATTAAATTTGAAATCGGGGAGAACATACATATGGGAGCTATATGTTAATATGAATTCATTTCAGCGTGATGATATCTCTCGTACCACACTTCTTTGCTGCATAGTGAAAATTACGACTTCGGGTAATCTTTAATATAAAGCGGGATGAAATATATATATTGGAACTATGAAAATATTTAAATCTAAAATCAACCCAATATTAAATCTAAAGGAATAGAATGGGGCTACGTCAAAATCGGGACGATATCGACAAAATTTGATAAATATAATAACTTATTTTCATATTATGTACTGAATATCATGGTGGAACCTCTTTCACATATAACATATTTTCAATAAAAAACCAGTAAAGAAAGTCTTAAAGTCGGTCGGGGCCGACTTTATGATACCCTACACCACTTTGCTAATTTAGTAGAGCTCCGCATAACCATTAAAAGTTTTTATGGAAGAACTCAATCATCATTTGGTGCACAATCAATTTGAAATCGGATAAAGATATATATGGGAGCTATATCCAAATCGGAACCGATCTCCATAAAATTTGGCAAAGATATTTCTGAGCTGTACTTGATATATTTCCCAGAATATCGTTGTTACGGAGTGCATATTACGGCTGTGGGTAACAAATATAACAAATTGGATGAACAGTAAATATGGGAGCTATAGCTATATCTGAACCGATCTTCACCAAATATGACATACTAGCTTCTAGACTCAATTCGGTAGTAAGTGCCAAATTCCACCCCATTTGGACAAATGGTGAACAATAAAAGGTAAATCGGACGAAGTTATATATGGGAGCTATATCCAAATCTGAGCCGATCTCTATAAATTTTAGCAAATGTATTTTTGAGCTATATTTGATATATTTCCACAAATATTGTTGTTACAGAGTGCATATTACGGTTGCGGAGAACAAAAATAACAAATCGGATGAACCATATATATGGGAGCTATGGCTATATCTGAACCGATTTCAATCAAATTTGGCATACTTAGTTCCTGCCTTAATATGGTCGTATATGCATTTTTTTTCATACCATTTGGGTATGAATTTACACGTTTGGTGCACAATAAAAGGCAAATCGGACGAATTGTCTCCATTTGCAATAAGGGTCGTCCTTGGGTCAAACAAATGACTATTGAAAAATTTTATTTGGATCGGGCAATAAATGCGACCTTTACCTTTTTTACAAAAATACATAGGATATTTTGAGATAGATTTTTTAGATCTGAAATCCTTTCCTCAAGAAAAGACGAAATCCTCAATATATAGATAACCCCACTTAAAAAAATCTTCCAAAAAATAATAGCTCAAAACCACGAAAATCTTGCCCTCTATGTACGTCCTTCGTCGTTCTTAAGGGAATGCTACAAAATTTATATTCCTGTGTATATTTTTTTAATCATATTCGTCTACGAATTTAGCATCATTGTAAAGGTTCGAAGTTCCATTTTATTTTTACCAAGAACAATAGGTTTCAATTCCGGCCTTACCCTAAATTCTTGTCGAATTTTGTCAGGATCGCGCGAAAATGTAGACCAGTAGCGTAATTAGTAAAGAAGATCGATGAATAACCAATATTTCGAGGTTTCACAAAATTGTTGGTCCAATCAACTTGATAATACCCCTAACACAAAAAGTTATAGGGCATAACAATTGCCGTATGTTGTTCTGAAGGTCTCTATGACAATATTCTTCAAAGTCTTAAGGTCCTTCTAAAATATTTTGAAAAAATCCTCTTTTGTTAGTCTGAGCTTTCATCTTTAAATAAACATCCAAGTTTAAAGACCAATTTATATATTCCTCAAAATTATTTCTTAAGAATCCACAATTATTTAACTGAGGGTATGGATGCAGGAAAAGTACGAGTGTTATAAGAAGTTTACTCTCCACTCCCTTGTTTCATGAAATTTTTCTCTCCACTCTCTTGTTTCAGCGCTCGTGAGTTCTCTTGTTTGAAATATAAGAGTGGAACTAAAAAGGTTCGAAATAGAGTAAGATTTTATCCTTAGAGTAAGATGAAGTGGAAACATTTTTTAGCAAAAAAATTTGAAGAAAATAAGAGGAAAATAAGACGCTTTCGAACGACATAAAATAGATTCCTGAAATTTTTCACAGACGTATTTCAGGTCCGTAAAATTAAAAAAGTATGGCTTCACGATTTGGCATAACCCCCATAAGACGTTAACGTCCGATTCAAGCCATTTTTGGATTTTTTTTTTCATATTTTCAACGTATTTTGTGATAAATCTGAAGTTTTCAATGGGGATCCTCGCAAAAAGCTGTTCACAAAGGTGAATACCCTGTTAAAATAGATTCAAAAGATGTAAAGAGTTGTTCCGCTTGGCCGAAAGTGGTGAACTGCCGAATTTGGTTTTCTCCGATGAGAAAAAATTGTTGTCCAGCAGTTTGTAAACAAACAAAATGATCGTGAGATCGGCGCTTGCCGAAGAGGTCAGCTGAAAATGTGCACCTACGATTGGCCACCAGAACTAAAGCGGCGGCCATGATGATGGTGTGGGCCGCCATAACAGCCGATGGTCGTTCTTCGTTCGTATTAATCGACCGTTCAGCATCAGTGCCGAATATTATCGCGAAATTGGTCTGGAGGGTGCATTAAAGCCTTGGTCACGCAAACATTTTGGCCGCAGACCTTGGAAATTCCAACAAGGCTCAGGACCATAGCACTCAGCACGCGCCACCCAAGAATGGTTACAAAATGAGGTTCCTCGTTCCACGTGTGGACTATTACGACCCATTAAGTACAATGATAGAATTATTCAAACTTAGCCATTTCGTTAGATTTTAATTCTAGTTTTTAAAATGTTCGAATCGATTTTTATAGTGGAATTTTATCGGTTTTCGTGTCATAATATTGACAAATTCACAAACATTTCAAACCACTTTAGAAGTGTCAGACAATACCAACTAATCACTCTACAGGTCGCAATTATGGGCCGATCTTCATGAAATTTAGAATGGAGCCAGAATAGAAGATGATTGCACGATTTTTTGGGGTTGAAATGGACCCAAAACAGAAAATTTTCCTGATTTTGCAGTTGCTCCACAAGTCGCAATTATAGGCTATTCGACGTCGAAGTTAGAATGGGACTAGATATTAGGGGGCAGAATTTCCTGAGTTTACAGTTGGTCTACAGGTGGCAATTATAGACTAATCGACGCCGAAGTAAGCATGGGGGCAGAAGTCTACTGATTTGGATGTTCATCGGGTAATATTTAGTGGGCTAAATAGACAATAACATTTGTGTTACATAAAATTCAAATTTTGTAATATTTTTCACCTTACAACACTGGTTGGGGTTATTATATACAGATTACAATTATCGTCCGATCCTCACAAATTTTTACAATGGTAGGGTTAGGCTCAGAAGGGCTAGGCCAATTGTTTTCAAAGATTTCCGCAACTAAAAATGTTCCTGATTTTTGCAGGTCACAAGTAGAAACCAAATGACACGAAATCTCGTATGAAGTTAGAGTTTCGGACAGCCAAACTTTCCATTCTACCGAAAAGCTGAAAATAACTTACAGACAATATCCAAAATACACAAAAGTCGAATTTCTGGCTTTTTTATGCTAATTTCATTGACGAATATAGTTAAATACCGTAGACAAGCAAATCATATGGATGAGTCCAAATTTGGTAATACAGCGGGGTCTCTTGCTTTTGGAGACGATCGAAAAATATTTAGGGGTTCAAATGAACCAAAAATAGAAAAAATATCCTGATTTAAGGATATGAAAGAGTTCTAGCATTTTGGATGACCATTGGATTATATTTAGCTGTAAAATGGACAACAAATATTGGACAAATGTCCCTGGTCAAAAATCTGGGCAGTGTTCCGTGACATAATTTCAAAAGCGAAATCTTCCACAATAGATTTGGACATAAGGGAGCTTCTAACATATTTTCTTACTTGTTTTATATGTGTTCGTTTCGTCTTCCGATTTGAAGGAAGACTTCACTGAAGAACATTTGGAAAAAATGTAAATCTTATTCCAAAACACATCGTTTAAAGGTCTTAAAGCGAAAGGTAGGGTGTGACACACCAGTTCTCAATAGATATCTGATGTAACAACATCTCACAATAGGTCTAAAGTTATCGTTCTCAACACACCTAATACTTTGTAGTGTTTCTTTTCTTTTTAAATAAAAAATGTTTATCCAAGTCAATTGGACCCCTCGGTTCCTCAAATTCAAAATTGTGTCATAATTCAGAAAAATTATATATCACTCATAGTCAATTTCAATTTTAATATTGGTTTTTATTTATTCTCTCTTTCTTGTTTTACAAAATACAACTTAAAAAACGGAAAAATAATGATAATCAAAAAAATAATAAAAATAATATTTATCCACATTTTACTCTTTTTTTAAATTGTAAAATTAAAAATTTGTCAAATCAGTATTTAAAAAAAAAAAAATGAAAATAAACTCGGTGTAATTCGTTGATTGACATTTAACAAAGAAAAATAAACTTAAATCTATGAAAAAAAAACCTCAAATACATGGAAAATAATTATGACATAGAATATTGGAAATAACATGAAGAAAAAAAAAAGAACATATTAATTTTGGAATACTACAAATGGAATTTTGAAGAAAATATTGGAGGAATTAAGTTCGAAAATCAAAAATAATAAAAAATTACAAAAATAAGTTGTTTAGATTTTACACAAATTTGGATTGATTTTTTCAAACTTAAACTACTTCATCCATGACCCGAAAGGGAGAAATTTCCATAATTTTTGGTTTTTTTTGCATCCGAAAATCATCAGAATGTCAAATTTTCTTAGGGGATTTAAGTTTTTAGAAAATCAACTCCAAATTTGTTTATCTCCATATTTGTTGTTAATTTAAGTGTTCTTTCTTTTATAGTAATATCTTGTATGTATATGTAAGTCTATATATATTTGTATTTGACAAAGAACAATATATATGTGTGTGTACTAATAATATAAAGACGAAGAAAATCAGGTTTATATCTTTGCTGTGGGAAAATTTCATTACATTTTTTTATTTTCCATAGGCTAACATTATCAAATCCATTTTCCATCCATTTTATTTATATTTTTGTTTTTTGCTTTTTTATAAAACTAAACTAAAATTAAATAATAATTATAATTAATAATAATATATTTTTCTTTACTTATTTCTTTTATTTTTGTTTCTTACAAACGGAAGTGAAGGGAATTACCAAAGTAATGTAGATTTTTTCTTTAGAAAAACAAAAAGAGAAAAACATGTGGAAGAGAGAGAAAAAAGGAGGACAAAAAACTCAACACTCAACTCACAAGATTTTGCAATTAAATTAAAACTAAATGAAAAAAAAACATAAATTTTACATACAAATTTGTTTGAATAGAATATAATCTAAGAAAATTTCCTATATCTCGATATAGGTACAATTAAATGTTACTCCAGGGGCAAAGACCTTTCTTTCTTTGTTGGTCTTATTGTCCAAATAATTTTTTTTGCAAAAATAATATTTTTGTTGAATTTCATTTGAATAAAAAATAAATTTCGAGAAGTCCCTCCTTGTTTTGTTTTTTTTTTTTCGTTAGTGTTTGTATGGGAATTGGGGGTTTTCTTTTTCTATATATATTTAGGTATGTGTTTGTGTGGGTGTGTAATTTTCTTAAAAACATAATTTTTTTCTGTTTATTTTATTTTATTTTATTTCAATTCAGTCCTTTGTCCCGCCCGCAGTTTTGCTCTCGCATTCAGATATTCCGGATTGACGTACTGCTTATCGTCGTCATTATTTTCCTGATTTTGAAGGCGGGCTTGTGCATGCTTTTGAGCTCGTTCCATTATCACACGATTGAGTTCACTTTTAAGGCCGTAGGTGGGTGAGGGAGGCTGCTGTTCCATGTTATGCTGTTGCCGTTTCTCATAGGCACGCTGCAGTTCTGTTTTCTGATTTAGAACACTGATGCCCCTGCAAAAATAGAGAGATGGGGAAATGATAAAAAATATATATTAGCAGGGGATAACAAAAAAAAAAAAAAAAAAAAAAAAAAAAATAAAATGAAAAAATTTTTTTGAAAATTTTCGATGGATGCTTTATATTTGGAAGACACCTCTCGAAAACCTCTCAAGTAATGTAACCAATAATTTTGTATAAGCATGCCAATTGCTGCGAACGAGTTCTATAAGATGGGATTTTTTGGAATCCGAGGAAAAAAGTCCCATAAGGTGTAAAAGATTATACCAATGGTATTGAGGGATGGATAATAGCTACAACACTTAAGTTATGTAAATATAGGACAGACAATCAAAAAAGTAAAACAGATATAAAAATAGTACTAAGAAGGTACAATAATTACTAAAAGCTACAAATGTACTGAAAGGTAGTCAAGATTGGCGTTAATAGAATGTGCAGAACTTGAAGCTTGAAATTTGGTATGAAGGGGTTTTATGGATTTTAAATATTCGCATTAAAAATGTACGAAAAGTACTCAAAGGTACAAATAAATGTTTATTATTATAAAAAAGTAGTCAAAAAGTATCAGTCGGTTTTGCCGACAGATGTGTACCCTCAACCAATGTTCGATTAAATTGTTGACCTCTATCGAGTAAGTTCAGAAGAAATGGCCCAATGTTGTCCATTTCGTAGCAGGTCACAATAAATATATGATACAAAAAACAAAAACCTGCAACCAAACTTAAGCCTGCTGTCATTTCTAAGCCACTCTCCCGACAGTTGTTAAAATTTTTCCCGTGACAGCTCATCATATTGTTTACAAGCGTACAAAAACATTTTGGTGAGAATTTTCCAGAAAAAAAGTTATTCGTGATGGAATTCAAGCGTCATAGTGTGATTTATTTATATTTGGCGTAAAAACTACAAGTGGCTATCGTTAGAGCACTCCAGCATTTAAATGTGAAAAAATCTTGTGTCTCGTACTGGTACTGGTAGCGTAGCCCGACGTCAAGGAAGTGGCCGGAAGAAAACAGCAACACCAGCAGAAATGGTTCGAAAAATAAAGAAGCGACTTTGCATCTATATTATCGCAATATTCCATTGGCAAATATTGAAAAATAAGCTCGGGTAAAGTCTTTGAAATTCCAAAAAGTGCAAGAACTTACACCGCAACGGAAAGAAAATAGACTGACCATCAGAACTCAAGCGCCCGCCATGGTGATGGTGTGGGCCGCCATAACAGCCGATAGTCGCTCTCCGCTCGTATTAATCGACCGTGCATCAGAATAAATGCCGAATATTATCGCGAAAATATTCTGGAGGGTGTATAAAAGCCTTGGGCATGCAAACATTTTGGCCGCAGAACTTGGACATTCCAACAGGTTTCAGCACCATCGCTCTCAGCAAGCGCAACACAAGGCATTAAAAAATACCAAAGTGTTGATCAGTTCCAGCATGCGCTTCGCCGGGAATGGGCCAAAATACCGCAGAGCAACATTCGGGCAGTGTGTGACGGTTTTAGTAGAGCTTGAAGGCCATAATTCGTGCCAAAGGTGACCAATTCGAACAAATCTAAACTTATTCTTAAATTTAATGCTATTTCCGGCGTTGTTTGCTTCCATTCAATAAACGTAAAATTTATGGCGTTTAACTTTTGTTGCAGTGTTTCTATCTCACCCTGTATATTTGCCCCAATCAAAATTATTATGCCCCCAACTCATAGACCTGGCACGTCCTAATATTTGTATCAGACTTTGTCAGTTGTGAAAATGGACACGACTTGTTTTGGCAAGACCTTATAAAAATATTCTTCAAAGATTGACAAATACAAATGTCAAAAAATTTAAATGTTTTAAAAACTCCCCGCGTCTGGTCAAACATGGAACAACATATTAGATGCGCACAAATTAGAACAAATCGGAGACCTCGTTCGCACAGTAAGTGGCAAAACTTTAGCCTTTTGTGAGTAAGGTAGTAATGGAAATAGACCTATGGTTTCTATTAACATTGAAATGACCCAAAATTGAAAAAAAAAAAACACGGATGACATTGGGATATTTTTGATATTTAAAAAGTAGATATATCTGTGGACGAGATTCCAGAAAGGAAAGGGCAAACATTTATGGAAAAACTGCACACAAGATCTAATACTGGTATAAATAATGGCGCTTTAAAAACGAATGCGCATGTCAAATTCAGAATTTTTACTTTGCGGGGAGGGACAACCAAAATATTTCATTGTAACACCTGAACTATATGACTGCATTACCTTGTGCCAAATTTGGACTACATTGAGTACGTCTTTCGGTTTATATGAGATATTTGTAAATTTATGAGAGATGTACCAGCAAGAGGGGATCTATGTATTCCATTTGATCTAATACTGAGGAAAAAATTACGAAGTTTGCTCATTTCACATTCTACTTTAGTAATTATTATGTTTTTATTATTCCATATTTTATACCCTACACCGCATAGTATTAAGGGTGTTATGTCTTCGTGCATTTGTTTCTACAGGGAGAAGGAAGCGAGATAGACCCATAGTTACTTCAGAGGATATTTATAGAATCATTTCTGAGTCGATTTATGCATGTCAGTCAGTCCGTCCGTCCGTCCGTCTGTTCATGTATTCATGTGAACAAAATGCAGGTCGCATTTATTATCCGATTGAGATGTAATTTTGCAAACAATATTTGTTTGGCCCAAGAACGAACCTTTTTGAAATTGATGATAATCGGATCAGATTTAGGTATAGCCTAACGACCTAACGACCTGAATTTTGGTTCATCTGACCAAATTCAGGCTAGCCGCAAGTACATCAAATTTAGAGAAAATCGGTTCAGATATAGCTATATCCCATATATATGTTTCACCCGATTGGGGATTTTAAGTCCCTCATATGCGTAATATGCACTACACAACAATGATATTTGGTACCAAACACCTCTGCCAAATTTTATCAAGATCGCTTCAGATTTGGATATAGCTCCCATATATATCTTCAACCCAATTCGGGTTAATTGTGCGCCAAATGTCCAATATCAGCCCAAATGACCTGCATTTTGGCACATTACACCGAATTCAGTCTGGAAGCAAGTACACCAAATTTGGTGAAAATCGGTTCAGATATAGCTACATCTTATATATATATATATATATATATATATATATATATATATATATATATATATATATATATATATATATATATATATATATATATATATATATATATTATATATATATATATATATATATATATATATATACTAGCTGGCCCAGTCCGCGTTGCCGGCCCGTAGTTTGTGTCTATTATGCATATTTGTCAAAGTATAATTATTCACAGATATGACTGATATAAGTGTTCACATGCTGGTCGATTAAAAGTGATTTAAAATACCTATACCCATATTTAAGCCGGGGGCTTCAATATTGAAACCGTGGGCTTCAAATGTGTGGATGTGATTTACAAATCTATTAAAAA
>NW_026712306.1:297333-484603 GCF_030504385.1 Musca domestica
AAAAGCAGATATGGCCAAGAAGGTATAGATCATTTGATACGGCCAAAACGAGACCCATCGAAATAACGGTTTTAGATCCTAGGTCTCTTTGGACCAAATCCGTTTCAGGACATTTGAAGTCGAACTAGGTGTGTCCGTCCGTCTGTCTGACTGGTTGTTGCGCACAATAACGATTATTTTAAAATTCGGCAGATCCCAATATGCCCATCCACACATGATCACGTGTGAGGATCCGAATCTTCCGGATCTTTACGGTTATTTTTGAAGGTCTTAAAAGACCAAATTTGTTGATTTTTGAGAAAATAGGTTAAAGTCCTACATGATTTGTAATCGCTGATTTTTAAGACTATTTTTTGAAGGAGTTCCAGAGCCTATATCGTAGATTTTTGCGAAGAAGAAAAGGAATAGTAGGGATAATTGTATATATAATATTTTTCTAAGGACAATAGAAAAGTGCGAGGGACTATTGCTTTTTGAGAAACTCCATAGAGACTCCAAGAGAAACAGTTTTCAGGATTATTTTTTAGGAATATTTCTTCTATGAATCCACAGCCCATTATCATAATTTTTTTGTAGGAATATATTTGTAGGACTCCAGAAAAATGGTATGAGGGACATGATTTTTTTAAATATACTTTTTTGAAGAACTCCAAGAGCCTCATTCGAGGTATTTTTATTTATTTATTTATTTTTTTTTTAATAATTTTTGATGAACTGGAAGAGTCAAATTAGGGGATATAGAAGGAAAATCGCGGATTTTTCTACAAATATTTTTTCAAAGACTCAAGTAACAATAATCGGCGATTTTTTAAGAATGTTTCTAAAATGATTCTTCACTATATTCCTTATAGAACTTTATAAGCCATAATCATGAAAGCCATAATCATGTATTTTTAAATAATTTTTTTCTTAAAAGATTATAAGAGCTATAATCATGGATATTTTTTAAGGGAGTTTCAAAATCATAATCGTATTTTTTAAGGACTTCCAGTCCGCGACTTTCTAGGAATGTCTGTTTTAATGACTAAAGTAGTATCATGGAGAATATTTAAGTCCTCCAATTGTGGATTTTGAAAAATATTGTTGAACGACTTCCATAAAATATTTTTGAAGGGCCGCAAGAGACACAATCGTGATTTTTTCAAGAATATTTTTAAAAAACTCTAAAAGGCATAACAGAATATTTGATGAAGATCTTTTGAATTGTCATAATCGTAAATTAATTTTTTGTCGTGCCTTTATTCTAATTCCCCCACTGTGTGCCAAAATCTTCCGCACATTTTGCTTTCCCACATAGACACACGTACATAGGAAGCCCCTTCTTTTCGTTTGCAGGCGTGTATGTATGCAAATTTATTAGTTATTATTTTCTCGCCTTCTATTGTTGGAAATTATTTCATGGATACGCGCTATCAACGTCAGGTCTTCTTCAATGGTGAGGGAATGATAAAAAGAACGGTCAATTCCAATTTTTTAAACATCTGAACATTGGACTTTCAAAAAAAAAAAAAACAAAAAACGCAAAAAATTTAACGTTTGAAAATGAAATTGAAATCAACGCTTGAAATTTTATTTCATTCATTTATCGTCTATGAAGAGGGGGCTATCTACGTACATATTTTCCCCCCCACCCCTCCATTTTTTGGACAGACAAAAATTAAATAATTTCATTCGTTTGCGTTTTCGTTGTGTTTTATCAAAACTTAATCGGATTATGTAAATTTTCGTTTTCGTTTGTAGTTCGTTCTGCCATTGTCGCAAGGCAAAGATAGACAGACAGCTAGTAAGTGATGGTCTTCAATTGAATTGAGTTGTTGTTTAGTTGAATTTGTTTAAATTTGGAAATTTGAAATAGATATGATTTGAATATGAATTTGAGGGGAGCAGAAAACTATTTCGATGTTGAGAACACCAAAGGGGGTTAAATAAATGTGATTTATGTATGTTTGTGATATGAATGGTATTTCGTTCGACAATTGTAGTGTAATTTACAGAATGTTCAAGTGACGTCACTGGTAGTATGTGGTGGCAGATTTAGTTAGGTTCATCCGTTTCCGCATAAGGTTTACATCATAAAATGTAATTGAAAACAAGGCAAAGAATGCTAAATTTATTCTGAAGTACAAATACGCCTATAAATAAAAAATGCAAAATATTTGTGATGTAAAAATAAAACATTTTTTTTTTTAATTGCTGATTTCAAAAATAAATGACATCCAAGCTATACACGTGGACTTTATACATATATTTTAACGGAATAGCACAGATACGACTTTAAAACCAATTGTCGTGGATTTTTTTTAAATGTCCTATAAACTGGTATTTTTATTTTTTTCAGTAATTTCAAGAACTTTAAACGATAATCTAAAAGTAGAACTATAAATGCATAAAGTAGAACTATAAAGGTCCATAACGTGGTTTTTATTTTTTAACATATTTTAGGAGTTGTTACAAGATATTTTTAAGAATTTTTTTCAAGGGACTGTAAGACCCATAAACATGGATGTTTTAGAAATATATTTGAAGGACTTTAAGACCAATAATCGTGGATTGTTAAAACGTTTTGAGACAAATTATCGTGGATTTTTTAAAATATTTTCAAGGGACTTTGAAAGCCATATTCGTGAATTATTTTTGAAAAGTCTCAAACGTGTATTTTTAAAAAAATATTTTTTAAAACTTTGAGGGTTTTAAAAGTGGATTTTTTAAAAAAGGTAAAGGTCTAAAACGTGGGCCTTTAAAAAAATTACAAACGTTAATTGCCTAAAACGTGGGTTTAAAAAAAATTAAAAACGTTAATGGTCTCAAATTTGGACTTTAAAAAAAATTGAAAAATTTGAGAGTCTAAGAGTGGATTTTTAAAAAATATTTTTTAAAACTTTGAGAGTCTTAAACTTGGATTTTTTAAAAATATTTTTCAAAACCTTGAGATACTTAAACGTGGATTTTTAAAAAAAAAAATTTTTGAGGACTTAAAGCGCCATTTTTTAAAAACATTTTTGAAGTAATTTAAGAATCGTAAACGTGGTTCTTTAAGAAAAAATTTTGAATCAATTCAAGAGCTTCCTACTGGGAAATTTAAAAAATAATTTTGATGGAAATTTGAGTGCCATAAACGTGGATTTTTTAAAAATATTTTTCAATGGAAGGCAATGAGAGCCATGCACGTGGATTTTTTTTTTTAAATATTTTTCAATTGAAGGCAACGAGAGCTATAAACGTGGATTTTTTAAAAAATATTTTTCAATTGAAGGCAACGAGAGCCATAAACGTGGATTTTTTTAAAAATATTTTCAATGGAAGGCAGCGAAAGCCATAAACGTGAATTTTTTTAAAAATATTTTTCGATGAAAGGCAATTTAAAAATATTTTTCAATGAAAGGCAATTTAAAAATATTTTTCAATGGAAGGCAACGAGAGCCATAAACGTGGATTTTTTTAAAAATATTTTTCAATGGAAGGCAGCGAAAGCCATAAACGTGAATTTTTTTAAAAATATTTTCGATGAAAGGCAATTTAAAAATATTTTCAATGAAAGGCAATTTAAAAATATTTTTCAATGGAAGGCAACGAGAGCCATAAACGTGGATTTTTTTAAAAATATTTTTCAATGGAAGGCAATAAGTGCCATAAACATGGATTTTTTAAAAATATTTTTCAATGAAAGGCAATTTAAAAATATTTTTCAATGGAGCCATAAACGTGGATTTTTTTAAAAATATTTTTCAATGGATGGCAACGATAGCCATAAACGTCGATTTTGTTTAAAAATATTTTTCAATGGAAGGCAATGAGAGCCATGAAAGTGGATTTAAAAAACTAGATTTTATTTCAATACCAAAATTCGTAATACCACTTATATTCTTATGTTATATGCTAAATTTGATGTACCTCTTTCCATTCGCCCAAAACCTAAATGTACCAAATGCTATTTATTGCACGTAAGCTCTATCCCTTCCCTAAATACCGAATTTAATACAATTTAATGCCTTTTGGTACGTTTTTAAAAATGAACCACTTCCATATATCAACCCCAACTTACAAAAAGTGATCCTAACACCAAATTTCAGATTTCCAGCTCCCTACAAAATTTGGTACAATTTGGTACTCTTCGAAGTTTTTAGTACATACTTCCGTCAATTCTCAACGCCACACACTAACAGTGACCTCAACATCAACATTAAAAATTTCCAACTTCATCCGTTCACCCTATTACATATTTCGAAAACTACCTTCTTATATAAATCCTTCTTCCCACCCTTGGCTTTCATGCCAAATTTCCTACCTTACCTTTATATACATTTAGTCCACTTTAGTCCTTTGGCACTCTCATTGTTCGAATTCCGATAAAAGTTTTGATTTATCAAACATCAAAAAGACCCTCATTACAAATTTCCTTCTTTCTCTAGTTTAGTACTTTTGGTACTTTTTGGTACGTTTTATATATCCACCTCCACATGTCACAAAAAATTACCCCAATAATATATTTCAGATTTCCAGCGCAATCCAAATTTAGTACTTTTCGAATTTTTTAGTACATATTCCCAAAATCACCTTTAATCCTCAACCCTACACACTATCAATGGCCTTAGGATGAATATTTCAAAATTAAAGCTCAATCCGTTCGCCCAAAACCAAATTGTGCCAAATTTAGTACCATTTAGCACAGTTCTTACACTTAGTATACCTCAGTTTATCAACCAACCAAATAATACCAGATGACAAAAAATATAGTGCTTTTTAATACACTTCTAGTTCGAATCTCAAAAGAACCTATAGTGCATCTTTATCTTACATCCCATCAACGTCTCTCATCCCAAATTTCACAATTCCACCACTATCCGCTTCACCAATACCGTAGATTAAATTTTTAGGTTCGTAAGCCTCTACAATAAAACAAGCAAAATCTTCTCATTTGGGAAAGAGAAAACTCTCACGCATGCGTTGAAAAGCCGATGCACCCACAAGTCACCGTTCGGTGCGGATTTTGGTCCAGAGGCATAGTTATCCAATTTTTGGTTGTTACGTTATCGAGCCATAATGAACGTGTCACACAAAATTACCGTGACACACAAATGAAGTTACACTCGATGATTTGCGCCCTCTTTTTGAAGACCGCCACCACAGAGCTTTAAGGGAAAATATTCGTGAAGCCTTTAACAATGGCTGCGCACAATCGAAATAGTGCTTAAAAATTGGGCCGATCGTCCAGACTATTGCTTGACCAACCGAGGCAGACATTTGAATATTATTATTTTCCACTGTTAACTGATAGGATTGTCCTTTCAAATGAAAAAATTAGAAAATATTCAGTAGTTCTTTTTATAGCATTTTCAAAAGAAGGACGACCATGGATTTTTTTCAAATGTACTTTTTTACAAATATTTTATAATTATTTTTATTTCCAAATTTTTTTTATTTCCAAATTTTGTAACACTTATTTAAAGCACTTAATTTTTAATCATTGCGTGCTGTTGTGTTTTAATTTCCAATTAAATCCAAACCAAATGTGTATTATCCACACATTCGGTTATGAAACACTGTGCCGCCTTGTGCATTTTCTATTATTACTTAACATTTCATGCTGCGGCAGCGACTGTTGCCGCTGTGGATTTGATTCGTCCAGTTGTTTAATGTCTGTCTTAATATTTCAACAAATGCTGTAATGTCATTAAAACTCATTGCAAATATTTTTTTTCCGAACATGCTTTGCTCAGCGAATATTTATAGTTATTTGTTCACATGCTAGATGTTCGCTTATGTGGCATAAAAAACGGCAAGACGTACAGACGAGGCTGGAATGTTGGAAAATCATGTGAGGTGGAAGTACAATCTTCTAATCTTCAATAAAAGTGTGATTGGCTGAGAATCAAGCCGAGACGAAACGGCTAAAGCTAAAATCTTGAAATTTTGTAAAAGGGTCAGTCCTGGTGTTTATGATAAGGTTGGTTTTTTCTAAATTCGTAAAGTGTACGAAAAGGACTAAAATGTACAAAAATTGAATGCTTTATATTAGACCAACGGAATGAGCTAGAATTCTGAAATTTAGAACGAGCCATGATGTGCTATACAAAATCGTACTAAATGGATACGAAAAGTACTAAAATATACAAAAAAAAAAATGTTTTGCACTCGCCAAAATAAATGAACTTAAATTCTGAAATTGAAAATGAATTGATGACTTTGAAATGAAGACTGATTTTTTTAAATTCGTAAAGAGTACGAAAAGTAATAAAATGTACTAGAAATTGAATGCTTTGTATTAGACAAACGCAATGAACTAGAATTCTAAAATTTGAATTGAGAGTCACTAGAGGAGTGCTGGATAGATGTACCAACATATTTTGGAAATGTAAAAAGTTCCAAAATGATACTAAACTCCTAAAATGGTACCATTTGGTATTATGTGAACTCGTAGAGCAAGAAACTTCAAATCTGGTATTAAAATCAAGGTTGGAAAGTAATTTTGATATATGAAGGTGGTTTTGGAAATGTGTACTAAGTGTGCGACCTGTACTAAATAGTACTAAATTTATAACAGTTTGGTTCAGGGTGAAAGGATGAAGCTGGAATTTTGAAAATTTGTATTGGGGTCCTTGGTGATGGTAGGTTAAGGGTATAAAGAGGTAGTTGGAAATGTGTACCACAAGTGCACGAAAAGTACTAAAAAGTACCATATATCATACAATTTGGTACAGATAGTGCTTGAAATCTAAAATTTGGTATTAGAGTCGTTGTTCATTTGTAGCCTGGACATATGGAGGTGGTTTCGGAAATGTGTACTATAATTGTACAAAAAGTACTATTATGTACGAAAAGTAATAGAATGGTACTATTCGGGTTCAGGTTGAAGGGAGAGAGATAAAATGTTTAAATTTGATATTAAGATTACTGATGGAGTATGTATTTGAAATTTTGCGGTGTTGTGTAAATACGTTCTATATTTATACGAAATGTACTAAATGGTACTAAATTCGCTATTGGGTGAAGCGATATGGCTAAAATCCCCAAATTTGATATTGAAGTCTCTGTTGATCTCTGGAATTGAGATATTGAGGAGATGTTTAAAGGAGCTTCCAAAAATGTGTACTATAAATGTACGAAAAGTACTGAATGGTACATATTAGGTGCTGGTCTCTGCTGGTATCTGGAATTGAGATAATGAGGTGTTTTTGGAAAACATGTACTACAATTGTTCGAAAATTACTAAATAGTACTAAATTTGGTATTTTGTGAAGGAATAGAGCTGGAATCCTCACATTTCATATTGAGGAATTTAGTTCTGGTACTAAATTTGGTACTGGGTGAAGAAATAGAGTTGAAATCCTGAATTTTGTTATGAATATCACCGTTGGTGTCTGTGGTTAACATATGTAGGTGGTTTTGGAAATGTGTACTATAATCATATGAAAATTACTAAATAGTACTATATTTGGTACAATTTGGTATTGGGCGAATAGAAAGCTCTGGAAATCTGAAATTTGGATGGATAGCCTATACATATGGAAACGTGTACTATAATTGGACGAAAAGTAACAAATAGAGTACCATTTTTAGTGCTGGTTGAAGGAAAAGAGAAAAAATTTTAAAAATTCTCTATTTGTACCAAAAGTGCTAAATGGTACTAAATTTGGGATCAGGTAAAGGGATAGCATAGAAATCCTCACATTTGATATTGAGGTCTTTGCTGGTATCTGGAATTGAGATAATGAGGTGATTTTGGAAAATGAGTACTATAATTGTTCGAAAACTACTAAATGGTACTAAATTTGGTATTGGGTGAAGGGATAGAGCTGGAATCCCGGAATTTGATATGGAGGTCTCCGTTGGAATCTAGAATTGAGATGTGGAGGTTTTGGAAATTTGTACTATATTTGTAAAAAAGTACTGATTAGTACTATATTTGGTACAATTTGGTATTGGGGGAACAGATAGTGCTTGAAATCTGAAATGTGGCATTAGGACCGCTGTACATGTACAACCTGGGCATATGAAGGTAATTTCGTAAATGTGCACTATAATTTTACGAAACATACTAAATTTGGTATCGGGTAAATGTGTAGACCTGAAATCCCGAAATTTGGTATCTGAAATTGATATGTGGAGGAGGTTTTGAAAATGTTAGAAAATTTGGTTAGGAGTGAATTTATAGAGCTGGAAACCGCGAAATTTGATATTGAGGCTATATTTGTTCGAATAGTAATAAATGGAACTCATTTTTCGGATATAATTACTGAATTTGGTATTAAATGAAGGAATAGAGCTTAAATTCTTAAAATTTATATTGAGGTCACATATGGAGACGTTGAAATAGTTTTGAACAGAAAAAATTTATGTTTTGAATCTGAAGAAATAAATAAATAAGTAATTAAATCTTTTGTGTCTCGTACTATCCCTCGTTACCGTGATACTGGTAGCGTAGCCCAACGTCAAGGAATTGGACGAATGAAAACAGCAACACGACTTGATCGAAACCCTCGTCGCAGTGGCCGAAAAATGACTCATGACCTGAAAATATCGCAATATTCCATTCGGCGAATATTGAAAAATGAGCTCGGGGTTAAGCCATAGAAATTCCAAAAAGTGCAAGAACTTACACCGCAACAGAAAGAAAATAGACTCAAAAGAGCTAAAGAGTTACTTCGCTTGGCCGAAAGTGGTGAACTGCCGAATTTGGGTTTCTCCGATGAGAAAACATTCGTTGTCCAGCAGTTTTTAAACAAACAAAATGATCGTGTTAACTTTCCAAAGAGGTCAGGTAAAAACGTGCACCATCGGTTTGCCAGCAGAACTCAAGCGTCGGCCATGGTGATGGTGTGGGGTGCCATAATAGCGGATGGTCGCTCTCCGCTCGTATTAATCGATCGTGGCATCAGAATAAATGCCGAATATTATCGCGAAAATATTCGGATGGGCACGCAAACATTTTGGCAGCAGACCTTGGACACGCGCCACCCAACAATGGTGACAAAATAAGGTTCCTCGATTCATTTCCAGCGCACAATGGCCACCAAAATCTCCGGATACCAATCCGTTGGACTATTGTGTCGGGAGTATTTTGGATAGCGAGGTTGGCACTAAAAATACCTCAAGCAAGCGCTTCGATGGAAATGGGCCAAAATACAAAAGAGCAACATTCGGGCAGCGTGTGACAGTTGCATTGGCCTTTGAAGGCTATAATTCGAGCCAGAGGTGACCAATTCGATCAAATCTAGACTTATTCTAAAATTTGATGCTATTTCCGACATTTTTCGCTTTCATTCAATAAAATTAAAAAAAAATAGAACAGTGTGGCTTGTTTGTTCGGGATACCGTAGTATTTTGTTGTTGCAAAATGGTCAGGCTTATCCCTTTATTGTTGTTTTTATAAAAACAACGTTTGTTTATTAGTGGAGAACGATGGTAATGTTTACCAGGGGGTAAGGCAAGATTTAGAAGACTTTCCAAAAGAATTTTAGTTTTATTTAATTCTTTGGTTCCTCTTCTATTGAGCTTACAATCTCGTCACTTGGGTAAAAAATGTTTTTTGTCATAGAAGTTATTTTTTAAAATAACTTCTGGGGAGAATATCCCAGACAAAAAACAAGGGAACTGATGAGGATTGGTGGCTCTTTCCGAAACCTAGGTATTCCCTGCCTTACCCCCTGGTAAACATTACCATCGTTCTCCACTTATAAACAAACGTTGTTTTTATAAAAACAACAATAAAGGGATAAGCCTGACCATTTTGCAACAACATTAAAAAAAATGTAAAAATTATGGCATTTCACTTTGTTGCAGTATTTTTATCTCACCCTGTATAGGCCTTTTTCGCTTCCTATTGTATGTTACAAAAAAAATGCACAAGTACATGGTATATGGTATAAAAATAGAGGTTTCTAAAATGAGACCTTGGTAAAATTTCCGCTAAGGTTTCAAAAGGACCTCCTGATGCTCATCCAAAAGGTAAAATACCACCATGATGATTTTTTCGCCTCTTCTTCCATATATGTATATATATTTTTTTTTATCAAAATGTTACCCTAGTAGACAAATTGCCCACAATCTGCACATCATACAACTTATCCAGATTTGCCTGTCATCATCATACATAGTTAACTGGACTACAAAATAGACATTCATAAAACATTTCAATTCACAATTGGTACAAAGAAATAAAAAAAATTGCGAGCTGACCAAACGAACGAGCGACCGAACGTTTGTTTAGTTTGTAGTTGTTTTGTTTTGAAAATTCCCATAAAAAATTAAGCAGCAAACGAAGAAGAAGAAGCAGAAATGAACAATAACAACAACAGCCAGAAATCACAAACGAAAATCATGTGGCGAACTCTCGCCTGGAATTGAGGCAATCATTTTATGGCAGCATACATTTCTTTTTTCGGCGGTACGTATGTACAATGTGTGCGACTAACTATTTTCAGTATTGTTATGTTCATATATGATAATAATTTTTCATATCTACACAAATGCGGCGTCAGTTGAAACAATGGCAACAACAACAATAACATCAAACAATAATAAAGTATGAGGACGTCCATATGACGATCAAATTGCTCTGCCAAACAATGTTCGTTCGTTCGTTCGTTCGGACTTTGACTTCAAAGACTGTCGATATCAGCAAAAATAAAAGCTGGTTGGTAGTTGGCAGCAGCAGTGAAATCTTTTGGGTAGTTAAATAAAAATTCATATTTATTTTTAAATATTTCTTCAAAAATTTTATCGAAATATTTATGGACTTAATAACGTTTATAGATAGTTAGAATTAATGGGAATGGGAAGACCTGGATTTTCAAGGCGACATATCAAGGTGGATTTTTAAATAAATACATATTTTCAAGGATTATCAGTAATAGGGTTTTTGAGGACAATGGACAACGTGGTTTCTTAAGGAATTTTTAAGGACTATCAGTAATATGGACTGTTTAAGGAATATTCTCTTAAGGATCAATATTAAAGTGGATTTTTTCAAGGACCATCAACAATGCATTTTTTCGATGGATTTTTTTAAGAATATTTTTTCGAGAACTGTTAACAACATGGATATTTAATGTAATTTTTGGTGGAATACAGGAGCATAATTTAAAGAAAAAGTTTTGAAGGATTATCAACAAGGTGGAATTTTTTAAAAATATTTTTTTCAATAATTAGTCTTTTTCAGACCCTTTAGCAACTCGAATTTTTATACCCTCCACCATAGCATGGAGGGTATATAAAGTTTGTTATTCCTCGAAATATACATTTTAGACCCCACAAAGTATATATATTATTGATCAGCATAAAATTCTATGTCGATTTATCAACGTCCGTCCGTCTGTCCGTCTGTGGAAATCACTCTAGCTTCCGAACGAATTGAAGTAGATTGATAAAATTTTACTCAAATGTCTACTATGTCTGCAGGACTTTTGGTAGGTCCACGTTTTCGTATAGCCCCCATATAACGGTACCTTCCGATATGCGGTATTTTGATGATTTTAGCGACATTATTCACCACAATAGTTTCATATTTGGTATTTGAAATTCATAATAGATACTACAGCCTATGGCCGAAAATTGTCGGTGCAGGACCGCGTCTTCGTATAGCCCCCATATAACGGTACCTCCCAATATTTGATATTTTGATTATTTTAGCGACATTATTCAACGGAGTAGTTTCAAATTTCATATTTAGACTTCGTAATGGGATCTACAGTCTGTGACAGAAAATTGTGTATGCAGGTCCAGGTCTTCGTACAGGTCCTATATATCACTACCTCTTTATATTCGGTATTTTGTTGATTTTAGTGCCATTTTTGACCGGAAATAATTCAAATTTGATATTTGAAGTTCATAATAGATACTACAGCCTAAAACAGAAAATTGTCTGTGCAGGTCCACGTCTTCGTATAACCCCCATATAACGGTACCTTCCGATATTTGGTATTTTGATGATTTTAGGGACATTATTTACCGGAATTGTTTCAAATTTGGTATTTGAGATTCGTAATGGATAATACAGCCTATAACAGAAAATTGTCTGTGCAGGTCCAGGTCTTCGTATAGCCCCCATATAACGGTAACTCCCAATATTCGGTATTTTGTTGATTTTAGTGCCATTATTGACCGGAATTGTTCAAAATTTGGTATTAAAAGTTATTAATAGATACTACAGCCTATGGCAGAAAATTGTCTGTGCAGGTCCACGTCTTCATATAGCCCCCATATAAAGGCACCTCCCCATATTGGGTATTTTGATGATTTTAGCGACATTATTCAACGGAATTGTTTCAATTTTGGTATTTAAAATTCGCAATGGATACTACAGCCTGTGACAGAAAATTGTCTGTGTAGGTCCACGTTTTTTTAAAATTTCAACAGAATTTTTTGCGACTTTATTTTTTGAAAATTTCCGAATTCGTTCGAAATGGTGGAGGGTATTGAAAAGTTCGGTCTGGCCGAACTTACTGCTTTTGAACTTGTTTTTTATTACGGGAGCTCTACCATATATTCACAGTGATGTAGGGTATCATATAGTCGGCCCCGGATATAGGATATTCTTTGAAGTACTTAATAAAAAGCGGATTTTTAAAATGTTATAAAATTTAATCCTTGTTAACAATGTGAAGTTTTAATAAGAATAGTAATTAAAGTTTTATTTATTTATTTATTTATTTATTTATTTATTATTATTATTATTATTATTATTATTATTATTGTTATTATTATTATTATTATTATTATTATTATTATTATTATTATTATTATTATTATTATTATTATTATTATTATTATTATTATTATTATTATTATTATTATTATTATTATTATTATTATTATTATTATTATTATTATTATTATTATTATTATTATTATTATTATTATTATTATTATTATATTATTATTATTATTATTATTATTATTATTATTATATTATTATTATTATTATTATTATTATTATTATTATTATTATTATTATTATTATTATTATTATTATTATTATTATTATTATTATTATTATTATTATTATTATTATTATTATTATTATATTATTATTATTATTTTTTTTTTTCATCCCAACAGATCTCTCAATAAGAATTTTTTTCCAGAATATAAAGGAGTCAGACCTAATTTTTGTATGGTCTATTAAAGCCTTCAAAAATTTGAAAGGGATATTTTTAAGCAAGAGATTTGGATTTTAGAGAATCCATAAAAGCGCTAGAGTGGATTTTTAAGTAATTTCTTGTGCATTTTTTAATATAATTTTAATACCATCCGAGCCATACATGTAGATTAAAAAAAAATATTAATTTCAAGAGCTAAACAGATTTGAACGTAGATTTTTTTAAATATTATTGTTTAAAGTGCTAAAAGACTATCAGGACTATTTTTGGTTTTCAAAATATTTTAATTTTCCAATAAAAAATATCTTCTTTTCACGCTTTTAATTCTCTGCATTTAAATAATTATATTCGAATTATTTCTCATCAAAATACTGATAATTTCAATCACTTACAATATCCATAGTAAAGCGGAAATCCTTTTGCAACTTTCAAAACAAAATATTCAACAACATATTGCGTCATCCGAACAATTATTTAATTCATCCCTTAGCTACGATTTTATATAGTCCAAGAAATACCAAATTCCATGTTACATTCAATGCGGACAAACAACGGGAGCGACAATGGCAGTAAGGGGTGGTGTAGTGGTGGTTTTGTTATTGCCTTTTTAGCGCCGCGTCACGAAATGCATTGTCGAATGTCTTGATTCTGTCCGCTACGTCTACAGGGTGGCGTGGAAAAATGTGCTTAATGGACTTTCTAGTTTTTTATGATTTTATTCAAGTATACCCGGAAATTTGTATACTTATTTGTGGATGAATAAAAAGGGGAAGGGGTTAGACGAAATAAGGAAGCTCCTTAATGGCGTTTAAGTGCGGCTTATTTTAAATACTACAATTGAATTGAAAACTTTTAAGAACATCTGTTCAAAATTGAATAGAAGAAGGATTCAATACTTAAATGTGTGAATTGCATACCTTGAATGAGTTTTTGGTTGGTTACACTAAAACTGGGCTACATTAAAATTAGGCAACATTAGAAAAGACCTTACCAACAAATGATCGGTAATTATATATTTAATATACCGATTTAGCACAAAATTTGCGTTGAAATATTTTAAAAGTCTTAGCCACATCTTTGAATTAATACTTTGGGATTCGAAGAAAATACATTTCCTAAAAAAATTTCGAACTTTGAAAAAAATTTCTAATCATACATTTCCCAAAATTTCTACCAATGTAGGATCCGTTCTGAAAATGAGAAAAATTTAGGGATTAGAATGTGATTGTTCATAGAACCTATGACCAAAATTTGCGATTTTTGAGAACATTTGTAAAATTTCCTAAAAATTAAAATTAAGAAATTCGTGATTAAATTGTTTAACTATATTTCAAAGACTTCGTGTTTTTCTTTTTTCAATATCTTTCAAGGATTTTTTTGGATTTCGGATTTGGATTTTTTATGGATTTCTGACCAAAACTCGAGTTTCTTCTCAGCAATTATATTAAAATTATTTGACTTTTTAATATTTTTTCCAAGATTTCTTGGGAAAATAAATCGCAGACTTTTATTAGTTTTTTCGAAGGTTTTTATAAAGTATGTATCAAAGACCTCCCGGCCAAAATGCATGGATTTTTTTAAGCAGCTTTCGGCCAAGACTTTTAGATTTTTCACTATAGCATTGATTTCTGTAAAAAAAAAATTGTAAAGATTAAAGGATTTTTAAGGACTTAGTGGCCAAAACGCATGATAGCCGAAGATTTATTGCGATGTTCAGCTGTTTTGAAAAATATATATCTTTCAAGGATCACCTGTCAAAATTTCATGAAATTCCTAAAGCAATTCGTTCTAAGGACCTTCAGAAAAAAATTCGTGGATTCGTGGAAAATTCTGGGCAAGGACATTTTAAGTAGTTCTTGGAACAAAAATAGTATAAACAAATAAAAAAGTAGCTAAGTTCCGATGGGACGAACTGTTAATACCCTCCACAATTTTGAAGGAACTTGAAAATTTTCAAAAAAAAAAAAATATTTGAAAAATACCGCTCAAAGGAAACCCGTTATATGGATGCTATACGAAGACGTAATTCCGCATAAGTTATTTTTTGTCATCAGCCGTAGTACTCATTACGAGCTTCAAATACGAGAAATGAGCGATTCCTTAAACCATCAAAATATCGAATCGACACTTTGGTATTTTTAGTGCCAACCTTGCTTTCCAAAATGCTCCAGACACATTAGTCCAACGGATTGGTATCCGGAGATTTTGGTGGCCATTGTGCGCTTGAAATGAAGCGAGGAACCTCATTTTGTAACCGTTCTTGGGTGACGCGTGCTGAGTGCTGAGTCCTGTTGGAATATCCAAGGTCTGCGGTCAAAATGTTTGCGTGCCCAAGGCTTTAATACACCCTCCAGAATATTTTCGCGATAATATTCGGCATTTGTTCTGATGCCACGGTCGATTAATACGAGCGGAGAGCGATCATCGACTGTTATTGCGGCCCACATCATCACCATGGCCGGCGCTTGAGTTCTGGTGGCCAACATTTTCAGCTGACCTCTTTTGCAAGTAAACACGATCATTTTGTTTGTTTACAAACAGCTGGACAACGAATGTTTTCTCATCGGAGAAAACCAAGTTTGGCACTTCACCACTTTCGGCCAAGCAAAGCAACTCTTTAGCACTTTTGAGTCTATTTTCTTTCTGTTGCGGTGTAAGTTCTTGCACTTTTTGGAATTTCAATGGCTTTACCCTAAGCTCTTTTTTCAATATTTGCCGAATGGAATATTGCGATATATTTAGCTCACGGGACATTTTTCGGCCACTGCGACGCGGAATTCGATCAAATCGCTTCTTCACTTTTCGAACCATTTTTGCTGATGTTGCTGTTTTCTTCCGTCCACTTCTTTGACGTCGGGCTATGCTACCAGTATCACGGTAACGAGTGATGGTACGAGACACAAAAGATTTATTTACATTTAAATGCTGGAGTGCTCTAACGATAGCCACTTTTGGGTTTCCAGCCAAATATAAAGAAATCGCACTATCACGCTTGAATTTCATCACGAATAACTTTTTTTCTGGAATATTCTCACCAAAATGCATTTGTACGCTTCTAAACCATATAGTGAGGTGTCACTGGAATAATTTTAACAGCCGTCAGACGAGTGGCTTAGAAATGACAGCAGTCTAAAGTTGGTTGCAGTTTTTCCATCTCATCCTGTATATATGGGAGCGATTATTTAAATGTTCACCGATTATCTCCAATTTCAAAAGGGTTCGTCCTTGGGCCAAATAAAGTATTTGTGCAAAATTTAATCTCGAGCGGGCATATAAGTGTGACCTGTACTTTGTTTACAATAATATATGGACAGACGTATGGACATGCATAAATCGACTAAGAATGTGATTCTATGTAGATCATCAAAAGGAACTATGGGTCTTTCTTGCTTCCCTCTCCATACCATACATACATAATACCCTTACCACTATTGGTGTAGGGTTCAAATACCTTAAAAATATTTTTTAAGGACTTATTGGCCAAAAATCATAATGGCCACAGTTTTTGCTTTGTTCTTTGCAATGTTTGGATGATTTTTTTAAATATCCTTCAAGTATCACCTGGCTAAAATTCATGAACTTCCCAAACCAAATTCTTCAAAGGACCTTCGGAAAAGAAAAGAAGGACATTTCAAGGAATTCTTGGAGAAAATAGCGAAAAATATAATTTTTTTTCCTGGCCCAAAAAAAGTGACTTAAAAAAATTGTATACCCTCAAACATGGAAAGGAGGATATATTAAATTTGTTATTCCGTTTGTAACACCTCTTAATATTCGACCTAATATAGTAAATATTCATGATCAGCATAAAATTCTTAGTTGATTTAACGATATCCTTCCATTTGTCTGTTGAAATCACGATACGATAGTATAAAATGCGTTCTCGCTTCGGCGGCAGAACATCGTTCAAGTATTTGTAGTTCAAATACTTTATTTTAAAACTTGAACTTAAAACGAAACTCGTGGAAAGTAAAACTCGTACGTTTTCAAAATATTATCTGGTGCAACCCAGTTTGAGGAAGGCAGATTTTTATACCCTCCAACTTGGAAAGGAGGGTATATTAACTTTGTTATTCCGTTTGTAACATCCCTAAATATTCGTCGAAGACCCCATAATATTCATAATCAGCATAAAATTCGAAGTCGATTTAACGATGTCCGTCTGTCTATCTGTCCGTCTGTCTGTTGAAATCACGATAAAGGCCACATTATTTGACGTAGAGCGTCAAAATATAGCAGAATAATTTGTATTGTGTCTAAGATGGTTGGTATTGAAAATGGCACATATCGGGCCAAGTTTTGGTATAGTCTCCATATAACGGTACCTCCCAATATTCGGAATTTTGATGATTTTTGCCGCATTTTTTCATGGATTTGTCTAAAAATTGGTATTTGTTGATCATAGTAGGTTCTAGCTCCGGTGGCGAACCATTGCATGTATAGGTCCAGGTTTTGGCATAGCCCCCATATAACGGTATCTCCCGATATTCGTTATTTTTATGATTTTTGTCACATTTTTTTACGGATTTATCTGAGAATTGGTATTTGTAGGTCATAATGGGTCTAATTCGTGTGGCGAAACATTGTATGTATAGGTCCAAGCTTTGGCATAGCCCCCATATAACGGAATCTCCCGATATTCGTTATTTTGATGGTTTTTGTCACATTTTTTATACCCTCAGCCATATGGCTACAGAGGGTATATATCATTTGATACGGTCAAAACGTGCCTAGTCGAAATAACGGTTTTAGACCCTAGGTCTCTTTGGACCAAATCCGTTTCAGAACATTTGGAGTCGATCTAGCGATGTCCGTCCGTCCGTCCGTCCGTCTGTCTGTCTGTCTGTCTGTCTGTCTGGCTGGTGCGCACGATAACTCTTGAAGGGAGTATCCGATTTGGTCCAAACTTGATACATCGTAATATTTTTGTCAAACTTAGATCGAGTTCGGAGATGGGCAATATCGGTCCACTCCTTCTGGTACCTCCCACACAAAAGGTCGAAATTTTCAAAAAAAATATTTTTTGCACAGAAAGAGAAGCGATAAACCGATTTTGCCCCAACTTTGCAAATCTTAATATTTGCGTCAGTGTTAGGTCAAGTGTGAAAATGGACAATATCGGTCCACTCCATCAAGTACCTCCCCCACAAATGGTCAAAATTTTGAATAATTACAACTCTCATAATATGTGATGTAAGAGTCCGATTGTCTTCAAATTTCACACATGCCAATATTTATGTCAGCCCAAGGTCTGATGTTAAGATGGAATATATCGGTAAATTCCTTCTGGTACCTCCCCCACAAATGGTCGAAATTTTAACAAATATATATTTTTTGAGAAGAAACGATAATCCGATTTTGCTCAAACTTTGCAAATCTCAATATTTGCGTAAGTGCTAGGTCAAGTGTAAAAATTGACAATATCGGTCCACTCCTTCTGGTACCTCCCCCACAAAGGGTCGAAATTTTAAATAATTACAACTCTCATAAAATGTGATGTAAGAGTCTGATTGTCTTCAAATTTCACACATCTTAATATTTATATTAACCCAAGGTCTGGTGTTAAGTATATCGGTCCACTCCTTCTGGTACCTCCCACACAAATGATCAAGATTTTCAAAAAAATAAAATATATAAAAAATATATAAAAAAATATTTTCTGCACAGAAAGAGAATCGATAATCCGATTTTGTTCCAACTTTGCAAATCCTGATATTTACATCAGTTCTAGGTCAGGTGCAAAAATGAATAACATAGGTCCACTCCATCAAGTAAATCCCCCACAAAAGGTCGAAATTTTGAATATTCATCACGCTCTTAAAACACTTGAACACGATTCCATTCCAAAGAATCCGAAATAAACATCCAGTTCTCTTCATATTACACACGTCCCATTATTTCTACTAACTTAATATCTGGTGTGAAGATGGGATATATCGGTCCACTCCTTCTGGTACCTCCCCCACAAAAGGTCAAAATTATGAGTATCCATGAAGTTCATAAAACGCAAAATTATCATCCGATTCTATTCAAACTAGGATGATGTATTTTATCTGTATTAGATGAAGTGTGAAAATGGAATACTTCGGTCCGCTGTATCTGTTACCTGACGCATATTTCCATTTTCCGAAAAGGTGCACATACCTCATATAAAGTACAAGAAGTAGTCGATATAGTCCAAATCTGTCACGTTCGTAACTCAAGGCTGAGGGTATACATCTGTCGGCAAAACCGACTGATACTATTTTACTTGTTTTCATGGATTTGTCTAAAAATTGGAATTAGTTGGTCAAAATAGATTCTATCTCCGTTGGCGGAACATTGTATGTATAGGTCCACGTTTCTGTATAGCCGTATATAGCGGTACCTCCCGATATTAGGTATTTTGATGGCTTTTTGTCACATTTTTTCACGGATTTGTCTAAAAATTGGTATTGGTGGGTCATAATTGGTTCTAATGTTTCCATTACCCTAAGGTGGAAGGTATTAAAAGTGTTTTTACTTGTTCTTTTTTTTAAGTTCTTAGCCAGAATGCTTTGAATTTTTAACAATTATTTGTTTTTAAATTAGAATTTTCTATATTTCCTATTCCTATTTTTCTTCTAATTTTTAAGTCCCATCAAAGTATTCCTATGATATCAGTAGTGGATATTTGAATTTCTTTCGCTTTTGTGCCACCTGCACTTAGGCGAAAGCCCAACACGACCGATTTCACTTCAAGGTTCATTAAACGAAGGCAATTTACTTTGCCATTATATTCGTAATTTAGTGTCACATTTTTATCAACACCAACCAATCTCCACAAATTACGGCTGTCCCTTGACACAAGTCAATGCACTTGGAGAGATTTCAATCATTCCTCAACAAATCTGCGGCGCCCAAGTATTGTCAACGATCGTCATTTTTGTATGCTGGTGGCACTATAACTAAATGGTCACAGCATATTTTTCATTCATTTTCAAAAAAAAAAAAATACATTTTTACTTCATTGGAACAAAAATGTGTGAACTCATTTAATTGTCGAGCAAAAAAAGTGTAAAATTTTTTTCTTGCCAACTTTAAGACTGCAGTTTACAGCGGGGCTCTGTTGCTGGTATTCGACCTGTATTTCTTTTGTTTTGTTCAGACAATGTTTACCTCGTTTTCTTTACATTTACTTACATTTTTTCACTACATGTTTGCCAAGAGAAAACTATGAAATTCGAAAAAAAAAATAACGAAACCCAATGAATCCCTTGCCAACCACCCCCGTTAGCTGATGGGGTTGTTTGTCTCCCATGGTTTTACTTTCTGGGTGGCAGGCAGGCGGCACATTACCTTGGTATGGCAACGAATGGACAAATAGGTAAATTATAACAGTTCCAGTTTTATGCCAAAACCGGCAATTACTTTGGAAGGAATGTTGGCAGGCGTTTGTGCGAAAGGAAAAAGGCCCCAATAAAGATGAGGGCCTTTAAATTAATATTTTCAGATAATAAACCAATAGTGGGAGTACAAATGGGGGATATTTTAGGTAATATGTCTGAGGTAGTAAAAGATGATGTTTTGGGGAAATATTCCTTCTTGTGGCTAAGATATAGGTTTCAAAGGCCCCTTCTCTCCCTTCACTCTATTACTGCCCTTGTCTTATGATAACATCTGCGACATTTATTACTCCGGTTCCTCCCACTTTACTCCTCCTTACCCCCCACAAAAGTAATGTGCTAACTTTACCTTTAGTTTAGAATGAAGAAGAAAATGAAAAATGAACCACAAGCCTGGAGTGCGAACATTTCTGAAATGATACAAATACCAGCGGGTAAAGTATGCTTTCTTAGGAGCTAGATATCAGTTTTTATACCCTCCACCATACTATGGAGGGTATATTAACTTTGTCATTCCGTTTGTAACTCATCGAAATACTCATGTCAGAACCAACAAAGTATATATATTCTTGATCAGCGTAAAATTCTAAGTCGATTGTCCGTCTGTCTGTCCGTCTGTCTGTTGTAATCACGCTATCTTTCGAACGAATTGAGATAGAAGGCTAAACTTTTGCATACGTGTTTATTTTTTCAGTAGGCAGGTCAAGTTCGTAAATGGTCCATGTAGGTCCATGTTTTCGTGTAGCCCCCATATAACGGTACCCTCCCTATATTCGGTTTTTTAATGATTTTAGCGACATTATTCACCGGAATTGTTTCAAATTTGGTATTTGAAGTTCGAAATAGATACTACAGCCTAAAACAGAAAATTGTCTGTGCAGGTCCACGTCTTCGTATAGCCCCCATATAACGGTACCTCCCGATGTTCGGTATTTTGATGATTTTAGAGACATTATTTACCGGAATTCTTTCAAATTTGGTATTTGAGATTCGTAATGGATACTACAGCCTATGACTGAAAATTGTGTGTACAGGTCCACGTCTTCGAATAGCCCCCATATAACGGTACCTCCCGATATTCGGTATTTTGATGATTTTAGAGACATTATTCACCGGAATTGTTTAAAATTTGATATTTTAAGTTCGAAATAGATACTACAGCCTAAAACAGAAAACTGTCTGTTTCGAATTTGAATATGGCAATGAATTTTGACAAACAAAGCCTCTGTAGGTCCTCGTCGTATAGACCCCAATATAACGGCTATATTCGGTATTTTTAAAATTTTAACAGAATTTTTTAAGGATTTTATTTATTTTTTTTTAAATTTCCAAATTCGTTACAATTTGTGGAGGGTATTCAAAGTTCGACCCGGCCGAACCTACTGCTTTTAACTTGTTTTCCGTAACAATTTTCTTGTTTTATGTGGCTACCTTGTATGGATATGCGGTGGTGGCTTAACTAAGAGCAAATAGTCGAGTAAACAGTAAAATAATCGCAGGTGTTTTGGTGGAAAATACATTTTCATTTAATAGAAAAAATGGAACGAAGCTAGAAACCTTATTAGGTTCCATAAATGGAAGTACACTTGCCAATGATTTGGGGGTCTGTTATGTTGAGGTATCTTAGGAGTCTCATTTCGACCTCTGTACATCTTCCGTACACTGAATGTCATTCTTATGACGTCTCTTGATAGACGACTTATTCATGATTCCTTAATTTATATACAAGTTTAACCAATTCTTCCATAGAAGACCTTTTGTTGGTCAAGAGACCCTTTGGGATGACCCTTCTTTGGTGAGGTACCAGAAGGGTTTGGCAGATATATATCATTTTTACAACGGATCTTGTGTTAGCAAAAATGTTTGTATGTGTGAAATTTGAAAAGAATTTTGGCTTACTTTGAGCGTTTGGTTTCTCAAAATCTTGAACCCTATTAGGGGGAGGTACCAGAAGAAATAGTCCAAATTCTACCATCTTTATAACAGATCTTGTATTGATGGAAATATTGAGATGTGCTAGGTCTGAATGGAATCGCGTTTTATAAGCTTCAAGTATATTCAAAATTTTGACCCTTTGTGGTGGAGATACCAGAAGGACTGGGCCGATACATTCCATTTTCGCATCAGATCTAGTGTCAGTAGAAATAATTGGATGTGTGAAATATAAAGAGAACCGGAGGTACCAGAAGAAATAGTCCGATTTCAACCATCTTTATAACCGATATTGTGTTGATAGAAATATTGAGATGGGGCTAGGTCTGAATGGAATCTGATGTTAATTATGAGCTCCATGGGTATTCAAAATTTTACCCTTTGTGGGGGAGGTATCAGAAGGGCTGGACCGATACATTCCATTTTCGCATCAGATCTAGCGTGAGTAGAAATAATGTGATGTGTGAAATACGAAAAGAACAAGTTGCTTATTTGGGATTTTATAACCGTTTTGGTTTTTCAAAATTGTCACCCTTTGTGGGGGAGGTATCAGAAGAAAAAGTCCGAATTCTACCATTTTTATAACAAATCTTAAGTTGATAGAAATATTGAGATGTACCAAGGCTGAATGGAATCGGATATTAATTTGGCGTTTTATGAGTTTAATGCACATTCAAAATTCCCAGCTTTTTGGTGGAGGTACCAGAAGGAGTGGACTGATATATTTCATTTTAAAACCAGACCTTGGGTTAACAAAGTGATTGGGATGTGTGTAATTTAAAGACTATCGGACTCTTACATCACATTTTATAAGAGTTTTAATTATTCAAAATTTTGACCCTTTGTGGGGGAGGTCCCTGATGGAGTGGACCGATATTGTCTATTTTCGCACATGACCTAACACTGATGAAAATATTAGGATTCGCAAAGTTCCGGCAAAATCGGATTATCTTTTCTCTTTTTGTGCAAAAAATATTTTTTGAAAAGTTCGTCCTTTTGTGGGGGAGGTACAAGAAGGAGTGGACCGATACATTCCATTTTCGCACCAGACCTTGGACCAATGAAGGTTTTGGGATGTGTGAAATTTGAAGACTATCGGACTCTTACATCACATTTTATAAGAGTTTTAATTATCCAAAATTTTGACCCTTTGTGGGGGAGGTCCCTGATGGAGTGGACCGATATTGTCCATTTTCGCACATGACCTAACACTGATGAAAATATTAGGATTCGCAAAGTTCCGGCAAAATCGGATCATCCTTTCTCTTTCTGTGCAATAAATTCGTTTCTTTGAAAATTTTGACATTTTGTGTGGGAGGTACCAGAAGGAGTGGACCGATATCGCCCATCTCCGAACTCGATCTAAGTTTGACAAAAATATTACGATGTACCAAGTTTGAATCAAATCGGATACTTCCTTTGAGAGTTATCGTGCGAACCAGCCAGACAGACAGACAGACAGACGGACGGACGGACGGACGAACGGACATCGGTAGATCGACTCCAAATGTTCTGAAACGGATTTGGTCCAAAGAGACCTAGGGTCTAAAACCGTTATTTCGACTAGGCACGTTTTGACCGTATCAAATGATATATGCCCTCTGTAGCCATATGGCTGAGGGTATAAAAATGGAATTACCGTAATATGTGAGGCATTCGAAGACGTGGACCTGCATATACAATTTTCTGGCATAGGTTGAACTATCCATTACGAACGAAATTTAAAGTACGAAATTTGAAACAATCCCGGTGAATAATGTCTTTAAAATATCGAGAGGTATCATTATGTGGTGGCTATACTAAGGCGTGGACCTGCATAAGTAATTTTATTTTATTTATTTATTTTTTTTTTTTCATAGCTTGTAGTACCCATTTAAATCTTCTAATACGAAATTTGAAATTTCATCTAGTCTATAATGTCTCTAAAATGATAAAAATTCCGAATGTTTAGAGGTGCCATTATATAAGGTCTATACAAAAACATAGACCTGCGTGAGTAATTTTTTACCACAGGTTGAAGCTCTTCCAATACGAAATTTGAAAGAAATCCGGTAAATAATATCGCTAAAATCATCAACATACGAAAACAAGGACCGACGTGACCTATTTTCGAACTTAATATTTTAGCCATCTCTCTCAATTCGTTGGAAAGATAGCGTAATTACAACAGGCAGACGGACATTGCTAGGTCGACTTAGAATTTTACGCTTAAATAAAGTAAATATACTTTGTTAGGTCTGACATGAGTATTTCGAGAAGTTACAAACGGAATGTTGAAATACCCTACATGGTGGAGGATATTAAAAATGAAAGCCACTTGAATAGGTGTTTTCTTTTAATTTTCGGATTAAAATTCCTCAGAATCCCTGCATTTTAAGTATAGTGCCTTAGAAAATATTGCAGATAAAAACACGATGATTATTTTGTTCGGAAATGTTAATCCTTACGATAGTCAGCAGATAAAAACACGAGGATTATTTTGTTCGGAAATGTTAATCCTTACGATTAATCCACTACCAGTCACATCAATTTTCCAGAAAAATATCCCAAAAATATTTCCTTATTTATTTAAAAAAAAAATCTCGGAGTTTTTTTCAAGTTGACGCTTGAAACTAATGTTTAAATTTAGTACTTTTTTAAAAATTTGAGAATTTCTTTCACTCAATACCAAAATTAGTACTTTTTGTACAAATATAGTACACATTTCCAAAACAATGTCTATATCTTAATTCCAAATTCCAAGAGAGACCTCAATATCAAATCTGAGGATTCCAGCTCTATTCCAAATTTAGTACCAGTAAGTACTTTTCGTACAAATATGACACATACACACACATTTCCATACGACAGCAAAATCTCAAAAACAGATACCATCAGTGAGCTAAATGTCAAATTTCAAAATGTTATCTGTCCCTTTACCTAATAACAAATATAGTACCCATTCAGTACTTTTCGTACAATTATAGTACACTATATAGTGCCCATGTCCAAAGTCAACTACATATATCTAGTCAGCTTCCAAACCTTGATTTTCATACCAAATTTCAAGTTTTTAATTCTATCCGTTCATATAATACCAAATGGTACAATTTAAGAAGTATAGTACCATTTTAAAAATTTTCGTTCGAAATTCGAAAAACTCTTTCGGTTTTGGTTCATCTATCCTGCACTCTTATTCCAAATTTTAGAAAACCAATTACATAGGTTCGTTACAATTCCACTGTGTACCAAATTTAGTACCATTTAGTACATATAAGTACAATTTTCCAAAACTACCTACATATTCCAATCCCAAACTGCGACAGTAATCCTATTTCCAATTTTCAGGATTCCAACTCTACCGGGTCACCCAAAAGTTTATATTGTAATAAATTTAGTACCATTTAGTACATAAAAGTACAAATTTCCAAAACTACCTATATTCCTCAGTCGATGAATGTAATAGCAATCTTATTTCTAAATTTCAGAATACTAGCTCTATCTGCTCACCAAATTTAATACCATTGAGTACTTTTCGTGCACATGACTACTTATTTCCAAAACGTCCTCCATATTCTAATCCTGTAATGTTAATTTCACATTTCAGGGATCAAGCTTCATCCGTTCCACCAAATTCAAATTGTACTAAATATAGTACCGTTTAGTACTTTTCGTTCACATAAGTACAAATTTCGAAAACTTCCTCCATATCCCAATCCTACACTCCGCCAGTAATATTAATTGTAAATTTCAGGATTCCAAATCCATCCGTTCCACCAAATTCAGATTGTACTGAATTTAGCACCGTTTAGTACTTTTTCGTATACATGAGTATACACTTCCAAAACTACCACCTTACATCGACTCTACTTCTCAACCTTGATTCCCATACCAAATTTTAAGGTTTCAGCTCTAACCCTTCACATGATACGAAATAGTACCAAATATAGTACATTATCATACATACACTCATACACTCCATCCGTTACCCTCATTCCAAATTTAAGAGCTCTAGCTAGACTGCTTCAGTACGTTTTGATACTTTTCGTACCGTTCAAAAATGTTTTTTCCCAAAACCCAGCCTTATCTGACCCCTTCAAACCAAGAGTGACCCTAACCCAAAATTTCAAGATTGTAGCTTCAACCGTTTATTTCCATTCTAAATTTCAAGTTTTTTAGCTCTAACCATTCACATGATACGAAATGGTAACAAATATCGTATATTTTAGTACTTATCGTACACTTACAGTGTGAATTTCCAAAAATTTTCCAATTGGCAAAAACCCAGCCCTATCTGACCACTTCGGATCAAGAGTGACCCCCACCCAAAATGTCAAGATTCTAGCTTGAGCCATTTCGTCTAGGCATTGATGAGTCGTTAAACCGGTCAGACAGACAGACAATTACTTTCTCTTTTATTATATAGATATAGATTTATGCTTTATTTCATTCTAAACCAGCCAACAATTTTCCATTGATCCACGAAAATGACGTTTTTATGCTTGCACAGCGTTGGCATCACTATTTACCACAACTTTCATTCTCCAACAAAAAGTCTCAGAGAAGGTTCTCCCCAATTGAGAAATATCAATCAGGGAGAGCCAATTATGGCTGTGTGTTTGTTTATTTCTGAGTGGGTATCTCTGTTGTGTTTTGATAAAAACCAAAGAGAGAAAGAGACACACAACGGATTGGAGCAAAATAATACCCCAACACAAACGCACTCATTTCTTGTCTCCACCAAGAGACTATCGTATTGGGGAATTGGTGGAATTGTGTGTTTGACAGTTGAGTCGCTGGGAAAAAGTCAAAATACAAAAAACAATGAAGAAAATCAACTGTGTTCCCCATTATAAGAGAAATATGGAATGTGGCTGGAAATGCTGAACTCCGAGTAAAATAAGTTTCAAATTTTGACAAATAAAACCGCACCACAATTTATTTACGACTGATGACGACGAGGCACTCACTCTTTGGGGATAGATGGATTGGCATGGCATGGATTAACGACGGCAATGTGGAGGAATATTTTATTTTATGAGTCGCAAGGCTGATGATTGAGTGGGAATGATGGGAATTTACCAAAAGGAGCCAGCAATTGTTTTGAAATGACGGAATATGGAAAAAATTTGGTTAGGTAGGTAGGTGACATTAAGTTAAGGATCCCGCCAGTTCGGTTCGTTCTATTGCCGCCACACACAACAATCAAGCTTTTGCTGAAACGTTGAGAAGTTTGTTCTTCAAATTTGTTGTGTTCCCTGAACCCTAAAAATAAGGAGAGCGAAACAAATAAAGAAAGAAACGCAGAAGGAAACAACAGAAAACGAAATTCCATTTCTTTCCTTAGCATCTTTTCAGATGCAAGCAAGCAAACTGCGAAAGCAGAAAATGAATCCGCAAGGGATAATACACATTGCTGTTGTTGCTCCTACCAATTTCGTTTCTTTAGAAAGGGATTCAAAAAGAGAGTGAGTGAGAGCATATGCAGTATACATCTGAGGGAATGTGCCATGCAGCTTTTGTAAAGGGGTTTTATTTTTTGTGTGAAAGGATTTGCCATTCTCATTCATCCATGGTGGTGGTTGGTTGGTTGGTGCGAAAGAACAAAACAAGTCATAAGCAAGAAGGAAGAATGAAAGGAAGGAAAGATGGTAGAAATAATGATAACAACAAACCAGTTTTATAAACAACAGAGAGTCGATTTCAAAATAAAAAAACGAGTTAAAGAGTATCAGTTGGTTTTGCCGACAGACGTATACCCTCAGCCAATGTTCGATTATTTAAAAACATATTTTGACTTCTGTTAAGATTATTCAAACAATTGACTCTCTATGGAGTAGGTTCCGAAGGAATGGGTCAATATTGTCAATTTCGTATCGGACCTAAATAAATATGATATAAATACTTCGACGTGCCAGGTTTGGACTATATCGACTACTTCCGTCACTCTGTATGAGACCAGATATAGTCGACCGAAGTACTCCATTTTCATACTACATCTAATATAGATAAAAATAAAGGTATGAGCAAAATTTCAAGAAAATTGAACATTTAAATCGAATTTTATGCGAAATCATAAATTCCGATAAATTCCATATTCATCTCAGATTTCTGTCTGAGATAAATATTTAGACATAGCAAGATGTAAAGAATCGCTGACTTGTTACGCAAGCTATGACAAATAAAAGTATTGAAAAATTTGATTATTTGGAGGTGGGGTACCACTTATTTGAACCCTATGTAGGGGAGGTACCAGAAGGAATGGTCCGATCCCTGCCATGTTTTTAACAGATCTTGTGTTGATGGAAATATTGAGGTGTACCAAGTCTGAATGGAATCGGACGTTAAGTTCGCGTGATCCCTTTTGGGAGAGGTACCAGAAGGTGTGGGCCGGCATATTCCATCTTCACACCATACCTTGGTCTAATGAAAATATTGTGATGTGTGTAATTTGAAGAGAATCAGAAGTTATTTCGGATTTTATAATCGTTTGGGTTATACAAAACTTTGGCTCTTTGTGGGGGAGGTACCAGAAGGAATGGTCCGATCCCTACCACATTTTTAATAGATTGAAATATACTAAGTCTGAATGGAATCGGATGTTAATTTCGCGTTTTATGAATCCCTGGTTATTCACATTTTGACACTTTGCGGAGAGACACCAGAAGGAGGAGAAGGAGACCCACAAATTTCATCTTCACAGCAGATCTTGCCTTAATGGAAATATTGAGACGTACAAAGTCTAAATGAATTATGCCCGTGAAGATAAATTTTAAAATATAAATGCAATGTGTTGGTGCGCAAGGGGTTAATTGAAGAATAGTTTTTTTTAATATTAATAATTTTTACCATTTTTTTTTGGATAAATCAACGTATTTTTAAATTAATTTAAATTAAATTAATTAATTAAATTAATTTAACAGGAAAATGACACAATTTCCCGACGAGGACGAATAACCAGAGTGGTGTTGGCGGTAGGGAAACTGCATGGAAAATACTGAATTGCACAAAAACTATGCTAGCTGCGTCATTGAGGCGAGTCTTAAATGAAAGGTCTCGAGGAGTACTTTCTGGCTATATGTGCCTTATATTCCCAACTGATTTCAGATAATCGAATTTTTTCGATTTTCTAACCAAAGTGGCGGTTTCGGCTGCTTATTTCGGATTTTATGAGCTTTTTGGCTATTCAAAATGTCGACCCATATTGGGAGAGGTACCTGAAGGAATGGCCCGATCTCTACCATCTTTCTAATAGATCTTGTATTGATGGAAATGTTGAAATGTACCAAGTCTGGATGAAATCGGATGCAAATTTCGCGTTTTATGACCCCTTGTGGGGGAGGTACCAGAAACAGTGGACCGATACATTAAATGTTCACAGCAGACCTTGGGTTAGTAAAAATAATGGGATGTGTAAAATTTAAAGAGAACCGCAAGCTTATTTCGGATTTTATGACCGTTTTGGTTATTCAAAATGTTGACCCTTTGTGGGAGAGGTACCTGAAGGAATGTTCCGATCTCTACCATCCTTATAACAGATCTTGCGTTGATGGAAATATTGAAATGTACCAAGTTTGAATGGAATCGAATGGTAATTTCGCATTTTATGAGCTTCATGGGTATTCCCCCTTTGTGGGGGAGGTACCAGAAAGAGTGGATTGATATATCCCATCTTCGAAGCAGATCTTGTGTCGGTGAAAATAATTAGATGTGTGAAATATGAAGATAACCAGAGGCTTATTTCGAATTTTAAAATCGTTTAGGTTATTTAAAACTTAGACCCATTGTGGGGGAGGTACCAGAAGGAATGGTCCGATCTCTACCACCTTTATAACAGTTCTTGTGTTAATGGAAATATTCAGATGTGCCAAGTCTAAATGGAATTGGATTTTAATTTCGCGTTTTATGAGCTTAATGAATATGCAAAATATTGACCCTTTGTGGAGGAGGTACCAGAAGGAGTGGGCCGATTTATTCCATCTTAACACCAGACCTTGGATCGATAAAAATATTATAATGTGTGAAATTTGAAGACAATCGTACACTTATATCACATTTTGTAAGAGTTGTAATTATTCAATATTTTGATCCTTTGTGGGGGAGGTACTTGATAGCGTGAACCGATATTGTCCATTTTTGCACCTGACCTAGCACTGACGCAAATATTAGAATTTGCACAGTTCGAACAAAATTGGATTGTCGTTTCTTTTGCTGTGCAGAAAATATATTTTTTGAAAATTTTGACTTTTTGTGGGGAGGTACCAGAAGGAGTGGACCTATATTTTCCATCTTAACACCAGACCTTGGGTTAATAGATTTATAATGGTGTGTGAAATTTGAAAACAATCGGACTCTTACATCATCTTTTTAAGAGAGTTGTAATTATTCTAAATTTTGACCCTTTGTGGGCGAGGTACTTGATAAACTGGACCGATATTGTCCATTTTCGCACCTTACATAGCACAGACGCAAATATTAGAATTTTCAAAATTGGAGCGAAATCGGATTATCGTTTCTCTTTCTGTGCCGAAAATATATTTCTTTGAAAATGTTGATCTTTTGTGGGGGATCTACCAGAAGGAGTGGACCTAACACCAGACCTTGGGTTAATAAGTTTATTGGGATGTGTGAAATTTGCAGACAATTGGGCACTTACATCACATATTATAAGAGTTGTAATTATTCAAAATTTTGACCCCTTGTGGGGGAAGCACTTGATACAGTGGACCGATATTGTCCATTTTCGCACCAGACTTAGCACTGAAGCAAATATTAGGATTTGCAAAGTTGAAATTTTTGGCTTTTTGTGGGGGTGGTACCAAAAGGAGTGGACCGATATTTTCCATCTTAACACCAGACCTTGGGTTAATAAGTTCATTGGGATGTGTGAAATTTGAAGACAATCGGACTGTTACATCACATTTTATAAGAATTATTCTTATTCAAAATTTTGACCATTTGTGGGGTGGGTACTTGATGGAGTGGACCGATATTGTCCATTATCGCACCTGACCTAGCACTGGTGCAAATATAAGGATTTGCAAAATTGGAACAAAATCGGATTATCGTTTCTCTTTCTGTGCAGAAAATATATTTTTTAGAAAATTTCGACCTTTTGTGGGGGAGGTACCAGAAGTAGTGGACTGATGTTGCCCATCACCGAACTCAATCTAGGTTTGACAAAAATATTACGATGTACCAAGTTTGGATCAAATAGGATAATCTCTTGGAGAGTTATGGTTCAAACCAGCCAGACAGACTGAGGGACGGACGGACGGACAGACATACATACATCGCTTGATCCACTCCAAATGTCCTGAAACCGATTTGGTCCAACGAGGCCTAGGGTCTAAGACCATTATTTCGATGAGGCACATTTTGGCCGTATCAAAAGATATATACCCTCTCGAGCCATATGGCTGAGGGAATAACAAAATAACAAGGAACCCAACAATAAGTCGTTCGTTGTATGAAACGCAGCGAACGGAACCCTTCCTTTCTTCAAAGCAACAAACATCCATGGAAAGGTCCTAAAAGGTAACCCAAAGAGAGCATGCATGCATGCATAAAGGTCTTTAATGTCTGGCAACAACAACATCAATAACAACAACAAACACACAGAGACGAGTTCTGCTGGTTGACAGAAGTAAAACAGGCAGGCTCCTTTAGGGTTATTAAAACAGGATTTTTTCCTTTGACTGGAATGCGGGCTGGATGATGTTTGGTTTGTTATGGATTTTCCTAAGGGTGGCCCGTTTGGGGGGTTGGTAAAGAAAATGAGAAATGGAATATTTATAACACCATCCGTCTAGACACAACACAATTCATGTTCTATACTTTTAACTCGCCAAAGATGTGTTGACATATCCACACATCCGAAGATATGCTTTGTTGATTTCTGCCAAAGTAGAAAACAGAAAACGGACTACCATGGCCCCCTAATGCCTCATACATGGAAGTAGATCTTAAGGAAATTACCAAAAGCTAGGTATCCCTCTCCCAGAAGAAGATGAAAGTCAAAACAAAAACGATGCAATTTCGCAGTCAAACAACCTTCCAGCCAAACGGGCAGCTAAGACAACAGAAAAAATCCAAAGAAAGTAAAAAACAATAACAAATTCAGTCTTAGACCTGTAACATCTTTCAAACCATCCATCCATCTACCCCTCCAGCCACCTTCCTCTCTCTCTCTTCATCTCTCACTCGCTCTCTCATCCCCAAGAACACCATTATTTCGATTTGTTTTGATTCAGGTTTTTCTTCGTTTCCTTCCTTATACACACATGTACTACCCCCACCAAGCTACCTACCTACGTTTCCTCTCCTCTCCCTGTTCATCCACCTCGCTTATCCTTATTGCATTCAACTTTCTATTATTTTGTTGCTGCTGCTGTTGCTGCTGCTTCTGAACAGCTTCTGGCTGTGATGATAACAAAACAATAGAGAATTTATTGAGATGTTCAGAAATGAAAAGAAAAGACGAACGAACCAACGAACAACAACAAAAGCCACCAGCACCAAAGGAAGTAGGATATTTGAGCGATTAAGAAATTGTATCCTCCGTCACATAAAAACTAATACCCAAGGATTTGTGCCTTGCCTTTTCATTGACAAAATGTTGCAATTAGGACACGATTTTAATTAAATGGAAATAAACTGAAGTCCAGAGAAACGCTGAACGTTTTTGAAACGGTTTAATCAAACGGTATTGGGGGCATTGAGGGGGTGATTTTTGGTGGCCATACGGAGGTTAATGGAGAGCACCCCCTAAGGGAATATTCTAAAGTTCGAAAATGGTTTCTTTTGGCAGGGGCTTAGAGAATGCTTTCCTTTAAAGCATCAAAGAGGCCAAAAAGTAGCCAGTTCTTGTCAAGAAAATATTCGCAAATATCATCATCCGAATATAAAGGAGTAGGGAAATAACTGAATGATTGATCGAGAATAAACTTCCAGACGAAACGCCGGAAGCAAGAATCTTGAATATTTGCACGAGGTTCAGTCTTGAAGCGTGGGTGTGTGGCAAGGCTGGGTTTTTAGAAATTCGTACCAAAAGGGTACGAAATGTACTACAAATTTCATGATTTCTATTGGACAAATGGAATGAGCTAGAATTCTGAAGATTGGAATGAGAGTAGGTGATTGAGTGCAGGATAGATATACCAAAGGCTTTTTAGAAATTAGAAATTTTAGATCACGAAAAGTTCTAAAATGGTAATAAACTTCTAAAATGGTACCATTTGATATTACTTGAAATTTAGATAGACTTAGAATTTTGTATGAGAATCAAGGTTGGAAAGTGTGTGAACTGTACTAAATGATACTAAATTTGGAACAGGGTAAACGAATGAAGATGGAATTTTGAAATTTTGTAGTGGGGACCCTTTTGGTGGTAGGTTTGTGATTAAGAGGCTGTTTTAGATAAAAATATATATGGGAGCTATAGCTATATCTGAACCGATCTTCACCAAATGTGACATACTAGCTTCTAGACTCAATTCTGTCGTAAGTGCCAAATTCCATCCCATTTAGACAAATATTAGACGTTCGGTGCACAATAAAAGGTAAATCGGACGAAGTTATATATGGGAGCTATATCCAAATCTAAACCGATCTCGAGAAAATTTGGAAAATGTATTTCTGAGCCGTATTTGTTATATTCCCCCAAATATTGTTGTTACAGAGTGCATATTACGGCTGCGGAGGACAAAAATAACAAATCGGATGAACAATATATATGGGAGCTATAGCTATATCTGAACCGATTTCGATCAAATTTAGCATACTTATTTTTAGGCCTAATTTGGGTGTATGTGCAAAGTTCCATTCAATTCGGGCTGATATTACACGTTTGGTGCACAATAAACGGCTAATCGGACGAAGATATATGGGAGCTATATCTAAATTTTGACCGATTATCTCCAATTTCAATAGGGTTCGTCCTTGGGCCAAACAAATGCTCCGTGCAAAATTTCATCTGGATCGGGCAATAAATGCGACATGTACTTTGTTTACAAAAATACATGGACAGACGGACGGACGGACATGCATAAATCGACTCAGAATGTGATTCTATGCAGATCATCAGAAGGAACTATGGGTCTATCTCGTTTTCTTTTGCCTGTTACAAACAAATGCACAAAAACATAATACCCTGACCACCTTGTGGTGTAGGGTATAAAAATTCGGAAATAGCATCAAATTTTAGAATAAGTTTAGATTTGTTCGATTTGGTCACCTTTAGCACGAATGATGGCCTTCAAACGGCCAATGAAACCGTCACACGCTGCCCGAACGTTGCTCTGCGGTATTCTGGCCCATTCCCGGCGAAGCGCTTGCTTGAGGTGATCGACACTTTGGAAATTTTTAGTGCCATCCTTGCTTTCCAAAATACTCCAGACATAATAGTCCAACGAATTGGTATCCGTAGATTTTGGTAGCCATTGTGCGCTGGAAATGAAGCGAGGAACCTCATTTTGTAACAATTCTTGGGTGGCGCATGCTGAGTGCTATGGTGCTGAGTCCTGTTGGAATGTCCAAGGTCTGCAGCCAAAATATTTGCGTGCCCAAGGCTTTAATACACCCTTCAAAATATTTTAGCGATAATATTCGGCATTTATTCTGATGCCACGGTCGATTAATACGAGCGGAGAGCGACCATTGGCTGTCATGGCGGCCCACACCATTACCTTGGCCAAGCGAAGGGGCACATTTTCAGCTGACCTCTTTGGCAAGTAAACGCGATAATTTTGTTTGTTTACAAACTGCTGAACAACGAATGTTTTTCCATCGGAGAAAATGAAATTCGGCTGTTCACCACTTTCGGCCAAGCGAATCAACTCTTTAGCTCGTTTAAGTCTATTTTCTTTCTGTTGCGGTGTAAGTTCTTGCACTTTTTGGAATTTCAATGGCTTTACCCCGAGCTCATTTTGCAATATTTGCCGAATAGAATATTGCGATATGTTCAGCTCACGAGCCATTTTTCGGCCACTGCGACACGGGTTTCGATCAAGTCGCTTCTTTACTTTTCGAACCATTTCTGCTGATGTTGCTGTTTTCTTGCGTCCACTTCCTTAACGTCGGGCTACGCTACCAGTACCACAGTAACGAGTGATGGTATAAGACACAAAAGATTTATTCACATTTAAATGCTGGAGTGCTCTAACGATAGCCACTTGTGGTTTTGCAGTCAAATATAAAAAAAGAATGCCTTAGAAATGACAGCAGTCTGAAGTTGGTTGCAGTTTTTTCATCTCACCCTATATTCTATCTCAGAATTTTTTTTAATTATATAAATAGTTGTGCTTGTAATAAATACTTAATTTACTAAAATTAGATTTTAATTTCGCAAACAATTGCATATATTTTGTAAATAGCTCATTAAACCATTAATTATTCTAAAATACTTGTCATGTGTTATTTTTAAGTACCTATCATTTATTCACTTATTTTTTTGTTTTGTCAATTTGTTTACCTCATCAAAGTTAATACGGCAATGAGTCAATAAAGAAGGTCTAATTAGAACTTGACTTAAAAAACGTCTTCGATGAGTCACACAACAAGAATGCTGACTGGTATTGTTTCAGGTTTTTCGAAAATGAATTCAATCTTGATAAACAATAAAATAAAAAAATGGAAATTTTAAAAAGAAAGACGGAGATAGATATATTTTAATATGCATTCAAAAAGTAGGTTATTAGTCTTTAAGAAAAAAAATTAATTCCAAAGTTTTAGACTGCCGATTTGGGTTGCTCTGCGCACATTGAAGAAATGAAAGTCATAATTCTATTATCGGTAGTAGCTGACCCTTTTGAATGAGAATTTTACCAATACTCATATTGGATACGAATTTAAACCTAAAATTTGTTTTTAATATTTCGATATTCCTGATACTCCGGTAAGACTTAGAGTGCTGGGGAATTCTGAGACCTATACAGGAATTTTAAGACAAATAATTTTGTAGAATATTTTGACATGCTACGATTTCCTTAAAAGGGCATATTTAACAATTTTATAAAAAAAGCAATAATACCTATGACACTATATACATAAAATTCAACGATTCCAGGGGACATTAATTCTAAATAAAACAAGTATCAGTCGTTTTTTCCCCGACAGATGTATGCCCTCAGCCAATGTTCGATTATTTAAATATATTTTGACTTGGGTTATGATTATTCAAATTATTGACCCTCTATGGAGTAGGTTCCGAATGAATGAACCCATATTGTCCATTTCGTATCGAACCTAAATAAATATGATATGAATACTGCGATATGCCAGGTTTGGACTTTATCGAGTACTCCCTTCACTTTATATGTGCGTGAGATATGGTCGACCGAAGTATTCTATTGTCATACGTCATCGAATACAGATAAAAATATTGGTATGGGCAAAATTACAAGAAAATCGAACATTTATATCTCAGTTTTCTGGTTGAGGGAAATATTTAGATGTAGCAAGTTGTAAAGAATATCTGACTTGTTTCGCAAGTGATGACAGCTATAAGTATTGAAAATTGTGACCCTTTGTGGGTGAGGTAGCAGAACGGTTTCGCAGATGTATAGGGTTGCCATATTCGACGGACCCATCTAGCAACGCCATAACTTTTGACAGAGATGTCACATCGCTTAATGACATACCGCGTTTGAAGCGTCAGTCCAAGGAGATTTTTACCATGAACCAATACACGCCACGCGAGCGCTCTGAAATAGTCAATTGAAGTCAATTGTGAAAACTCAACGTGCTTTTAAAACATTAAAAAATGTGAGAAGTGCGCCTTCTAAGAACACCATTATGCGTTTATACGAACAATTTTCGACTGGTAAGGCTCTTTCTAATCCGAAGAGATCATTTAAAAGTCGACCAAGGCGATCGGCCGAGAATATCGCTGCCGTACGAGCCAGTGTTGAGAGGTCCCCAAAAACATCCCAAAAACGGCGTTCTCAGCAATTGGGCATGGCTCGGTCCACTTTACAACGGATTATTCGCATTGATTTGCATTTGTTCCCGTACAAAATTCAATTGACGCAAAGAATGTTGCCTGCGGACAAGCCTCGTCGATTGGAATGGGCCCAAAGGGCTCAGAGGTCCGTCGAATATGGGCAACCATCTTCATCTTCACAACAGATCTTTTGTTAGTTTGCAATTTGACGAGAGTTGGATGCTTATTCCGCCTCTATTCAGCATTTTGTTTTTTTAAAATTTTGAACCCTATGTGGGGGAGGTACCAGGTGATATAGTCCGATCTCTACCATCTTTATAACAGAACTTGTGTTGATGGAAATATCGAGATGTTCCAAGTCTGAATGACATTGAAGGTTATTTTCCCGTTTTATGAGCTGCGTGGATATGAAAATCTTGACCCTTTGGTGGGGGAGGTACCAGAAGCAGTGGTCCAATATATCCCATCTTTACAGCAGATCTTGTGTTAGTATAAATAATGGGATATGTGAAATATAAAGAGAACCGGATGCTTATTTCGAACTTTATAATCGTTTTGGTTATTCAAAATTTTGACCCTTTGTGGGGACGGAACGACAAGGAATGGTCCCATCTCTACCATCTATATAACAGATCTTGTATTGTTAGAAATATTAAGATATGTCAAGTTTTAATTGAATAGGTTGTTAATATCGCGTTTTATGAGCCTCACGAATTTTCAAGATTTTGACCTTTTGTGGGGGAGGTACCAGAAGGGGTGGACCAATAAATTCCATCTTCACACCAGACAGTGGGTTAATAAAAATATTGTGATGTGAGAAATATGAAGAGAACCGGATGCTTATTTCGAACTTTATAATCGTCTTGGTTATTCAAAATTGTAACCCTTTGTGGGGCAGTACCAGAAGGAATGGTCCAATCTCTACCATCTTTATAAGCAACCTTGTGTTTATAGAAATATTGAGATATGCTAAGTCTGAATGGAATTGGATGTTAATTTCGCGTTTTATGAGCCTCGTCGATATTGAAAATCTTGACCCTTTGGTGGGGAAGGTACCGGAAGCAGTGGACCAATATATCCCATCTTTACAGCAAATCTTGCATTAGTAGAAATAATGGGATTAGTGATATATGAAGAGAACCAGATGCTCATGTCGGATTTTATAATCGTTTTGGTTATTCAAAACTTTGACCTTATGTGGGGGAGGTACCACAAGAAATGGTCCGATCCCTACCATCTTTATTAGATATCTTGTGTTGATAGAAACATTGAGATGTGCCAAGTCCGAATAAAATTGGATGTTAATTTCGCGTTTCGATGAGCTTCATGGATATTGAAAATGTTGACCCTATTGTGAAGGAGGTACCAGAAAGAGTGGACCAATATATTACATCTTTACACCAAATCTTGGGCTAACAAAAATATTATGTGTGAAATTTGAAGACAATCTGACTCTTATATCGAGTTTTACCATGTGGGTGAGGTACTGGATGGAGTGGACCGTTACTGTCCATTTTCATATCCGAACTAGCACTGATGGAAATATTCTGTGGAGTAAAATATATATATTTTTTTTTTTTTGAAAATTTCGACACTTTTTTTGGGAGGTGCCAGAAAAAATGGTCCGATGTTTCTAACAGATATAGTGTTAATAGAAATATTACGATCGGCCAAGTCTGAATGGAATCGGATGTTAATTTCGTGTTCTATTAGCGTAATGGTTATTGGCAATTTTTACCCTTTTGTGGGGGAGGTACCAGAAGGAGGGGACCGATATATTCCATCTTCACATCAGACGTAGGGTTAATAATAACATAGTAATGTGTGTAATTTGAAGACAGTCGGATTGTTATATTTCATTTTATAAGTGGTATAACTATTCTAACTTGACGGAGTAGTCCGATATTGTCAATTTTCGCACCTGACCTAGCACCGATGCAAATTTTAGGATTTGCAAAGTTAGAGCAAAATCGGATAATCTGTGGAGTAAAATATATATTTGAAAATTTCGACCTTTTGTGGGGGAGATACCGGAAGGAGTGAATCGATATCGACCATCTCCGAACTCGATCTAAGTTTGATAGTAATATTACAATGTACCAAGTTTTGACGAAATCCGTTACTCCCTACGAGAATTATCGTGGGCAACAGCCAGACGGACGGAGGGACATCGCCAGATCGACTCTAAATCTCCTAAAACGGATTTGGTCCAAAAAGAACTGTGGTCTAAAATCGTTATTTCGATGAGGCACATTTTGGCTGTATCAAATGATACATACCCTCTCTTGCCATATGGCTGAGGGTATATCAAATGCGAAAGAGGGGGGAAGTTGGCCCCTCTTTTAGGCTGCTTTGTGATGTAAACCTTCAAAACGCCGATACACGCATCTTCATATATTACTTCATATTTTTAGCTCTACTTTCTTCATCTACTGAGTTTTCCTCCTGTAATTATGGACAAATTAAATTTTGTCGCACAATGTAATATACGTTTTAGGCTAAGGGCTGATTAAGCAACACTTGGAACCTGAACACGCAACATCTTCCCTCGTTAATCTTCCCCAGGAAATCATTATGTCCATGGAATTTACAAACATTTGGCAACAAATAAAACCAATTAAATCTTCTTCACTCCATTGGTTAAAGGCTCTTACGACAATGTTTTGCAAAAATTATCAATTGCCCGCGGTCTACAATTTCTGAGAAAATTTCTCCAATTTGCAAACTAATTAATATGCCATTTCGGTATTGTTTCTTTACTAATGTGTGTTTTTTTCTTCTCCTTCTGCACATGGATAATATTTAATTTATTCAAAGATATTTGGCTTAAGGTAGAAGAAATCGTGATTTGTAAAGTCAGAAAAAAAAGAATGCAAAAATCGAAAATGAAAAGAAATTATCAAATGGTTATGGCAACATTTTAGACATTTAAAATTCCATTAGTGCCGTTGGCAGAAAAAAAAGACGAGAAAAAATTGCGATTTGGCTGCACAATACGAAATAAGTAATTGGCATCAGTTGTGTGTTTAGATTAAATTGAAATTTCAACACCAACGACAGTTAAACGAAAAAAAAAAACAAAATAATGTTCGAAAGAAATTTCAAAAAAAAAAGAAAATAAAAAAAAATATTACAACAGAAAATCTGTCTAGAAGGCATAAAGCAGCAATTAAACAAGTAAAAAAGCTGTAAGTTCGGCCGGGCCGAACCTTAAATACCCTCCACCATTTGGAACAAATTTGGTAATTTTCAAAAAAAAATTAAAATCGGTTAAAAATTCTTTTAAAATCTTAAAAATATTGAATGTAGCGGTATATTAGCGTCTATTAGAGGACGTGGCCCTGCATAGGCATCATTTATCATTAGCTATTACAATATTCAAAAGCGAAACTTGAAAAAAATCAGTTTATAATGTTTCTAAAATCATCAAAATACCGAATATAGGGAGGTACCCTGGGAGTTAAAAAACGTGGATCTGCACAGACAATTTTCTGTCATAGGCTGTAGTATCCATTACGAACTTTCTATACTGAATTTGAAATTACGAATTCAAATACCAAAATTGAAACAATTCTGGTGAAAAATGTCCCTAAAATCATTAAAATACCGAATATCGAGAGGTACCGTTATATGGGGGCTATACGAAGACGTGGACCTGCACAAACAATTTTCTGTCACAGACTGGAGTTTCCATTACGAACTCCAAATGCGTAATTTGAAACAATTCCGGGGAATAAATTCGCTAAAATCATCAAAATATCGAATATCGGGAAGTACGCTTATATTAGGGCTATACGAAGACGTGGACCTGCACAGACAATTTTCTGTCATAGGCTGTAGGTTCCATTACGAACTTCAAATACCAAAATTGAAACAATTCTGGGGAAAAAGTGTAAATAAAATCATTAAAATACCGAATATCAGGAGGTACCGATATATGAGGGCTATAGAAGACGTGGACCTGCACAGTAATTTTTCTGTCTTAGGCTGTACTATCCTTTTGGAACTTCAAATATAAAATTTAAAACAATTCCGGTGAATAATGTCGCTAAAATCCTCAAAATACCGAATATAGGGAGGTACTGTTATATGAGGGCAATACGAAGACGTGGACTTGCACAGATAATTTTCTGTCTCAGGCTGTAGTATCTATTACGAACTTCAAATACCAAAATTGAAACAATTCTGAGGGAAAAATGTAAATAAAATCATTAAAATACCGAATATCGGGAGGTACCGTTATATGGGGGCTATACGAAGACGTGGAACTGCACAGACAATTTTCTGTCTTAGGCTGTAGTATCCATTTCGAACTTCAAATACCAAATTTGAAACAATTCCGGCGAATAATGTCGCTAAAATCATCAAAATACCGAATATCGGGGATTCCGTTATATGGGGGCTATACCAAAACGTGGACCTACATGGCCCATTTTCAATACCAAAAGTCCTGCAGACATAATATACATTTGAATAAAATTTTATCGATCTACTTCAATTCGTTCGGAAGATAGAGTGATTTCTACAGACGGACATACGGACAGGCAGACGGACGAACATCGCTAAATCGACATTTTATGCTGATCAAGAATATATATACTTTGTGGGGTCTAAAATGTATATTTCGAGGTGTTACAAACGGAATGACAATATACCCTCCATAGAATGGTGGAGGGTATAAAAAATGATTACAACAGATCATTTGCTTGGAAGACATTTAGCAGGAATTAAAAAAAATACTCAGTATTTAAATACCAAAGAAAACAAATTCATTCCTGCAATTTATTATTTTGTTAGGCAGTTATTATTTTGAAATATTTTTTAAATCTAATTTTAAAAATATATTTTGAAAGATTGAAGTCTCTCGATTATCATATAATCCGATTTACTTGAAATGCGTAAACAAATGCCAAAATTGAGTTAAACAAGACAGGGTACTCCAATCCCTTATCGGTCCAAATAGCAACAAAATAGCCTCGCCTTATTTTTTAGGTTATATTTATCGACAACTATTCTGATAAGATTAACTTAAGGTCGTTCAATTGATGTGGCGACACATAATGACCGAATGACCGACAGATCAATGGACATTTGTTTTTGGCCGCCAAAATCAAAGGAGATTTCTAATCAATTACTGCAATTAAGCATCGAAAATATATGGAGGGAAATATTGAGAAATATTTAAATTTGAAAATAAGGTATTTTAAGGTATTTGGGCAAAGGTAAAATCTGTTTTACTGAAAAGGAGAAAATTCAATTTTGAAAAGCTCAGATATTAAATCACACCTAGGAATCAATGTCAAGCCAAAAAAATCAATGAAAATGCATATACGGGGTGAGATGAAAAAACTGCAACCATTTTCAGACTGTTGTCATTTCTAAGCCACTAGTCCGACAGCTGTGAAAATTATTCCAGTGGTAGCTCATTATATTGTTTACAAGCGTATAAAGGCATTTTGGTGAGAATTTTCCCGAAAAAAGTTATTCGTGGTGGAATTCAAGCGTGATAGTGTTTTTCTTTATATTTGGCTGGAAAACCACAATTGGCTAACGTTAGAGCACTCCAGCATTTAAATGTGAATAAATATTTTGTGTCTCTTTCCATCGCTTGCTACCGTGCTCCTGGTAGCGTAGCCCGACGTCAAGGAAGTGGATGGAAGAAAACAGCAACATTAGCAGAAATGGTTCGAAAAGTAAAGAAGCGACTTGATCGAAACCCGCGTAGCAGTGGCCGAAAAAGGGCTCCAGAGCTGAACATATCGCAATATTCCATTCGGCAAATATTGAAAAATGAGCTTACCCCGAGCCATTGAAATTCCAAAAAGTGAAAGAACTTACACCGCAACAGAAAGAATATAGACTCAAAAGAGCTAAATAGTTGCTTCGCTTGGCCGAATGTGGTGAACCGACGGATTTTGGTTTTCTCCGATGAGAAAACATTCGTTGTGCAGCGTTTACTTGCGAAAGAGGTCAGCTGAAAATGTGCACCTCGGTTGGCCAACAGAACTCAAGCGCAGGCCATGGCGATGGTGTGGGCCGCCATAACAGCCGATTGTCGCTCTCCGCACGTATTAATCGACCGTGGATTCAGAATAAAGCCGAATATTATCGCGAAAATATTCTGGAGGGTGTATTAAAGCCTTGGGCACGCAAACATTTTGGCCGCAGACCTTGGACCATCCATCGCACTCAGCACGCGCCACCCCTAGAATGGTTACAAAATGAGGTTCCTCGCTTCATTTCCAGCGCACAATGGCTACCAAAATCTCCGGATACCAATCCGTTGGACTATTGTGTCCGAAGTATTTTAGAACATAAGGTTGGCACTAAAAAATACCAAAGTGTCGATCACCTCAAGCAAGCAATTCGCCGGGAATGGGCCAAAATACCGCAGAGTAACATTCGGGCAGCGTGTGGCGGTTTTATTGGCCATTTTAAGGTCATAATTCGTGCCAAAGGTGACCATTTCGAACAAATCTAAACTTATTTTAATATTTGATTCTATTTCCGACATTTTTTGCTTTCGTTAAGGAAAATTCAAAAATTATGGTGTTTGACTTTGCTGCAGTTTTTTATCTCACCCTGTATATCGAAGTTATATAAAAACTGAACCTATCTCGATAAAATTTGGCATAGGTATTTTCGAGCAGCATCCGATGACCGGTATCAAATATAATTGTTGTGGAGTGCATATTGTGCACATGTGAGTGACTTTAGCACCAAATCGGAGATATAACTATATCTGAACCGATTTCCACCAAAATTTGAAGCACTTTCTTTTAGGCTGAATTCCGTTAGAAGTTTTAAAATTCGTCCAATTGAGCTGATATTGGCCATTTGGTGTACAAAAAACCTGAAATCGGATAAAGATATATATGGGAGGTATATCCAAATTTGAACCGATCTCGACAAAATTTTAAACACTTTTTTCTGAGTTGTATCTGGTACCAATGATTATAGTTTTGAGGGACACATTACGAATGTGAATGACTTAAATCGGATGAAAAATATATATGGGAGCTGTACGTGCTTCTAGAATAAATTCGGTCTGATATGCTAAAATTCAGGTCATTTGGTCTGATGTTGGCCAGTTGGTGCACAATACATCTGATATCGGATTAAGATATATATGGGAGCTATACCCTATCTAATCCGACCTCGATCAAATTTCACAGAGGTAATTTTGAGCTCCATTAGTTATCTGGTAGCATAGATCATTGTTGTGGAGTGCATATTACGCATGTGAGGGTCTTAAATCGGATGAAACATATATATGGGAGTTCACAGAACCGATTTTCACCAAATTTGATCTACTTGCTTCTAGACTGAATTCGGTCGATATTCTGCAATTCAGGTCATTTGGTCCGATGTTGGCCATTTGATGCAAAAAAAACCTTATATAGGATATGTATGGAAGCTATATCCTAATCTGATCCGACCTCGATAAAAGTTAGTAAAATGTAATTGTGAGGTCGTCCTTGGGCCAAACAAATATAGTTTTGAAAATGTCATCTCAATCGGATAATTAATGCGATCAGCATTTTGTTCACAAAAATACATGGACAGACGGACGGACAGATAGACTGACATGTATTAAGCGACTTAGTGATTTTATGAAGACCCTCAATAGTAACTATGGGTCTCTTTCGCTTCCTTCTCCACCTACCTTTACCACTATGTGAAGGGTATACAAATGAGATTTTTTGCTAGAGTCGTTCGCAATTTGTCTTTGCAACTGATAGAAATAAATATTCCGTTTGTGTATATTTAGGTGTTTGGTTGAGAACTTTTGGACCACCTGATTCCCAGGCACAGGTAAACTTAACTCTATTTCCACTCTACTTTCCTATAACATTATTTATTATTATATTTTTTCTAATTTAATCACTGCCTAATAATAAATTTCCAAATAATTTTTCTTAATACCATCCGAATCATATTTTTTCTGTCTTTCGTGAATACCCCCATTGTATCACTGTTATAATAGGAATTTTATGCTCTGGAGGATATTTGTTTGCTACAACTGTTTACCAAGTGTAAGACTCGCAAATGGCAGATTATCTGACAACTTTGGTTGGCATCATCATGACAAGTAAACATGAGAGGATTTCAGATTTCATACGTAATACAATATGATATTGACAGCCCAAAGCCTGGGCAAAGAGCGGGAACATTTGGCCCTGAGCAAGGCGAAAGAACAAAACGAAGTGAAAAAAAAAAAAAAAACAAAAAACAATTTATCATCAGGCATCAAAGAGGATGATGGAGTTTTTGGCCATTCCATGACAAAATTTCCAAAATATTTTTTTAATCAAGGAAAAAATTACCAACCTTTTTTTATTCGTTCTGCTGCAGCTTTGCAAAATTGTAACAGCTGATGTGTGTGATTTACGTATTCCTCTTTTGTTTTTTTTTTCTTTCAGAAGCTGCGCAGTTCTAATTTCAAATTTGTTTTTTTTTTTTTTCAGGAGCTATGTTGTGATGTTTGTATTTTCTTTCTCGGAGGGGTGTGGGAGAATTCTGCGTGCGTTGCGTTGTTGTTTACAAAACAATGACCCAGCAGCCAAACGGCAAAGATGATGCGATGCTGGCGATGATGACAAAATATTCCTTTGACGCAAATGACAGCAACTGTCAAATACAACAAAAAAAACTTCCTTGTTTCCTTTTTTGCTGATGGAAAGGTAAGTAGATATTTATTTTCTTTTTCTTTCAAGCAGAGCACTTTTAAGACGCAGCAGCCACCATAAACAAAACAAAAAGCAATTATTCTTCACTTCTTTTTTGAGGGGATTTGTATGCAACAAAATATGAATTTTTTATTTCCCTTTTTTACAACTTTTCAAAACACCACTTTTATTTTGAAACATTAAATTTTGTTTTATTTTATTTTTTTCTCCTTTATTATTCTCCCTTTTTTTGGAGATTTGACAATTTTCTTTTCTAAAAATTTCCAATTTTATGTGTATGTCGTGTTTCGTTAGTTAGGTAGGTAGTTGGTTAGACTTCAACGCGATTTCCGCACACTTACAAAGTTGGTGTTTGGTTGTTAGAAAAACCCAAACAAACAACAAAAACATTAACGTTTGGAATCAAACACGCCGTGCTGAGTCGTTTCGAAACGCCCGATACGTTCACTTAGCTGGCCTCGTATTTACTGAAACTCGACTTCATATCAAAACAACAAAACATCATCATCAGCACAACACAACACAGTCACGACGACGACGTCGTCGACGAAGGCGATAGAGGAGACGATACAAAACACCAAATTTCACAGTTTCGTTTTCTTTCCAATTCAATTCAAAATGTCTTTTCTCGTTTTGTTATTGTTTTGTGTGTATTTGATTATTTCTCCATGCGCGTTACTTTTGCTCTCTCTCCGACATTCACTCGCACTCTCTTCCGCCATCTCTCACACACAAAAATACCAATGTATTGGTGGAATTTTGTCACAACCAAATGCAAGTGCTGAAGTATTATTCAGCTCTTTTGTTTTCCATTTTGTTCAAAGTGTGTGCTCTCTCTCACTCTCTCCCCATGGCTCAGTGACCCTCTCCCAAATCATTTGTGCTTTGTTTGAATTTCAATTTGTAATTTATACCACTTGACTTGATAACGGTTGCAACCGTTATACTCCCCACGATTGTGTGTTGAGTAAGCCCACTCTGCATAATACCATTGATACGGGGTCTCTGTTTACTCTCCCCTAATGTAACTCACGTGAATCTGGGTAATTTAACAGTGCGTGCATTTCTATTTTACTAAGGGAGAGAGAGAGAGTGCAAGCACAACACAGTGGTATGGTGGAAAGAAATTTCTTAGTAACATGAAAGTAGGGGGTTCAGTTCATCCATCCCAGAGTTGGATGCGCTCCAATTTAAATTTAATATCGGGTGAAATTTTTGCATGGGAGTTATCCACTTAATATCAATTGATTATCACTAACTGCGATAAAAACAGGTGAAAAAGCTGTAAGTTCAGCAGGACCGTTCTTTGAATACCCACCACCATTCACGATTTTGACAATTTTCAAGAAAAAACAATAATAAAATCCTTTAAAAATTCAGTTAAAATCTTAAAAATACCGAGCGTAGTCGTGATATTAGGGTTAATACGACGACGTGAACTTTTGTCATAAACCATTACAATACCCAAATGCGTAATTTGACAAAAAAAAAATCGGGGAATAATGCAGATAAAATCATCAAAATACCGAATATCGCGAGGTACTTACCGGCTATACGTGGACCTGCACAGACAATTTTCTGTCATAGGCTGTAGTATCCATTAGGAACTTCAAATACCAAATTTGAAACATTTCCGGTTAATAATGCCGCTTAAAATCCCGAAAAAAGGAAGTATCATTCTTTGGGGCAGATATAATACACATTTGAGTAAAATTCTATCAACCTAATTCTTTTCTTTCGGAAGCTAGAGTGATTTCCACAGACGGACGGACATCGCTAAATCGACACAGAATTTAATGCTGATCAGAAATATACAGGTCGAGATGAAAAAACTGCTACCAAAGTCAGACAGCTGTCATTTCTAAGCCACTCGTCCGACAGCAGTTAAAATTATTCCAGTGACAGCTCATTGTTTACAGCGTACAACAGCATTTTGGTGAGAATTTTCCAGAAAAAAAGTTATTCGTGATGGAATTCAAGCGCGATAGTGTGATTTCTTTATATTTGGCTGGAAAACCACAAGTGGCAATCGTTAGAGCACTCCAGCATTTAAATGTGAATAAATCTTTTGCCTCTCGTACCATCACTCATTAGCGTGATACTGGTAGCGTAGCCCGACGTCAAAGAAGTGGACGGAAGAAAAAAGCACCATCAGGAAATGGTTTGAAACGTAAAAAAGCGACTTGAGCGAAACCCGCGTCATTGGCGAAAAATGGCTCCTGAGCTGAACACATCGCAATATTCCATTCGGCAAATATTAAAAAATGAGCTCGGGGTAAAGCCATTGATATTCCAAAAACTGCAAGAACTTACACCGCAACAGAAAGAAAATAGACTCAAAAGAGCTAAGGAGTTGCTTCGCTTGGCCGAAAGTGGTGAACTGCCGAATTCGTTGTTCAACAGTTTGTAAACAAACAAATGATCGTGTTTACTTGCCAAAGAGGTCAGCTGAAAATGTGCACCTTCGGTTGGCCAGCAGAATGTTGATGGTGTTGGTCGCCGTAACAGCCCGTATTAATCGAATAAATGCCGAATATTATCGCGAAAATATTCTGGAGGCCTTATTAAGGCCTTGGGCACGCAAACCTTTTGGCCGCAGACCTTGGACATTTCAACAGGACTCAGCCCCATCGCACTCAGTACGCGCCACCCAAGAATGGTTACAAAATGAGGTTCCTCGCTTCATTTCCAGCGCACAATGGCCACCAAAATCTCCGGATACCAATCCGTTGGACTATTGCGTCTGAAGAATTTTGGAAAGCAAGGTTGGCACTAAAAATGCCAATGTGTCGGTCACGTCAACCAAGCGCTACGCCGGGAATGGGACAAAATACCGCAGAGCAACATTCGGGCATCGTGTGACGTTTTCATTGGCCGTTTGAAGGCCATAATTCGTGCCAAAGGTGACCAATACGAACAAATCTAAACTTATTCTAAATTTTGATGCTATTTCCGACATTTTTTGCTTCCATTTGACTTTGTTGCAGTTTTCTAATCTCACCCTTTATATCGGAGCTTTAGCTATATCTGAACCGATTTCCATTAAAATTGGAAATACTTGTTTCTAGGGTGAATTCAGTGGGAACTGCCAATATTCAGTCCATTTGGACTTATATTAGCCATTTGGTGCCCAATAAACCTAATGTCGGATAAAAATATATATGGAAGCTATATTCTAATCTGATCCGATCTCGAAAAAAATTGATAGAGATATTTTTGAGCTCTATAAATTATCTGGTACCAAATATCATTCTTGTGGAGTGCATATTACGCATGTGAGGGACTTAAAACCCAAATCGGATGAAACATATATATGGAAGCTATAGCTGACCCGATTTTCTCCAAATTTGATGTACCTACTTCTAGACCGAATTCGGTCTAGATTTGCTGGTAATTTGGACTGATATTGGCCATTTCATGCACAACTAACCCGAAATCGGTTGAAAATATATATGGGAGCTATATCTTATTTAGAAGCGTTTCTTGAACCCAAGGGTTCGTCCTTGGTCCAAACGAATGTTGTTTGGAAAATTTCATCTCAATCGGATAAAAATGTGACCTATTCACAAAAATAATTGGGCAGACAGAAAGTGATGCTATGAAGGTCCTCAAAAGTAACTATGGGTCTATCTATGAAGATGGCACTGTGACCATCAGTTACATACATTTTATCGATATATCCCTGAACAAAATGCATTTTTTTTAAAGAAAAGATGTGATAATGAAAACCCTATAATGTGAACTTTATCTTTTTCTTTTCCTAAAGAAAGTTATAACAATACTGGGGCCGGGGCATTTCATATTTTCATAGAACAAGAATCCAGCCCCTGGTCTATAAAAGAAAGATATAAGAACGGGCCTATAAAAATCCACTATTTTTATAGGATCCTGAAAAATGTACACAATCTTGGGGTATCTCCCCTTTAAAATTTTTACGACTCCGCCTCTGTGTTTTTAATATTTGAAATTTTGTGTTCCATACAATGTACGCTCATCAAAACGTATACGATTACAATAAGAGCAATTGATTTTGTTTATACTAATTCAGAGAGAGAGAGAGAGAGAGAGAGATAGAGAATGAAATTCATTGATTCAATGGTGGTTCCCTCTCATACGAAAACATTTTACGTGAGAGAGAGAATTGCTCCCCAATATGAGGAGAATACCCAAAACAGGTATTTTATATAAAGAGAGTAAATACAACGCACATAATTTTTTTTTGCACTCAGTAAAAGTATCAAAGAGCCATGGGAGGTAGTAATCATGTGAGTGTGAGTGTAATTTACTATCGATGTGAAAACAGCTCTCACACACATAGCCAACAATAATAAATATCGTTTACTGTTTCGTTTTGACATATCTAACTAAACAAAAATAAGAAAAGAGGCACAACAGTAATGTGCCTATTGAGACATGCTGAGCACCTGGTACAATTCCGGTCTAGATGATGCTCTTCCTGCTCTAGTTTAAGCGTTAAACGACGGCGATGCCATTGGAAGAACGAACGGTACGGTACGGTGTACCTCATGCAGATGGGGGCTCACTCGCTCGCTAACTCACTTGTATGCATTGAGGTTGGGATGCGACAACTGCTACAATTGATGATGATCACCATACTCCTTCTTCCTTCCTAGTTTGCTGCTGCTGCAGCAGGTTGCAGAGCTTGATTGCTTTTGGATTGGAGTGGGGTAAATCAAGCCACCAAGCTAGCTGGCTGGCTGGCGGCCGGGAGGTTAATGGCGGCAATCGCTCTAACTACATACATGCCATCATACATCGCTCATAATGGTGCCAGCGACAAATAAACAGAAAGACATTAATTGCATGCATGCTGCAGCAAGCAAGCAGTTGAGTGAGTGAGGTTCGGGTCAGGTAGAGAGCGTAATGACGAAAGCATTTGGAAAGACCCAGTATAGCAGCAGCTATCTTTTGATGCTTGTAAAATGCAATTTGAAACCTAATCGGTAGAGGAGGAGGTGGTAGCAGGTGGAGGCGGTAAGTACCTATTTTGCATGAAAGACAACAAACAACTCCCTACTTTAGCACCACTCTCTCTTTCTCATTTCGTTTTCTTTCCATTCAGCGTTGCTACGGTACTTCTTTGCATGTGGACCGCCAAAACAAAAAGTGGGTGTGTACGACAACACGCTAGCTACTTCGAAAAGAGTTCATTCATTCCACTAAGCCGGGCTGGTTGTTAATCCAATAAATTTCCAAACATCATTACCAGCCGTCTTCGTTTCATGGCGGCCATGGTCATAACCATCAAAGCCATGATGATGACTGCTGACTAACTGACTGCAACCTGAAGCTGACTAGCTAGCTGTGAAGCAAATAAATCAGCAGAAAAACAAGCTCTAATGAAATCACGTAACAAATAAAATTAGAGAGCGAACTGGCTTCCTCTTTTCCAATGGTGCAACATCTGCCATTGGATAACTGCCATGGATAACTGGGTAGCCAGCATCATCTCCATCATACATCATCATCATCCACCTGCCATCGAAGAGGGGCTAGCTTAGCTACCTCTAACTGCATGCCTGCTCGCCATGACTTTGTCACCTGCATAATTTTCCTCTTGATCACATCTTTAATCAGGCATTAAAGTGGTTGGTGTGGTTGCTGTTGTTTGTTTTTCGCATACATATCACGACGATATCTGAAACACCCCCACCCTCCGTATGTTCCCCTTTGCCACTTCACCAATGGATGGCATGTAACTTGAGTTAACCTGTTCCATTTGAATGATTTTTCTTACCACTCATCGTCGTCATCATGGCCATCATCATCATCATCATCGGTACTACCACCAAATGTTGTCGTCATGTTGTTGCCGATTTGTTTTTTCTTCGTTTTGTTGGCCAGCCAGCCAGCCATGCAACAAATGGAGGGCCACTGACCTTTTGGTCTTAAGGTAAACATTCACGATTTTATGTATTTTTTATTGTTGTATTTTTTTTTTTAGTTGTATTTTTTTTTGTCTCCCCCTTTTTTATTTATAAGGAATTACCCTAATGTAATATTAAAGGGTATTCAGGAAAAGAGTGGTAGAAGTTGGGAATATCTTTAACAAGCTTTAACCTGGCCCTTAATTGTTGTCATCGAAATATTGGTTTTAAACTCTTATATCATTGGAGAAAATTTGTTTCATGTCTTTTGGACTCGATCGAGCAATGCCCATGCTTCCGTCTAAAAGGGTGTACCCTAATCGATTCAAACTCGACACGTTGTAATATTTTCGTCAAATTTAAATAGAGTAGGAGAAGAAGAGGAGTAGAGAAAACTAGTAAAAAAGCAGGAAGTCGGGGCGAACTTTGAATTCCCTCCACTATTTGGAACGAATTAGGAAATTTTCAAAAAAATAAAATCCATTAAAAATTCTGTTAAAATCTTAAAAATACTGAATATCGGAAGGTGTCGATGTATGGGGATGTACGATATTGTGGACCTATTTAGACAAATCTATTTCTGGGGATAAAGTACTCACAAAGAACTCCTTGGGCAGAATTTCCGACGATTCCATTGAAAAATGTGGCTAAAATAATCAGCATATCGAATATTGGGAGGTACTGTTATATGGGGGATATACGACATCGTAGACCTACATAGACCATTCTCTTTCAGGGGGTAAAGTACTTACAAAGAACTCCTTGTGTAGAATTTCAGACAATTACGTTGAAAAATATGGCTAAAATTATCAAAATACCGAATATCGGGGGTACAGTTTTATGGGGGATATATGATATCGTGGACCTATATAGACAGATACTAGACAAGGAAATCCTTGTGTGAATTTTCAGACAATTCCATTGAAAAATGTGGCTAAAATCATCAAAATACCGAATATCGAGAGGTATCGTTATATGGGGAATATAAGATATCGTGGACCTATACATAGACAGGTACTAGAAAGGAACTTCTTGAGTGCATTTTCAGACAATTCCATTGAAAAATGTCGCTAAAATCATAAAAATACCGAATATCGGGAGGTACCAGTATATGGGGTCTAAACGAAGATATGGACCTGCACATACAGTTTTCCGTTTAAGGCTGTAGTACCCATTACGAACTTCAAATACCAAATTGGAAATATTTCCGGTGAATAATGTCGCTTAAATCACCAAAATACCGAATATCGGGTGGTACCGTTACATGGGGGCTATTCGATGACGTGGACCTGCACAGACAATTTTCTCTCCTAGGCTGTAGTACCCGTTGCGAACTTCAAATACTAATTTTGAAACAATTCCGGAAAATAATGTCGCTAAAATCATCAAAATACCGTTATATGGGGGCTATATGAAGACGTGCAGCTGCAGATACAATTTTCTATCATAGGCTGTAGCATCCATTACGAACTTCAAATACCAAATTTGAAACAATTCCCGTGAATAATGTCGCTAAAATCATCAAAATACCGAATATCGGGAGGTACCGTCATATGGGGCCTAAACGAAGATGTGGACCTGCTCAGACAATTTTCTGTCACAGGCTGTAGTATCCATTATGAACTTCAAATACCAAATTTGAAACAATTCCGGTGAATAATGTCGCTAAAATCATCAAAATACCGAACATCGGAGGGTTGCCGTTATATGAGAGCTATACCATATGAGAGCTATACGAAGTCAAACGACATAATTTTTAAATTTTTTTCCAAAATGTTATTGAATGACAGCAAAAAATGTCGGAAACAGCATCAAATTTTAGACTACGTTTAGATTTGTTCGAATTGGTCACCTTTGGCACGAATTATGGCCTTCAAACGGCCAATAAAACCGTCACACGCTGCCCGAATGTTGCTTTGCGGTATTTTGGCCCATTCCCGGCGAAGCACTTGGTTGAGGTGATCGACATTTTGGAATTTTTTAGTGCCAACCTTGCTTTCCTAAATACTCCAGACACAATAGTCCAAGGGATTGGTATGCGGAGATTTTGCTGGCCATTGTGCGCTGGGAACGAAGCGAGGAACCTCATTTTGTAACCATTCTTGGGTGGCGTGTGCTGAGTGCGATGATGCTGAATCCTGTTGGAATATCCAAGGTCTGCGGCCAAAATATTTGCCAGCTCAAGGCTTTGATACACCCTTCAGAATATTTTCGCGATAATATTCGGCATTTATTCTGATGCCACGATCAATACATACGAGCGGAGAGCGACCATTGGCTGTTGTGACGGCCCACACCACACCATCACCATGGCCGGCGCTTGAGTTCTGGTGGCCAACCGAATGTGCACATTTTCCGATGACCTCTTTGGCAAGTTAACGCGATCATTTTGTTTGTTTACAAACTGCTGGACAACGAATGTTTTCTCATCGGAGCGGAGAAAACCAAATTCGGCAGTTCACCACTTTTGGCCAATCGAAGCAACTCTTTAGCTCTTTTGAGTCTGTTTTCTATCTGTTGCGGTAAGTTCTTGCCCTTTTTGGAATTTCAATGGCTTTACCCCGATCTTATTTTTCAATATTTGCCGAATGGAGTATTACGATATATTCAGCTCACGAGCCATTTTTTCGGCCACTGCGATGCGGGTTTTGATCAAGTCGCTTCTATACTTTTCGAACCATTTCCGCTGAAGTTGCTGTTTTCTTCCGTCCACATCCTTGACGTCGGGCTACGCTACCATTATCACGATAACGAGCCATGGTACGAGACACAAAACATTTATTTACATTTAAATGCTGAAGTGCTCTAACGATAGCTACTTGTGGTTTTCCAGCCAAATATAAATAAATCACGCTATCACGCTTGAATTCCATCGCGAATAACATTTGTTCTGGAAAATTCTCACCGAAATGCTTTTGTACGCTTGTAAACAATATAATGAGCTGTCACTGGAATAAATTTAACAGCTGTCGGACAAGTGGCTTAGAAATGACAGCAGTCTGAAAAGTTGGTTGCAGTTTTTTTATCTCACCCTCATGTCAAGTTCCTCCATAATAGAGGGGTTTATTTGTTTAGTTGGATTGTTTCCAGGTTTTTAACTGATATAAGACCTCGTACAGCTCTCCTAAAAATAGAAAAACCATTTACAGATCTTCTATGGATTCAGGGTATTTTTATAGGTCTCCTATAGTACCCTAAATCTCTGCTCCCCTTAATCTCTAACTGGTATTTCAAATAGACTTTGTCTCTCCAAAAACCTTTCCCTTCTAAGTCTAATAGACGTAGAATTTTTATTTCAATAAAAAACAACAAAAAACGCGCACTTTATATTTACATGGAACTGTGCTGCTAGCTGGCGTAGGCGTTAGTTGCTTTGGAGCATATTCTACTTTGGAGCTAGTAGCTGTTCCGTGTCATAATTTGTTTACCAACCATTTCATGCTCAAAATGGTATGGGAGCTATGTTGTTAGCATTCGCTGCTACTTGCTGGTGTGTAATGACATGGCTTGCCCCAGGTTAGTAACATTTCCCCTTTGCCACCTTCCCCACCATCACTTCGACAAACGTCTGTCGGACAAAAGAAAAAAGAACTAAAAAGCCTCCGGCAACCAAAAAAAAAAGAAACTTCAATTTACATTCGACATTTACAACAACAACAAATAAACACCCAACCAACAACTCCAACTTCCTTCTTCCTCCCTTGAAAACGAAGCTAAGTAGCAAGCCATGCCGGGGAATGAAGTTTGACTTCCATGTCTGTTCTCTAAACCTTTCCATATATGGAAGTAGGGGCTTCCTTCATTCATTTTTAGCGGCTGGGGAATGAACTACTTGGCACCAACCAGCCAGCCAGGGCTCTATAGCGACTGGTGCCAGCCATCGAAAAACAGAAGCCTGGCACGCGCAAGTGCTAAAAACAAATTTGCGCAAATCTCTTGGCACTCTGTTCGACCAGGCGGCCAGAATTTTGGGTAGGCCTTGCCTGGGAATACCTCGAATACTTGAGAGACTATTGCCAGCGGCTAAGTATGGCGTGTACTTTATCATGTTCTTTCTTTCGTATTTCAATGTATTTTTATCAGCATTGCTGAGCTTTTTACCCCTCGGATGGTTGGTCGAGTGGGGATGGTCGTTTGTGTTTGAGTGGTTTTTGTATTTTGATTGGTTGGTCGCTTAGTTGTTCGGCAGAGCGTTTTCTTTCTTTTTCAAAGGGGCACCATGAAAGACTATGTGGTGCTCAAGAAGGGGAACCAACTTTCCCCTCTTTACGCGTTGAGATTTATGACAAATTTTCTTTAACTCTCGATTTCTGTTTTTTTGTGGCTTTAACTTTCGTTGGAACTGAAAACACAAAAATTGAAGAGACAAGGTAACAGGGAATGGGGTTTTGAAGCTTTTTCTGACGATTTTTTCTTGACATCATCAACTAGCGTTTCTACCTTGACTGGTGTTTATTAGATTTGCCACAGGTTCTGCTTGGGTAATTGAATTGTCCACGTTTTTTTAGATGCAGCGTCTCCCCCCCATCAAATTCCATCAGTCGTTAGCAATTATTCGAAACTTTGAAAAATTGATGGAGAAGGGAGGGGGGAGGGGAAATCTAACTAAATATACGAAGACATTCTGGTCTTCTAATACGAAATCATCTAGTTTTCTTATATGAATGACTTCAAGACCTTCCGGTCTTCTTATGTGAAGACCTTTTGGTCTTCTTTTAAGAAGACCTTTTATAAGAAGACCTTCTTCTGGTCTTCTATAAGAAGACTTCTTCCGGTCATCAATAAGAAGACCTCTTCCAGATCTCTCACGATCTTCAAAAAGTATACCTCTTCCTTCTCCTGATCTTCTTCTGGTCTTCTATAGGAAGACTTTCTTCTGGTCTTCTATAGGAAGACCTTCTTCTGGTCTTCTATAGGAAGACCTTCTACTGGTCTTCTATAGGAAGAACTTCTTCTGGTCTTCTATAGGAAGACCTTCTTCTGGTCTTCTATAGGAAGACCTTCTTCTGGTCTTCTATAAGAAGACCTTCCTCTGGTCTTCTATACGAAGACCTTCTTCTGGTCTTCTATACGAAGACTTTCTTCTGGATTTCTATGAGAAGACCACCTTCTTGTATTCTGTGAGAAGATCTTCTTCTGGTCTTCTATGAGAAGACCTTTTCTGGTCTTCTATGAGAAGACCTTCTTCTGGTCTTCTATGATAAGACCTTCTTCTGGTCTTCTATGAGAAGACCTTCTTCTGGTCTTCTATGAGAAGACCTTCTTCTGGTCTTCTATGAGAAGACCTTCATCTGGTCTTCTATGAGAAGACCTTCATCTGATCTTCTATGAGAATACCTCTCCTTTTCTTCTATAAGAAGCCTCTATAAAAAGCCCTTTTCTGGTCTTCTATAAGAAGACCTCTTCTTGTCTTCTATAAGAAGAACCCTTCGGGTCTTCTATAAGAAGGCCTCTTCTATTCTTCCATAAGAAGACCCCTTCTAGTCTTCTATAAGAAGACCTCTTCTGGTCTTTTATACGAAGACCATCTTCTGGTCTTCGATACGAAGACCATCTTCTGGTCTTCGATACGAAGACCATCTTCTGGTCTTCGATACGAAGACCATCTTCTGGTCTTCGATACGAAGACCATCTTCTGTTCTTCTATACGAAGACCATCTTCTGGTCTTCGATGTGAAGACCATCTTCTGGTCTTCGATACGAAGACCATCTTCTGGTCTTCGATACGAAGACCATCTTCTGGTTTTCGATACGAAGACCATCTTCTGGTCTTCGATACGAAGACCATCTTCTGGTCTTCGATACGAAGACCATCTTCTGGTCTTCTATACGAAGACCTTCTTCTGGTCTTCTACAGGAAGACCATCTTCTGGTCTTCTATGCGAAAACCATCTTCTGATCTTCTATACGAAGACCATCTTCTGGTCTTCTAAAAGGAGATTTTTTCTGGTATTCTATACGAAGACCTTCTTCTGGTCTTCTATACGAAGACCTTCTTCTGGTCTTCTATACGAAGACCATCTTCTGGTCTTCTATACGAAGACCATCTTCTGGTCTTCTATATGAAGACCTTCTTCTGGTCTTCTACACGAAGACCTTCTTCTGGTCTTCTACAGGAATACCTTCTTCTGGTCTTCTATACAAAGACCTTCTTCTGGTCTTCTATACGAAGACCTTCTTCTGGTCTTCTATAGGAAGACCTTCTTATGGTCTTCTACAGGAAGACCTTCTTCTGGTCTGATGTAGGAAGACCTTCTTCTGGTCTTCTACAGGAATACCTTCTTCTGGTCTTCTACAGGAAGACCTTCTTCTGGTCTTCCATAGGAAGACCTTCTTCTGGTCTTCTATAGGAAGACCTTCTTCTGGTCTTCTATATGAAGACCTTCTTATGGTCTTCTACAGGAAGACCTTCTTCTGGTCTTCTATACGAAGACCTTCTTCTGGTCCTCTATACGAAGACCTTCTTCTGGTCTTCTATACGAGACCTTCTTCTGGTCCTCTATACGAAGACCTTCTTCTGGTCTTCTGTACGAAGACCTTCTTTTGGTCTTCTGTACGAAGACCTTATTCTGGTCTTCTATAGGAAGACCTTGTTCTGGTCTTCTATACGAAGACCTTCTTCTGGTCTTCTATACGAAGACCTTCTGGTCCTCTACGAGAAGACCTTCTGGTCTTCTACGAAAATACCTTCTGGTCTTCTATAGGACGACCTTCTTCTGGTCTTCTATACGAAGATCTTCTTCTGGTCTGCTATAGGAAGATCTTCTTCTGGTCTTCTATATGAAGACCTTCTGGTCTTCTACATGAAGACCTTCTGGTCTTCTATACGAAGACCTTCTTGTCTTCTATACGAAGACCTTCCGGTCTTCTATGAGAAGACCTTCTTCTGGTCTTCTATACGAAGACCTTCTGGTCTTCTATGAGAAGAACTTCTATACGAAGACCAGAAGGTCGTATCATAGAAGATCAGAAGGTCCCTTCTATGAGGGGACCTTCTGATCTTCTATGATACGACCTTCTGGTCTTCTATGAGAAGACCTTCAGGTATTCCATGAGAAGACCTTCTGGTCTTCTATAAGAAGACCTTCTGGAACTTCATGTCTTCTATGAAAAGACATTCTAGACATCTTTGAGAAGAACTTATTATATTCTATGAAGATATTATAGTCTATGAAGAAAAATCAATAGTTCTATTACTTCTTTAATTTGCCGTTTTAACCATTTCTCTAAAAATCCGCCACATGTGCCAAAGCTATGTTCCACATCGCTAAACAGAACAATGACCTCCGTCACTTATTTTCAGTTGTTGCCTTACATCTCTATTCTCTCAAACATAAAAATAAACGAAGCCCTTAGCAAAGCAATGCTGATAATATTTTATTGAAGCATTTGTCTGAAGGTCATACAATGAACCCCAATTAGGAGTCAATAGACTTGAAAATGGAATGACCTTTTCGTTGGCTGGCAGTTAGCAGGCTAAACTTATTTCAATAAATTGTTTTTTTTTTCGTATTTTTATGCATCCTTCCAAGAACCTCTACCAAAGAAAAACCATTTAGTTGGAATGACAAAATATGTGTATTTTATTAGGTTCCAACTAATGACGACGAGAAAAAGATGAAAAAAAAAAACAACACTTCTGCAAACAATGCCGAGCAAAACGAGGTCATCGTCGTCGTTAAAGAGAACTAGCTACGAAAATAAGAAGAGGAAGAACGAAAAAAAACACCAATATAGCCAACTTCTATTTCTGATAACTTGGCTAAAATTAAAGTATATGCAAAATGGCGTCATCTGAGTAAAAGAAAATAGGGTAGTAATGGGGACACCCACACACATACAGGCACACGCATGTAGGGGGATACGTACAATTTGAACCCACTCTGAAATCTGTAAAAACATTATTCCAGCGTAAAATAATTCACGCCCCTGTAATGCTAATTGGAACGAGTGTTGCATCCTTGGGAATATGCGTAAGAAATGGCCTTCATAAAAGGCCGAGGAAACGGCAAGGATGTGTTGGAAAAATTATTTTGTAATATATGCAAAACATTTTTATAGATAGGGTAGAGGTTAAAAGAGTAATTTGCTTACAGATATGTAGGTCTTCTATATAAAGTAGTATGTTTTTTTCGATAGAAGACTTTTCAAAGAATGAAATTTCAAGGAAGGGCTGAAGGTCTTCTCAATGAAGAATTGAAGTTCTTCTCATAGAAGACCAGAAGGTCATCTCATAGAAGACCAGAAGGTCTTCTCTTAGAAGACCGGAAGGTTTTCTTTTAGAAGGCCCAGAAGGTCTTCGTTGGGAAGACCAGAAGGTATTCTTATAGAAGACCAAAAGGTCATCTTATAGAAGCTCGGAAGATCTGTTGATATAAGCTCAGAAGATCCGCATATATTAGCTCAGAAGGTCTGCTCATAGAAAGTCGTCTTATAGAAGACCAGAAGGTCTCCTTTTAGAAACTTAGAAGGTCTGCTTATTGAAGCTCATAGAAGCTTAGAAGGTCTGCTCATAAAAGCTCAGAAGATCTGCTAATAGAAGCTCAGAAGATCAAAAGTCTGCTCATGGAAGTGCAGAAAGTCTTCTCATTGAAACTCAGAAGGTCTTCTCATAGAAGACCAGAAGGTCTTCTCATAGAAGACCAGAAGGTCTTCTCATAGAAGACCAGAAGGTCTTTTCATAGAAGACCAGAAGGTCTTCTCATAGAAGACCAAAATGTCTTCTCATATAAGAAGGTCTTCTCACAGAAGACCGGAAGGTCTTCTCATAGAAGACCAGAAGGTTTTCTCATAGAAGACCAGAAGGTCTTCTCATAGAAGACCAGAAGGTCTTCTCATAGAAGACCAGAAGGTCTTTTCATAGAAGACCAGAAGGTTTTCTCATAGAAGACCAGAAGGTCTTCTCATAGAAGACCAGAAGGTCTTCTCATAGAAGACTAGAAGGTCTTCTCATAGAAGACCAGAAGGTCTTCTCATAGAAGACCAGAAGGTCTTCTCATAGAAGACCAAATGTCTTCTCATATAAGACCAGAAGGTCTTCTCATATAAGAAGGTCTTCTCATAGAAGACCAGAAGGTCTTCTCATGGAAGACGGGAAGGTCTTCTCATAGAAGAAGGGAAGGTCTTCTCATAGAAGACGGGATGGTCTTCTCATAGAAGACGGGGAGGTCTACTCATAGAAGACGGGAAGGTCTTCTCATAGAAGACGGGAAGGTCTTCTCATAGAAGACGGGAAGGTCTTCTCGTAGAAGACGGGAAGGTCTTCTCATAGAAGACGGGAAGGTCTTCTCATAGGAGATGGGAAGGTCTTCCCATAGAAGACCAGAAGGTTTTCTCATAGAAGACCAGAAGGTCTTCTAATAGAAGACCAGAAGGTCTTCTCATAGAAGACCAGAAGGTCTTCTCATAGAAGACCAGAAGGTCTTCTCATAGAAGACCAGAAGGTCTTCTCATAGAAGACCAGAAGGACTTCTCATAGAAGACGGGAAGTTCTTCTCATAGAAGACCAGAAGGTCTTCTCATAGAAGACCAGAAGGTCTTCTCATAGAAGACCAGAAGGTCTTCTCATAGAAGACCAGAAGGTCTTCTCATAGAAGACCAGAAGGTCTTCTCATAGAAGACCAGAAGGTCTTCTCATAGAAGACCAGAAGGTCTTCTCATAGAAGACCAGAAGGTCTTCTCATAGAAGACCAGAAGGTCTTCTCATAGAAGACCAGAAGGTCTTCTCATAGAAGACCAGAAGGTCTTCTCATAGAGGACCAAAAGGTCTTCTCATAGAGGACCAAATGGTCTTCTCATAGAGGACCAAATGGTCTTCTCATAGAGGACCAAAAGGTCTTCTCATAGAGGACCAAAAGGTCTTCTCATAGAGGACCAAAAGGTCTTCTCATAGAGGACCAAAAAGTCTTCTCATAGAGGACCAAAAGGTCTTCTCATAGAAGACCAGAAGGTCTTCTCATAGAAGACCAGAAGGTCTTCTCATAGAAGACCAGAAGGTCTTCTCATAGAAGACCAGAAGGTCCTACCAGGAGATCTTCTCATAGATGACGACCAGAAGGTGGTCTTCTCATAGGCGACCATAAGGTTTTCTTATAGAAGACCACAATGTCCTCTTATAGAAGACCACAGGGTCAATAGAATACATTTCGGATGTCTTCGGTTCATAGAAGGACTTTCAGAGATCTTCGTTCCATAGCAGACGTCTCAAAAATCTTCGTTCTAGAGAGACCTTCCGAAGGTCTTCGGTCCATAGAAGACGTTTCAAAAGTCTTCGGTCTATAGAAGACTTTCGAAGGTCTTCGGCCTATAGAAGAGTTTCGAAGGTCTTCGGTTTATAGAAGACCTTTTCAAAGTCTTCGGTCTATAGAAGACCTTTCAAAGGTCTACGGTCTATAGAAGACCTTTCGTAGGTCTTCGGTCCACAGAAGTTCTATCGATGGTTTTCGTTCTATAGAAGACGTATCAAAAGTCTTCTGTCTGTAGAAGACCTATCGAAGACCCTCGGTCCACAGAAGACTTTTCCAAGGTCTTTGGTCTATAGAAGACGTTTCGAAGGTCTGCGGCCCATAGAAGGCCTTTGGAAAGTCTTCGGTCTACGGAAGACCTTTCGAAAGTCTTCGGTCTATAGAAGTACTATAGGAAACCTTTCTCAGAAATTAGGTCCATAGAAGAACCTCAGGAACATCTTTTGTCTATAAATGACATGAGCTTTCGAAGGTATTCTGTCTGTGAAAGAGCTTTCGAAGTCCCTTCAAAGGTTTTCTACCTTTGAAGCCCTTTTGACTTTAGAAGACCTTTGCAAGGTCTTCTGGTTATAGAAGATTTTTCAAAATTACTTTTCGCGTAGGCGTTATAATGAAATGATTGTGAATATGTGTCCTTGTGTGTGTTTTATTTATTGCATTCCGTTGACCGTGCGTCACACAATTTACCTGCGTCATAAATTAGCACCTTGATTTTGCCATACGCCACATGTAAATATAAACCTTGGTATTATAGTTCCATCCCGTAGAACTGAATTCGCATGCAACCCAATTTGAATTTCATTCCAGCCCAATGGACCTCCAGCCAGGCAATGGCCTTCGAATTGCTCTTCATAATATTCTGCCTGAGCTTAACTGATGTCATTGATTTATCATTGATAATATTCAATGTTCTCTTTTGTCTGGGAGCAGTTGACCTAAAATAACTTCTGCAATATTTAATTTATTACAACAACAACAACGACGACGGCAACAACAATACCTTGGCAAAGGAACAGCTTTTTATAGAAAATGTATTTTCATCTTCGTCACAGCCAAAACATGGCAGCTAAATGCTGCAGCCGACTTCTGATCTCCCATTGTAATGATATTTTCAAGGATGTTTTTATGACCTGTGTTACCAACGAACGAGTCAACACCAACCTTCCAGCCAACCATCCAACCTACTTCCACCAACTTACCCATAAAAATAGGTCCTCCACAAACATTAAAATTACATTGACATTGTGCGTGCCCAGGATTATGTGGAATCTTTGCAGCACATGACGAAACCATATCCATACACACACGCTGTGCTTACTCGTGCTTTGGCCCCGAGAGGTGGAAGCTATCGCATAACTCCTTGGAAAAACGTGTGTCGTATTTATGTTGAAGACGCGCGAGGTGGATGACATTGAAACTTGTTTAAGCTGTGCAAGAGTTCAGGGTCGTTTATATTTGCTCCACAACCCGAATGTCAACGCCCGAAATTTTGTTTATTCTGTAGCCACTCACATACATACATCTCCACCCGCAAAGACGTGCTTTTGCAGCATGATGGTATATATGTATATATGTGTGTGTGCACACTAATGTGAATGCGCTGTAAATATTTGACTCCTTCAAGTTCTGCACACACACACACACTGAACTTAATGATAATGGGGTTCCCGTGCGTCTAGCAGTAAAGCATAGCAAACATTTTATCGCAAAAAGAAGGTTTTCTATCTGCAGTTGACCTGAAAAGGCTTGAAAACCTCCCCCGTCTAAAGGAATCCTCTGGAAAATATTCTATTTTAAGAAGACTTCTGAAAGTCCTTTATCTTCAAAAAAGAACCTGTGGAAGGACTTCTATATGCATGAACAAATTTAAAGGATTTCAATTCAAGGTATATTTAAGAAGAAGACCTGTGCAATACATTCTCTCTAGAAGACCTGTGGCATACATTCCATCTCCAGAAGATGTATGGATGGTATTGGATTCCGGGTCCTCTACCGATAGATAACCTATAGAAGTTTTTCATTCCATTGACGACCTATGAGAGGTCATATACATATCTAGACGACTTGTAAGTGGTCTTCTACTTACATAGAAAAGGGGGAAGATATTTTATCTATAGAACGCCTGTGGAGATTCTTTTATCTGTAGAAGTCATATAGAAGCCTTTTGTTTTTAAAGTCACATCCATAGCCGTTCTATTGAAGTCTTGCATCCATATCTGTGGAATGTTTCCTAACCAAAGACCCGAAAAAGTTCTATCATCAATTAAAGACCTGATAAAGTTCTTCAGTACTAAAATGCATTGCCTTTGCCCATAAAAAGACATGAAGAAAGTGTTTTGTCAACTGACGACCCATGGAAGATCTTCTGTTTTAGAAAGCATATAGAAGGTCTTTCATCAGTAAAAGACCTTTGGAAGTTCTTCCATTTACATAAAAAATTTGGAAATTATTTCATCGGTAGAATACCTTAGAAGGATCTTCTGTTCTTAGAAAACCTGTGGAAAATCGTTTATACAAAAACGTCCTGCGGATTATACAAATTATTTTTATCCTCTCAGGCATATGGCTAAAGAAGGTATATATCATTTGATACGGCCAAAACGTGCCTCATCGAAACAACGGTTTTAGAACATAGACCTCTTAGGACCAAATCCGTCTCAGGACATTCGTAGTCGATCTAGCGGCTTTCGTCCGCCCGCCTTCGGAGATAGGCAGAAATTATATATATATATATATATATATATATATATATATATATATATATATATATATATATATATATATATATATATATATATATATATATAGATATATATATTTACCATCCCTACAAAGGGTCTAAGTTTTGAACAACCAAAACGATTATAAAATTCGTTCGTTCGTTCGGTTCTCTTTATATTTCACACATCCCATTATTTCTACTAACACAAGAGCCGCTTTGAAGAAGGAATGTAGCGGTCCACTCCTTCTGGTACCTCCCCCACGAAGGGTAACAATTTTTAATGACCAGAACGATCATAAATTCCTGTGTGATTCATGAAAGTTTCCATTACATAAAAATCTTAAAAAGGCCTACTGTCATGAGAGGACCTGTGGAAAGTATTCTATGTATAGAAGGTCTATACAAGGTCTTAAACATAGAGAAGATCCGTGAAAGGTATTACAGGTCGAGATGAAAAAACTGAAACCAATTTCAAACTGCTGTCATTTCTAAGCCACTCGTCCGACAGCTGTTAAAATTATTCCAGTGACAGCTCATTATATTGTAGAGTACTGAAGCATTTTGGTGAGAATTTTCCAGAAAAAAAGTTATTCGTGATGGAATTCAAGCGTGATAGTGATATTTCCTTATACTTGGCTGGAAAACCACAAGTGGCTATAGTTAGAGCCCTCCAACCTTTAAATCTGAATAAATCTTTTGTGTCTAGTGTCATCGCTCGTTACCGCGATACTGGTAGCGTAACCCGACGTCAAGGAAGTGGACGGAAGCAATATCAGCAGAAATGGTTCGAAGAGTAAAGAAGTGACTTGATCGAAACGCAGTGGCCGAAAAATGGCTCGTGAGCTGAACATATCGCAATATTCCATTCGGCAAATATTGAAAAATAAGGGTAAAGCCATTGAAATTCCAAAAAGTGCAAGAACTTACACCACAACAGAAAGAAAATAGACTTAAAAGAGCTAAAGAGTTGCCTCGCTTGGCCGAAAGTGGTGAACTGCCGAATTTGGTTTTTCCGTCTCCGATGAGAAAACATTCGTTGTCCAGCAGTTTTTAAACAAACAAAATGATCGAGTTAACTGGCCAAAGGGGTCAGCTGAAAATATGCACTTTCGGTTGACCACCAGAACTCAAGCGCCGGCCATGGTGTCGGCCGCCATAACAGCCAATGGTCGCTCTCCGCTCGTATTAATCGACCGTGGCATCAGAATAAATACCGAATATTATCGCAAAAATATTCTGGAGGGTGTATTAAAGCCTTGGGCGCGCAAACATTTTGGCCGCAGACCTTGGACATTCCAACAGGACTCAGCACCATCGCACTCTGCACGCGCCACCCAAGAATGGTTACAAAATTACGTTCCTAGCTTCATTTCCAGCGCACAATGGCCACCAAAATCTCCGGATACCAATCCATTGGACTATTGTGTCTGGAGTATTTTGGAAAGCAAGGTTGGCACTAAAAAATATCAAAGGGTCGATTCCCTCAAGTAAGCGCTTCCCCGGGAATGGGCCAAAATACCGCAGAGCAACATTCGGACAGCGTGCTATGGTTTCATTGGCCGTTTGAAGGCCATAATTCGTGCCATAGCTGACCAATTCGAACAAATCTCAACTTATTCTAAAATTTGATGTTATTTCCGACATTTTTTGCTTTGATTTAATAAAATTAAAAAAAAAAATGTAAAAATTATGGCTTTTGACTTGGTTGCAGTTTTTATCTCACCCTGTATATGGCGGCTATAGGAAAATATCGACATAGATATTCAATATTCTGCCACTGGAACTAGAACCCATTATGACCTACAAATATAAATTTTTAGACAAATCCGTGGAAAAATATGGCAAAAATAATCAAAATACCGAATATCGGCAGGTACCGTTATATGTGGGCTATACAAAAACGTGGACCTATGCATCAATGTTCCGCCAGTAAAACTAGAACCCATTATAACCTACATATACCAATTTTTAGACAATGGTTATCATGAATAAACAAAAGTTTGGGATGTCACAAGCGGAATGACATACTTAATATACCCTCCTTTTCAAGGTGGAGGGTATAAAAATTCGAATTTGTTAATTGACCTTTAATTCCTTTGGCTTTGCTGGATCTGCTTTTGTATCCTTTATTTAGCGGAAAAACAAATGGACAAAAATATTTAATCAAAAGATAATGAAATTTCGCCAGACTCAACAACTCTTCTTTGTTCCGAAGCCTTGAGAAAGTATAAAATCCTTCAAGGTTCGGGCTTCAAAATGTCTTTCTCATAGGTATGATGTCTTTATCAATTTTTACATTGGGTTACATCATCTTAAGCTTTGCTGCCTTACAGCGCTTACATTTTCCAACCACTGCATCAGCACCCAACAACAACCTTCATATCTGCCCTTCTAGAGATTAGGTATGCTGTGCGAATGCTTTCGACGATGTCTTCCTCCCGAACCCAAATCGTTTTAAATTAAATGGATTTTGTTGTTAAATTCAATGAGGATGGCTGGCAATGACTGCTCCTTGATCTGTTTGTTGTTGCTGCTGCTGTTGTCGTATTGTTGTGGAAGGTTGTGGTGCGAAGAAATATTGCCAACATTCCCTTCCGTTGCCCCAATATGACGTTACAACAAAGTTAAGGTTCTAGCCACAAGATTCTGTTTGCCTGTTGCTTGAACTTTGAAAAATGTGACAGAAAATGAGGTTAGATGAGTCATGTTGTGTTGCGCTGGTGTTCGAGGACAACCAACCGATTGGTGGAGGCAATAAATTGGGGCCAACAAATGTGGTGGGGAAAAATGTTAGAAAGAAGGAATTGGAACAAGGGGTGTGATATAAAAAAAAATAAAAAATATATATATTAAAAAATAAATTAAAAATATAAAAAAATATTTTCATAAAATAAATAAAAATGTAACAAAAAAATATTAAAAATATAAAAACTTTAAAAAAATTGAAAAATATAAAATATATAAAAAAATAAAATAAATATTGAAATATTATTAAAAAATATTAATGTTTTAAATAATCTCCTGTAGGACTTTGAGCTTTTAGAATCTCATGCCGTTCATTGTTAAAGTTTGAAAACTCTAATTTGTATTACATTGTTTCTGTTGCAGCTTTACTTGAACTGCAATTTCGAAAAACCAACAAAAATGCCCAGGATAATCATCTCAAAGTTTTCATCTCCAAGCTCTTTATGGATTTCGAAAAACCAACAAAAATGCCCAGAATAATCATCTCAAAGTTTTCATCTCCAAGCTCTTTATGGATGTCGTTGACTTAAGAAGTACTTTTCAAGTTCAATGCTTTTGTTTTGAAAAATGTTTTATGTATTTACAAACGTCTTCACCATCATCCTGAAAAACGTTCTGCTTCTGTCTGACATTGTCATTTTTCATGTCTCCCTCACTGATACGCACATAATGTGATGGCGTATTTTGTTGTCATAGAAAGTAGGTAAAGCATAAATGGATTATCATTTGAAGGTAGTGTTAAAGACGTAACAGACGAAGATGGAAAAAATTGAAACGTAATATCGTTTAATGCTAGAAAAATGTTGGAATAAATTTAGATTTAAGTTAAAAAGGTCAAGAGCATCAATCACTTTTCTGACAGATAAATATTCACAACGTATGACAATTTAAATACGACAAATTTAGTACGATTTTTATTATTTTTAAAATCCCTGAAAAATATTATATATCAATTCTGAAAGTCCTTGAAAAAAATCGTAAAAATTCCTCCTCTAATTGCTTGGACTTTCTGAATCTGAAAAAATCTTAAATCCTTAAAAATATATTTTTCAAATTCCTATTTATTTTTTTCACATTAAATCACAGGTTAAAATACATGATTTGTTTTGAGATGTCTCTGAAGAAATACTATTCAAAAATCTAAAACTCCGTAAGAATTAGAGTCCCACAAAAAAATAAAAAATGTTCTTAAAATTCACCGTAAGATTTTCTGGAAGTCCTTAAAAAAATTTCTTAAACGATGAAAATTTTATATTTCAGATGTTCTTGAAAAATATACAAGTGCAATAGTCTCAGAGTCCTTTTGAAAAGAGTATTAAAAATACATTTATATTTAATATTATAGAAGGCCATTCAAAAACGACAAATATAGTATTATTTTAAATACCTCTGAAAAATATATTTTATTAAAATTCCTCCTTTATTTGTCTGGATCTTCTGAAAAAAATCATTTAAATCTTCCAAAAAAAAAAAAACTTTCCATTTATATTTAAAAGTTAAATAAGTTTTGGGATGTCTCTGAATAAATACTATTAAAAAAATCAAAAACTTTTTGAAAAATAATGTTCAAGAACTATATATGTTTAAAAAATGTCAATTTAATTTTGTGGAAATACTTGAAACAATTAAAAAAATGTTTAAAATCGATTTTCCCTGATAAATTAACAATTATGGATGTCCTTGAAAAAATATTCTTAAAACTCCTCGTGGGATTATCTGGAAATCCTTGATAGAATATTCTTAAAGAAAACAAGTTAAAAAGTCTTGAAAAAATATTCTTAAAAACACGAGTTTAATAATCTAGAAGACCTTGAAAAATATTCTTAAAAATCCACTTAGGGTTCTCTAGAAGTCCTTGAAAAAATAACCTTAAAGAATACGAATTTAGTAGTCTAGAAGAACATGAAAACATATTTTAAAAATCCACGTTTCATTTTGTGGAAGTTACAAATCCGCCATTTATTTTCAATCATCGATAAGAAGGTCCTTAAAATATTTTTTTTCAAAAATTAACAGATATTGTCCTCATAAAAATGTTTCTTTAAAAAATACAGTTATCTGCACTGAGGTTCTAAAGAGTTGCTCTGCTTGGCCGAAAGTGGTGAACTGCCGAATTTTGTTGATCGTGTTTGCTTGCCAAAGAGGTCAGCTGAAAATGTGCACCTTCGGTTGGCCACCAGAACTCAAGCGCCGGCCATTGTGATGGTGTGGGCCGCCATAACAGCCAATGGTCGCTTTCCGCTCGTATTAATCTGCCGTGGCATCAGAATAAATGCCGAATATTATCGCGAAAATATTCCGGAGGGTGTATAAAAACATTTTGGCCGCAGACCTTGGACTTTCCAACAGGACTCAGCACCATCGCACTCAGCACGAGCCATCCAAGAATGGTTTCAAAATGAAGCTCCTCGCTTATGGCGTTTGACTGTGTTGCAGTGTTTTATCTCACCCTGCATTTAAGACAAATCCTTGATTTTTTTAAAGATTTCCCAGTAATTAGTCATGGATATTTTTAGAATATGCTTTTAAAGACAAAACTGGCTTCAAATACAAACTTTCAACAATTTCCTCTTAAAAGAATATGTGGACTTTTAGTATAAATATATTTTTTGGATAAAATCCTGGCTCTTATACAGTTGATATTTATAAATATACATGTATATATGTTCAATTATATGCTTCGGGCATACGTCTCTTGGCAATCCGACTAATTATTTCTAATTTGTTATATCCTCAGCCATATGGCTGCAGATGGTACACACCTTTGATATGGTCAAAATGTATTTTCATCTGGAAAAATGTATGTCCTGTCAAATTTACATCGAATTAGAATATACCAGTATCAGCCTACTTTTTATCCTATAACATTATCCTGTCTAAAATTAGAATAGTAAAATATTATGTGCAAAGGGAGTATCCGATTTTCTTTAACTTGGCATGCTAGGAGGAGACTCAAAATTTGGATTTTCCTCCACCTTTGCAAATAGTAATATATTTAACAACACCAAATTAAAAGTGAAGATGGAGTATAGTGCTTCATTCCTTCTGGTACCTTCCTGGAAAACATTGAACGTTTCGAAGAAGAAAAAAAAAAATTACTAGTAATAACAAGTAAGGCTATAGCCGTGCGGGGCCGACCATGTGATACCCCACAACACTACAATATGTTCGAAGTCTCCTTATACCCAAATCCATTTTGGAAGATTTCGTTTTTGAAATAATGTCAAAGAGCCAGATGTTACCCTTAGGTTTTTGACTCGGAGAATTTGGCAAAAGTTGTGAAAGTTGTGGTCCATTTTACAGCTAAATGTAATCCAATGGTCATACAAAATGCTAGACTTCTTCCCTATCCTTAACTTCTTCCGATGCGAAATTCCGTGTCGATTAGTTTCACTTAGTCCATTTGCACCTCTAAGTGTATATCTTTAATTCTGACCCTACCCCCTGCCAGATTTCGTGAGGATCGGACGATAATTGCGACATGCATATTATACCCTCAAAACGTAGTGTTGAAGGGTGTAAACATTTAGAAAATGTACAATTCAAAATTGTAAGTCAAATTGAAAAAATCGCATGCGATAAAAAATATGACAAGAATTGAAAAAAAAATAAAACAAAAAATATTCACTTTTTTATTGGTATATTTTTCCCCGATTTTCTGCTTTTCTGGCAAAAGACTATTCCAAATTGATGGGAATTCTGAAAATCGGCCCAGCGGTTCTTGATTTATAAGTAGAATATTTTGCTATATATCTGATATCTTGGCTATCAGCATCACTTTAATGGTCAGGAGTGACCTTTTAATGTATTTGTGATTTGGCTGGTGTTAAAAATATTTGCGGTTTTGTGGATATTTTCCTATTTTCTTACATAGAAGTTAGGGTCTATTTTACTCGCTAAATATTGCCCGTTGGCCGCCAAAATCGATAGGCCCAGTCCTAAACTCGAACACCATGTACGTTTCCGCGTCGATTGGTTCATAGAGCAACTGCAAAATCAGGAATTTTTTCTATTTTTTCCATTTCAACCCCTAAATATCGTACGATCATCTCCAAAAACAATAGGGTTCTATTCTGACCCATTTTCAATTTCGTGTGGATCGGTCTATAATTGCGACCTGTAGATTGATTACAAAATAACATGGACAGACGGAGGGACGGACATACATAGCTAGATCGACTCATCTCGGCGAGATAGGAAGAAGTGTGCGATATTTTTGCGCATCTCAAACCAGGTCGAACCCTAGAACCATATATTCTTGATAGACTTGATTTTTTCTAGTTGATAATTTATCTTTGGTATCAACTTTGTGGAATTTCTCACCTCCTTCATTGGATCTAATACAATGTAATCGATTTTTGTTTTCTCCTAGAAATATTCTCGCCCTTCTACTTAAATTATTTGTCTTTTATTTTCTGCAAAATACAATGAAGTCCTTTCTCTTTCATTTTTAATTTATCGCAGTATTTCACTCTGATATCAATTAAAAATCTCGACGGATTTTACGCAATGCCGTTGAGATTTAATTAAAAGATTACAAAGAATGATTACTTCATTTCAACAATTTCAGACTTATTCTTCGAATAATAGAATTTAGTTTATGGGGTGCAATTATAAGAAAGTGAAATAATAGCTTGTCAAGGACATTAGTTTTTCTTCTTTTAAAATATAATTAATTAATTAATTAATTTAATTTGTTCAAGTTTGATAGAGAAAAAACTTTAAGGTAATCCGGTATTCTATTTTTCTCGTACAAAAATTTTCCATCATAAAACTGCAGCACTTATTTGACATATTGACAAAGTTTTAAATTTTCTATGTCAGATGGTAGAAAATAGTTCACCCTGATCGAATGCTGCAGTTTCATTCTACATCTGAGACTGGCAACACTTTGCGGTCTTCAGCGTTAAATATGAATCTGACGCTTTGTCACCAATTTGCAAAAGCACAACATAGTTGCACAAAGTTGCAGAACATGGACCATTGCTCTGGGCGTAATGTATCAGGAGTAACTGACATTCACCGAACGACAAATAACCCACTCTTGGTTGGTCACTTGTACAAATGGCTACATAAATGACAGAAACCAAACGGAAAGCAGAACAGAAGCAAACTGTCGAACACAAATTTAATGAATGGCATGACACTGAATGGCTGGCATTCGCATGTTGTGATGCCTTTGATGTCCTTGCGCCAAGAGGAACTAATGTGATCCTATACAATTATAAATGTTAAAACGAAAAATAAAAAAACGTTTTCTAAACAGGCAGCAAAATCCCATTACCATGTAAGGAGATCGAAAGCTTTTCCTTGAAGCCTTATTGGTCATCCTTTGAGAGAAGATTTGGGGCACTGGCCACTAAAATTCAATGTATGAAAGATTTTCGATAATCATAAAAATTACGATTTTTTCGGGATTTTTATACCCCGCAGCCATATGACTACAAAGGGTATACAGGGTGAGATAAAAAAACTGCAACAAAGTCAAACGCCATAATTTTTACATTTTTATACCCTACACCACAAGGTGGTCAGGGTATTATGTCTTTGTGCATTTGTTTGTAAGAGGCAAAAGGAAACGAGACAGACCCATAGTTCCTTTTGATGATCTGTATAGAATCACATTCTGAGTCGATTTATGCATGTCCGTCCGTCCGTCCGTCTGTCCATGTATTTTTGTAAACAAAGTACAGTTCGCATTTATTGTCCTATCCAGATGAAATTTTGCACAAACCATTTGTTTGGCCCAAGGACGAATCCTATTGAAATTGGAGATAATCGGTCAAAATTTAGATATAGCTCGCATATATATCTTCGTCCGATTTGCATTTTTTTGTGCACCAAACGTGTAATATAAGTCCGAATAGTGTGGAATTTTGCAGGTACGATCAGACTGGACCTGAAAATAAGTATGCCAAATTTGATCGAAATCGGTTCAAATATACCTATAGCTCCCATATATATTGTTCATCCGATTTGTTATTTTTGTCCTCCGCAGCCGTAATATGCACTCTGTAACGACAATATTTGGGGAAATATATCAAATACAGCTCAGAAATACAATTTGCTATCGAGATCGGTTCAGATTTGGATATAGCTCCCATATATAACTTCGTCCGATTTACCTTTGATTGTGCACCAAACGTCTAATATTTGCCCAAATTGGATGACATTTTGCACTTACGACCGAATTGAGTCTAGAAGCTTGTATGCCAAATTTAGTGAAGATCGGTTCAGATATAGCTATAGCTCCCATATATACTGTTCATCCGATTTGTTATATTTGTTACCCACAGCCGCAATATGCACTCCGTAACAACGATATTCAGGCAATTATATCAAATACAGTTCAGAAATATCTCCGCCAAATTTTATCGAGATCGGTTCCGATTTGGATATAGCTCCCATATATATCTTTATCTGATTTCAAATTAATTTTGCACCAAATGGGCAATACAAGACCGAATTTAAAAGATACAAATGCTTCGGCATATTCAGTCCTTTGAACTTTAAATTATAATTATAATCATAACGTGTATGATTGTATTCTCCCATAAAATTGTTATGCGGAGCTCTATTTAATTAGCAAAGTGGTGTAGGGTACCATAAAGTCGGCCCGCCCGACTTTAAGACTTTCTTTACTGGTTTTTTTTAAATTTTATTGAATGAAAGCAAAAAATGTCGGAAACAGCATCAAATTTTAGAATAAGTTTAGATTTGTTCGAATTGGTAACCCTTGGCACGAATTATGGCCTTCAAACAGCCAATGAAACCGTCACACGCTGCCCGAAGGTTGCTCTGCGGTATTATGGGTCATTCCCAACCAAGCGCTTGCTTGAGGTGATCGACACTTTGGTATTTTTTAGTGACAACCTTGCTTTCCAAAATACTCCAGACACAATAGTCCAACCGATTGATATCCGGAGATTTTGGTGGCCATTTTGCGCTGGAAATGAAGCGAGGAACATCACTTTGTAACCATTCTTGGGTGGAATGTCTAAGGTCTGCGGCCAAAATGTTTGCGTGCCCAAGGCTTTAATACACCCTCTAGAATATTTTCGCGATAATATTCGGCATTTATTCTGATGCCACAGTCGATTAATACGAGCGGAGAGCGACCATCGGCTGTTATGGCGGCCCATACCATCACCATGGCCGGCGCTTGAGTTCTGGTGGCCTACCGAAGGTACACATTTTCAGCTCACCTCTTTGGCAAGCGCCGAACACGATCATTTTTTTTGTTTACAAACTGTCGGACAACAAATATTTTCTCATCAGAGGAAACCTAATTCGGCAGTTCATCACTTTCGGACAAGCGAGGCAACTCTTTAGCTCTTTTGAGTCTATTTTCTTTCTGTTGCGGTGTAAGTTCTTGCACTTTTTGGAATTTCAATGGCTTTACACCGAGCTCATTTTTCAATATTTGCCGAATGGAATATTGCGATATGTTCACTTCACGAGCCATTTTTCGGCCACTGCCACGCGGGTTTCGATCAAGTTGCTTCTTTACTTTTCGAACCATTTCTGCTGATGTTGCTGTTTTCTTCCGTCCACTTCCTTGACGTCGGGCTACCCTACCAGTATCACGGTAACGAGCGATAGTACGAGACACAAAAGATTTATTCAAATTTAAATGCTGGAATGTTCTAAGCATAGCCATTTGTGGTTTTCCTGCCAAATATAAAGAGATCACACTATCACGCTTGAATTCCACCACGAATAAATTTTTTTCTGGAAAAATTTCACCAAAATGCTTTTGTATGCTTGTAAACAATATAATGAGCTGTCACTGGAATAATTTTAACAACTGTCTGACGAGTGGCTTAGAATGACAGCAGTCTGATGCAGTTTTTCCATCTCACCCTGTATATCATTTGATACGACCAAAACATATCTTATCGAAATAACGGTTTTAAGCCCTAGGTCTCTTTGGACCAAATCTGTTTCAGGACATTTGAAGTCGATCTATTCGATTTGATGGCTATTCGATTTGATCCAAATTTGGAACATCATAATATTATTGAAAAATTTAAATCGAGTTCGGCGATAGGCATAATCGGTTCACTCCTTTTGGTACCTCCCCCACAACAGGTCAACATTTTCAAAGAAAATAATTTACCTCATAAAAAGAGAAAAGATCATTCGATTTTGTGCAAACGTTGCAAATCCCAATATTTTTATCGGTGTTACGTTAGGTGCGAAAATTGACAATATCGGCCCACTCCATCAAGTACCTCCCCCACAAAGGGTAAAAATTTTAAATAATCATAATTCCTATAAAATGAGAAATAAGAGTTCGTTTGTTTTAAAATTTCACAAATTCTAATATTTTTATCAACACAAGATCTGGCATGATTGTGAAATATAGCGGCATACTCCTTCTGGTATCTGCCCCACAAAGGGTCAAAATGTTGGATAATTATATCACCTATAAAATGCGAAATAAGCATCAGATTCTCTTCACATTTCACACATCCTATTATTTCTACTAACAAAAGATCTGCTGTGAAAATGGATTTTGTCGGGCATCTCCTTCTGGTACCTCCCCCACAAAGGGTCAAAATTTTGAATATCCATTAAGCTCAGAAAACGCGAAATTAACATCCGATTCCATTTAGACTTTGCACATATCAATATTTCTATCAACACAAGATATGTCATAAAGTTGGTAGATATCGAACCATTTCTTGTGGTATCTCCCTCACATAGGGTTCAAGATTTTGAAAAACAAAACGCTGAAAGGAATAAGCATCCAACTCTCTTCAAAATTCATGTTGTGCAACATCGACTGATACTTTTTACCTGGTTTGGATATGAAAATATGAAGAAGTATTTTCTGTAGTGGAATTTTTTATACTGGAAAGATTTCTAAAAATTCTGAGTGACTTTTATTTTAAACTTCCTCATCGGGTCCAAAATCAAGCTGATAGGGAAGACTATAACCATATACAGAGGGAAGTCACTTTCGAAACTCCCTGTGTTGAGCACTTATTCATGCCATATTCCATTGATTATAGATATTGTTGTATGTGTGCGAATGTATGCATGTGTTAGAAAAAGCCTATAGTGAAACTTATTATAATGACAGAACAATCATTGGTTTTGTTATTGTTTTTGGAATAAACGTTTCCTCCATAGAGTAGCTACGCGCATATATAGTTGTCGTCGAAGCATTTCTTTCTTCTCTACATCATCACATTCAGCAACATTGTACGCAAAACGATAGCCAAGCGTTTTGGTGAATGAATATATGGAAATAACAATTAATGTGTACGAGGGTGTGGTAACAAGTTATGGATATGATGACGACGTCATCTCAGCTACTCTATGGAGTATGGAGTAGATGACCTCATCTACTCTATGGAGTATGGAGTAGTGTGGATGACCTCATCTACTCTATGGAGTAGTGTGGACGACTCTATGGAGTCGAGTAGATGACCTCATCTACTCTATGGAGTCGAGTAGATGACCTCATCTACTCTATGGAGTCGAGTAGATGACCTCATCTACTCTATGGAGTCGAGTAGATGACCTCATCTACTCTATGGAGTCGAGTAGATGACCTCATCTACTCTATGGAGTCGAGTAGATGACCTCATCTACTCTATGGAGTAGAGTAGATGACCTCATCTACTCTATGGAGTAGAGTAGATGACCTCATCTACTCTATTGGGTAGAGTAGATGACCTCATCTACTCTATTGGGTAGAGTAGATGACCTCATCTACTCTATGGGGTAGAGTAGATGACCTCATCTACTCTATGGAGTAGAGTAGTCATCTACTCTATGGAGTAGAGTAGGTGACCTCAACTACTCTATGAAGTCGAGTAGATGACCTCATCTACTCTATGGAGTCGAGTAGATAACCTCATCTACTCTATGGAGTCGAGTAGATGACCTCATCTACTCTATGGAGTAGAGTAGATGACCTCATCTACTCTATGGAGTAGAGTAGATGACCTCATCTACTCTATGGAGTAGAGTAGAGTGGGTGACCTCATCTACTCTATGGAGTAGAGTGGGTGACCTCATCTACTCTATGGAGTAGAGTGGGTGACCTCATCTACTCTATGGAGTAGAGTGGGTGACCTCATCTACTCTATGGAGTAGAGTGGGTGACCTCATCTACTCTATGGAGTAGAGTAGGTGACCTCATCTACTCTATGGAGTAGAGTAGGTGACCTCATCTACTCTATGGAGTAGAGTAGATGACCTCATCTACTCTATGGAGTAGAGTAGGTGACCTCATCTACTCTATGGAGTAGATTAGATGACCTCATTTACTCTATGGAGTAGAGTAGATGACCTCATCTGCTCTATGGAGTCTGGTAGATGACCTGGAGTAGATGTGTCCTCGTCCTTTCGAGGTCTTGCCATGACTCCTTAAACCTCCCCCTTACATAGAACCATCGGCGAAAAAATGGTTTCAGGAATTCTCCAAAAGAATCTGCGACAACAACAACACCAGCCAGCCGGCAGCTGGATTCATTGTCCACAACAACATCGCAACATTCCTCAGTGTTGTTGGTAGAGAAAAATATCCGATGGCTTAGATATAAAACCCCGTCACTATACCGAAGCTTAGGACAAACTATGGCGACTTTTCTGGATAAAGCAACACAACAACAAAAACACCAACAACAACGTCACCATTCTCAGCAGCAGAGGTTTGAAATGAATGTGCGGAAGAAGATGGTCCGACCATGTTTAGCTGGAAACCTAATTGTTTGACCATTTCATTTGAAAAGCCCTCTAGCCCTGGAGTGCACACACACACACAGACATACACTGACTGGTGTTCCTTGGCTGCTACATGGAGTGCCACAACTTGTTAAAGTTGCTTTCCTATGCTCAATGGATATATTCCCGATGTTGTTGTTGGTGTTGTTGTATCGGTTCTTGTTGTTCTTGCCGCTGCTGCCGTAGCCGCCGTCACTGCTGCTGCTGCCGTTCTTATATTGTTTGTTGTTTTCGTTGTGTATTCATGCACACTGTGGGAAAATTTTGGCCGTGGGAATTCTATGTGAAATTTTAACATTTTCTAAGGTGTTCGGGAACAGGCGATCAGAATGCGGCGGCAAGTCATGAGAACAAATGCAAAATTATCCCTCGTACATTTTCATTTTCTGTTTAGTTAGCTTTTTTCCATTCTGCATCAAACAAACTTGCCTCTCGACGGCCGCCCGCCTGCCGTAGCATAGTCGCGTCGCCATCAGCCCAGCCATTGCCACATAGTCACCATGGCCACAAAATAGCATGCAGACACACAGAATAAAACAGATGGATGGACGGACAGACAGACGGGCTAGCAGGCAGGCAGACCGAGAGGCAAACGATAGCGACACCGATACACTCACATTCGGGAACAGACAGATACTCGTCGCTGTCGTCTCCGTCGTCGCAGCAGTCTGACAATGATTGTTGGTGGCAACGGTTGCTGATTCTCGACGAATATAATTTTCCATGTGGCAGGGGCACATCTTCGTCACCATCGCCATCATCAGCTACAGCAACAACAACAACAACATCATCATTGTCAGCTGCTGTTATTCCAGTAACATCACGAGACTTTGAAGGGTATCAAGGCATCACATTGGAGAATCGAAGAGAGAGCTTGGAATACCTAGGGAGGGAACGGAGCAGAAGGGGTAATACGTATGTAATAACTAAGCTAAGACAAAAACAACAACCACATCAATGCGACTGATGGCAATCAAGTTGACAATGGGCAGTACACTTTCAATTGCCAGTCCGACTGACAGGCGGACAGACAGACTGTCAACCAGATAGACTGTCACATGTGTATGATAAGCTGCGTGTACTTGATGGTTCTGAGCTCTGGACTGCTGTAATTAACCACAGCCAACATTCGAGGCATTGTTTGTCCACAAAGCTTAGCGAAATGTGCGTAAGAGATATTCCTGCCTTTAATGTCCTGAATGTGGTGTTGTTGTATGTTTTTTTTTTCGAGAGAATCGAAGGGATAATGTTTTGAATGCCAAGGTGTCTCCTTCGAAAACAGCCGATGGTCAGGGAATTATTATAGCTAAGGTTGATTGTCAAATGCTACATTAATGAAGAGACTATCTGCAGATATTATGAAGTTGAGGAAGACTATTCAAAGTGTCTTCAAAAAGAGGATCTTCCGCAGAAATTTTATGAGAAAAAACTTTCCATATGAAGTCTACCGATACAAGACTTCTTTGAAATCCTTAGAGATCTTTTATATGTAGAGACTCTCTTTCTGGTTATATAGAAAATGTCCACAAACATATCTGTAGAGCTACTATGTGCATTTACAGAATTAAGTCCTTTTAAAGGACCTTTTTGGAAAAAAGTTCCCCTACGGAACTTTCATGGAAGAAATACTTTCTAGGGGTCTTCTACGAAAAACACTCTTTAATTTTTTATCAGCCCATACACTAATGGAAGGTCCTTCAAAGATATTCTATGTTAAGAAGACAGAAAGACCATCTACAAATGTTATTTTATTGGGAGCAGATCTATTACCGGTCATTGAATGAAAAAAAAACGTTTGAAAGGTTCCATATACTAGGGTACAACTTCAATTTTCCTCTCAACAGAAGACAAAGTCCAACTATTCTGAAAATAGAAGAACTGTTCCAGGTCATCTATCTATCTTGTAGTCCGAAGACCTGCTTCTGCTATTCTGTAGAGAGAACACCTTCTACAACACTTCTAGAGATATAAATCCTGCTTCAGCTCTTCCAAACACATAAGACCAGCTCCAGGTCTTTTATAGATAGAAGTCCTGCTGGAAGTCTTCTATAGAAAGAAGACTTGCTTCAGATCTCGTATAGACAAATTTTCTCTTTCAGGAGTAGAAAATATGCTTCAGATCTTTTATAGGCAAAATATCTGCTAAGCTCTTCTGTAGACAGCAAACGTGCTCCATTTTCTCTGTAAACAGGACACTTGTTCCAGATCTTTTAGAGATAGAAAACCTGATCCAGCTCTTTTAAAGACATGAGGACTGCTTCAGGTCTTTCGGAAAATATGCTCCAGATCATCTATAGACAGCTCTTCTGTAGACAAAAGACTTGCTCCAGCTCTTCTATAGACAGAATACCTATTCTAGCTCTTCTAAAATTGAAGACCTGCACCAGTTCTTCTGGAGATAGAAGAGTTGTTCCATCTCTTCAAGAGATGGAAGACCTTTAGCTCTTCTCAAAACTCCAAGTCTTCTATAATTCGAAGACCTGCTCGAGGTCATGTATAGTCAAAAATTTTTCAATAGACTGGGGACCTGCTTCATGTCTACTATATATAAAAGATCTTCAGGTCTTCCATAGACAAAATATCTTCTCAAGGGCTTCTATAGTTGGAGAACCTGAACCTGCTGTTCTGTTGACAGAGCACTTGCTCCAGCATTTCTAGAGATAGAAAATCAGCTTGAAGTCGTCTAATGAAAGAAAACTTGATCTAGGTCTCCTTAAGTTTTTCTAGGGGTAAAATACTTGTTCCGCTCTTTTGTAGACAGGAAACCTGTTCCAGTTCTTCAGTTCTTCTGCTCAGACCTTCCGTAGACAGGACACCTGTTTCAGCTCTTCTCTTGGCAGAATACCTGTTCAATATCTTTTAGATATGGAAGGCCTGCTTCAGGTCTTCTAAACACAGAATAAATTTTCCAGTTCTTGTAAAGGCAGAAAACCTGCTCCAGGACTTTTAAATAGAGAAAACCTGATCCTGCTCTTCTATAGACAAAATACCTGGTCCAAATAGTGTATAGCGAGATAGAGAAAATGTGATCCAGGTCCTCTATAGACACAACACCTTTTCCAGACAAAAACTTGATCTAAGGACAAAAGACCTGATCCAGGTCTTCTATTGACAGAAGATCACCTCCAGGTCTTCTATAGCCAGAAGACGAACTGCAGCCCCAGTTCGCCTGTAGATAAAATACCTTCTGAAGCTTTTCTATCGGCCTGCTTCAGCTGTTTGTAGACATAAGACCTGCATTTGAATACAAAATCTTTTACAAGTTTTCTGTAAACAGAAGACCTTGACAACTCTTTTATGGGAGGAATTTACAGGTCCTCTCTGATTAAAGAGTAGAAGTAGTGGACCGATGTTGCTTATATCCGAACTCGATCTGTGTTTTATAATAACATTACGATGTACCAAGTTTGGATAAAATCGGATACTTGTCGTGGGCACCAGCCAGGAAGATGGACGGACACCCCTAGATCGACTTCAAATGTCGGATTTTAGTTCAAAAATACCTATGATCTAAAACCGAAGAGGCACGTTATTTATGATATAGTATATACCCTATGTATGTACATAACTGAGTATATAAACAGATTTCTTTCAAATTCTCTAAAAAGAACGTCACTCTGTCTATGTAGGCCATCTACACCGTGGATAAATGTATTTTTAAATCCATTCCATACCTTTTCCTTTTTTGGTCCAATTGAAAACTTATCCCTACAACGTAATGTGACACAAAGAGAAGGATGTGTGGCAGAGTCACGTATAAAATTATTCGTCATCATGCCGTGTAACATTTCAGGATATTTGAATCACAATGGAAAATAAGACATTTTACAATGAAAGGGAAATTTTTTGATGCGAAAAAGGATGCGAAGATGCAATAAACCCCAGTTTTATTAGATCAATATGTTTGGAAAATAACAATGAAAACACCCCTTCCTGTCGTCGAAGACAGGAAGAAATATCAATTTAACCCGGAGATATTCATTACAACTCACGTAGACGTTAAACGGAATAGGTGTACCATAATCGGGTTATGGTAATTTATTTCGAAGGGTTTTTGGAGATAGTGTGTGTTGATGATTTTGAAGCGGAAACGGAAAAAAACGTTCGAAGGACCGGTTAAGTCATCAACATGGGTTGTTTAAAGAATATTTTTTTTTAAGTCATCAAAGTGGATTCATAGATGTTTTCGTACAACTCTCTCAGATTTTTAAAGAATAGTTTTTTGAAATATTTTTTGTGGTTTAAATGCTGCATTTTCCAAGAATACTTTAAAGGGATGTCAAAGCCCGAATTGTGGATTTTTAAAAGTGTTTTTATGGGGCCGTAATCGGGGTTTTTAAGACTATTTCTTTTTGTTAGGGATTATCAAAGCCATAACCCTGGATTTATACATAACTCTCTTTAAGAATATTTCAAGGGATCGTAATCTCAGGTGTCTTTAAATGTTTTTATGGATTTTTGGATATGGATACTTTGGGGTTTATCAGAATAACTTTCCAAGGCAAAAATAGTGATTTTTCAAACAATGTATTTAGGAGCAATTATCGTGAGTTTTCAAGATTAGCTTTGAGAGATGTCTTTGTATCGGATTTTTTTAAGAATATTTTTAAAATACTATTGAAGAGATAATTGTGATTTTTTTTAAAATATATCGTCTTTCAAATATTCGACACAGTTTCAAATAAAAAAATAAGACTTTCTGGAGAAATATTCGTGAATTTTTTAAATATTTTAAATGTCGAGAAGGATAAATTCACTTTCGAGTCGTATTCAGGTAATTTTAATAACAAGTCATAGTGACCTGTGATTTTTAAGTAGATTTTTTGAAAATCGTTTAGGTTTGAACTAAGGAAATTTTCATGAACAATTCTAAATATCCCATAAAGGCTTGGGACCGTCAGATTATGGGGAGAACATTTTTGGAAGGACTTTTAAAAACATTTTTGGATGCGACTTGGGAGTGGCGGATTTTTAAGGAAAAAAGACCCTTTAGTCGATTTTTGATTTTTTTAATTATAAAGTTTTGAAGATTTGTGAAAGAAATTAAGAACATCTAGAGAGTTTTGGATTTTTTGCGGACTTTTAGTCAGAAATTTTTTAAGACTCTTTGTTGTGGAGATTTAAGACAAATTTTAATGGTCATTATAGACATAATGAAGGGTTTTTAGAAGAATTTTTTAACAGACCTCTGAGGACATAATGGAGAATTTAAAAAAAAATAAATTTTAAGGACATTATCTTGGATTTTTTAAAGGACCTCTGAAGGGTTAAAACACGATTTTTTAAGATTCACATAATCGTGGATTTTTTTGAATAAACTTTCGAGGGACATCTGAGGACGTAATCAAGGATTTTTAGATATATATTTTAAAGTATCTCTGAGAACATAATCGAAGATTTTCTATAGGAAATTTTCAAAGGACCTCGTGGATTTTTTTTAAATTAATTTTTAAATTCCCTTTGAAGACATAATCATAATCGAGGATTTTTAAAATTAATTTTTAAAGGAAATCTGAAGTCATAAATTGATTTCTTAATATTATTTTTTAAAAGCCCTCTGATGATATTATCTTTGATATTTTAAATAACTTTTAAAGGACTCTGAAAATATAATAGTCCATTTTTTAAAATAAAGTTTCAAAGGACCTCTGAGGACATAATCTATTAAAAGACCTCTGAATAAATGATTGCGAATTTTTTAAAAATAATTTTTGAAGGACCTCTGTAATCTTTAAAATTAAATTTGAAAGGACCTCTGAGGTCATAATCGTGGATTTTTTAAAAAAAAAATTTCAAAGGACCTCTTAGGACATAATCGTCGATTTTTTTAAATAAAACTTTCAAACGACCTCGGAGGACATAATCGTGGATTTTTTAAAAATAAACTTACAGAGGACCTCTGAGGACATAATCGTGGTTTTTTTAAAAATAATTTTTGAAGGACCTCTGTAATTTTTAAAAGTAAATTTTAAAGGACCTCTGAGGTCATAATCTTGGATTTTTTAAAATAAACTTTCAAAGGAGCTCTGAGGACATAATCGTGGATTTTTTAAAAATAAACTTTCAAAGGACCTCTAAGAACATAATCGTGGATTTTTTAAAAATAAACTTTCAAAGAAAATAATTTCTACAAGACCTCTGTATAAATGATCGTGAATTTTTTTGAAAATCAATTTTTGAGGGACCTCTGAGGACATAATCGAGTATTTTTAAAAGTATATTCTAAAGGGCCTCTGAAAACATAATCGAGAATTTTTTAAAAGTAAATTTTAAAAGACGTTTTTGATAAATTGTTGATTTTTTAAAGAAACTGTTAAAAGAGACGGTTAATTTTTGAAGGACCTCTGAAATCTTTAAAAGTAAATTTTGAAGGTCCTCTGAAGACATAATAGTTGAAAGACTTTGGTTTTTATTTTTGGAGGCATGGGTTTTTCAATGTTTTAAAGGACCTTTGAAAATATATAATTTTTTTAATACCTTTCGTGAATATTTTCAGACATATGATTTCTGGGGACATTATAGTGGGCTCTTCAAGATTTTTTTTTAAAAGGAACCTTAGAGGCATAAATATGCAAATTTAAAAAAAATATAATAAAAAATCTTAAAATATTTTTAAGAAACATTTTTGAAGGATCATAAGAGGCATGTCATGGAAAAAGATTTTGAAGAACATATCCGTAGATTTTTTAAGGTTTCTAAGGACATTGTCGTGATCTACAAAAAAAAAAAGACTTCGACAGGCATAACCGTGCATTTAAAAAATGTCTTAAGATTTCTTAATTGAAAAAAGTATAGATTTTAAGTAACATTTGAAGGAATTTTAGTTGTGGGATGGTAAGAAAAAAATTTTAAGGACCTTTAGAAATATAGTCGTGGATTTTTAAGAATCTTCATGGTCTTTAGTTTCTCTTTTTTTAATTTTGTAAGAATCTTTAGTTTTGGACCTTTAAGGATCATTTTTTGAGATTTTTTTACAAATTTTAATGGCCTTGGTAGACAAAAGAAACAAAAACTATATAGACTTTATATACACTGTTTTGGATTTTTAAAATATTTTTTGAAGGACGTTTGTGCGTAGATTGATAAGAAAAAACTTAAGGGACCTTTGAAGATATACTCCTAAATTTCTAAAAAATATTAATGTACTTTTAAACCTGCATTTTTAAGAAGGGACTTTTAGAGACATTGTCTTGAATTATAAGATGAACTAGACGTGACTTTTTATTGACAAAATAGCTTAAGTAGTGGATGCTCAATATTTTTTTTAAAGAACTATGTCTAAGTCTTTTGAAAAAAAAAAAAATGGAAGAACTTTTGGAACATACATACACATTTTTATTTTGATACCCTACTTTTAAAGGAGTTTTTAAAAAAGTTTTTTTTTTCTTTTTTACATTTCATAGGTCTGGTCATAGGTCTGAAATCACGACTTTCAATTTTTCTTAGAATATTTTCGATTTTAAAGAATAATAATAATTTTTAAGTATTTTTTTAATATTTCCGGAAGAACTATTTGATCCGCAATCCTGGGACACAGACCCCCTCTTTTATGCCACTGCTTACTGTCTTTCCCCATCGGTATTTTTTGCGGCAAGTTCTAAAGCCTATATATTAACCACAAAACCTTTCATTATCTGTTGGTAGTCTTGCGGCAGCCTCAGCAGCGGCATACAACTGCAACATGTTGAACAAAAGACAACAATGCAAGCATCTTGCAAATATTGTTTACAGTTCACACATGTTGATTAAATGGTTGGATGGATGAATGGTAGGTCGTAAAGAGACAACAATAACAACATCATAATGGTGACCCTGTCTATTAGACCTTGTTTACATCTTCTTCGTATATTCTTAAGACCACAGACGTGCCTCCAGGTTGAAATTGCGAATTTATTTTTATGGCGTAAAAAGGGATGGGGGAAAACTTTAGCTATTTAATAACATGTAATGCAATATTTTGCAGCAGCAGCAATTGAATGCAACAAAACGTGCAAAACACCCGCCATCCAGCAAACAATTGGAGATCTGAACCAGAGACTCTACTCCATGTTTTATTCACGTTTTCTTCTTGTATTCAATTCATTTCATTATTGTTCGAAGCATAACATGCTCGAAATCGGTTTGCCTGCTACACCATCCGCAACCATTCATCCATCCTGGCTGATATTTTTGCAATGATGTTGTTGTTTTTGTTTTTGGTATTCCTTTGCCAAGCAGCCACATGCTGCGGGTCTGTTCAAAGATATTCAGCCAAGTCGTCTTCATCTTCGTGGCAAAAATAACTCTGCACCAGAACTTCTTCTTCTGCATGTCCTCAACATCCTTGCAGTGTTGTTCTCTTGTCTGGCAAAAGGGTTGGTATTTCTTTCATTTCGTCTTGCTGCCATGGCTGCTGTTCTTTGTCTGTACACACATACATATTGCTCCACCGAACTTCTTTCAATTCGGACGATATAAAATAAAGAAGGGACTGCCTGCTTAAATATTATCTGGAGTATACCTACTGCCTCTTGCTGCATTCCTGCTGAAATTTCTAATCGCTGAAACCTTCAGCCCTATTGTTGCCTGTGGCAGCCAAACAAATTTCATTGTGTGTCACGAACTTGCAACATGCAGCTTAGTTGCCACACAACTTCGTACACACTCTGAATGTGGACTATCGGTTCCTAATACCGCCAACAATTATGTGCTTGCAGCAAATGTTAGCTGAAAAAATATCATCTCTTGGTCGAAAGGAAGAAAAAAAAAACTTGGCTACAAATTGGTTTCATTTTTATTCCGAAGAGGAGAGGGTGATGGTGGAAGAAGTAAGAAGAGGGTACATAAAGTAAAAGGCCACTATAAAGGACTGTCCTTATATAGATTTCCAATTTGCAGACAAGCAAGTACAGCGATGGTGTTGTAAATGGCCATGAATGTAGCTGGTATAGTTTTAGCGAGGGCAGCGAAGTAATGAGGGAATATATAGATTCCATGTAGGCACATTCTTGAGATATTTTCGAGGAAATTTTTCTTATTATCAAAATATTTATGATATTTTTATCGGCAATATTGCCGAAGTCACAACACATTTAAAATGGACGGCTTCCGAGGAATATGTTGGATTTCTGGATTACATTACAAAAACTTTATATCTTAACCACAGACACCAACAGTGACATCCATATCAAATTTCAGGATTTCTGCACTATCTCTACACCTAATATCCAATTTAGTACCACTTAGTACTTTTCGTATAATTTTTAGTACAAATATTAAAAAACACATCCAAATCCCAAGACCAAACCACCTCCATACTTTACCCCAGACACCAACAAATCTGCCAAATCTCAAACACAGATACCATCAGTAATCTAAATATCAAATTTCAGAATTTTATCCCCATCCTTTACCCAATTCACTCAATACCAAATTGTACCTAATATAGTACTATTTAGTACTTTTTGTGCATTTATAGCACACATTTCCGAAATTACCCATTTATCACAAACTTACCATCAACGTGGACCCCAAATGGAAATTTCAAAATTCCAGCTTCATCCGTTCATCCTAAACCAAACTATTTCAAATTAACATCCATTTATATTACAGATCGCACACTTAGTACACATTTCCACAACCACCCACTTATATCAAACTTTCGTTCCAACCTTGATTCTCATGTTAAATTTCAAGGTATATCCGTGCGAATAATACCAAATAGTACCATTTTGGAGGTTAAGTAACGTTTTAGAACATTTCCTAAATTCTAAGATCGAATTTCCAATAACCCTTTGGTGCATCTATCCTGCACTCCATTAGTGACTCTCATTCCAAATTTCAGAATTCCAGCTCAATCGGTTAATCAAAATTACAATTTGTACCATATTTAGTACAATTTATTACACATAAGTACGAATTGCCAAAGCTTCCTACATACTCCATTCCTAAAATCCCACAGTAATCCCAATTCTAAATTTTAGGATTCCACCCCTGTTGCTTCGCTTAAATGCAAATTGTACTTCATTTAGTTCATTTTAGTACATATAAGTACAAATTTCCAAAACTACCATAACCCAATCCTACAGGCCGACAGAAATCTTATTTCCAATTTTTAGGATACCAGCTCTTTCATCCAAGTCTATATTGTTCCAAATTTAGTACCATTTAGTACACTTAAGTACACATTTTCATAACTACCTACACAATACAGTCCAATAGAAATCTTATTTTCACATTTCAGGATTCCAACTCTCTTGGTCTCCAACAAAATTTAAATTGTACCAAATTTAGTGCCATTTAGTACACATAAGTACGAATTTCTAAAACTGCCTACCATACCCCAGTCCTACAATGCAATAGTAATCTTTTTACCAAAATTTAAGGATTTCAAATCTATTAATTTACCCAAATCTTAATTGTACCAAATTTTGTACCAATTTTAGTGCTTAAGTACAAATTTTCATAACTACCTATATCATACAGTCCAATAGAAATTCCAATTTTCAGGAATCTTACTCTACCGGTTCTCCCAAAATTTAAATTGTAAGAAATTTAGTACCATTTAGTACACAAAAGTACGAATTTCCTAAATTACCTATATTCCTCTGTCATGGAATGAAATAATCTTATTTTTCTCATTGTTTCCAAATTTCAGAATTTCAGTTCTATCGGTTCAGTCAAATTGAAATTGTACCAAAACCAGTACCATTTAGTACTTTTCGTGCACACAAGTACAAATTTCGAAAATTTCCTCCATATCCCAATCCTACACTCTGTCAGTAATGTTAATTCCAAATTTTAGGATTCCAGCTCTACCCGTTCCTCCAAATTCAAATTGGTCTAAATTTAGTACCGTTTAGTACTCTTCTTATATATGAGTACATACCTTATATATGATTACATACCTTCGACTCTACTCTTCAACCTTGATTCCATTCCAAACTCCATGTTTTTAGCACCAACCGATTAGATGGCAAGAAATAGTACCAAATGTACTAAATTTAAGTAATTTTCGTACCAAGAATAATTTGGCTGAATTTCCCAATTTTAAAGTATTTTGAAGATTCCATCTCACATTTCACATAAAACAAATAAAAAAGCTGTAAGTTCGGCCGGGCCGAACTTTGAATACCTTCCACCATTTGGAATGAATTTGGCAATTCTCAAACCAAAGGAAATCAAAATATTGGATGAATAAAAAAGGAAAAATTCAAAAATAAAAAACAGAGTTTTTTAATGACCTTAAGCCAAGCAATTAACCAAATAAGAAAAATTCTCAAAAACAATTAAATCCGTTAGAAATTCTGTTCAAATCTTAAAAATACCGAATGTAGCTGTCATATTAGGGCCTATACGACGACATGGACCTACACAGGTGACATTTGTCATAAGCCATTACAATATGCAAATGCGAAACTCAAAAAAATCGAATATCGGAAGGTACCGTTATATGGGGGCTAAAAGAAGACGTGGACCTGCACAGACAATTTTCTGTCTTAGACTGCAGTATCCATTATGAACTTCAAATACCAAATTTGAAACAATTCCGGTTAATAGTCTCGCTAAAATCATCAAAATACCGAATATCGGGAGGTACCGTTATATGGAGGCTCAACGAAGACGTGGACCTGCATAGACAATTTCCTGTCATAGGCTGTACTATCCATTACGAACTTCAAATACCAAATTTGAAACAATTCCGGTTAATAGTCTCGCTAAAATCATCAAAATACCGAATATCGGGAGGTACCGTTATATGGAGGCTCAACGAAGACGTGGACCAGCATAGACAATTTTCTGTCATAGGCTGTACTATCCATTATGAACTTCAAATACCAAATTTGAATCAATTCCGGTGAAAAAGGTCGCTAAAATCATCAAAATACCGAATATCGGGAGGTACCGTTATATGGGGGCTATACGAAGACGTGGACCTGCACAGACAATTTTCTGTCTTAGACTGTACTATCCACTACGAACTTCAAATACCAAATTTGAAACAATTCCGGTGAAAAATGTCGCTAAAATCATCAAAATACCAAATATCGGGAGGTACCGTTATATGGAGGCTATACCAAAACGTGGACCTACATGGCCCATTTAAAATACCAAACGTCCTGCAGACATAACATATATTTGACTAAAATTTTATCAATGTACTTCAATTCGTTCGGAAGCTAGAGTGATTTCCACAGACGGACATCGCTAAATCGACGTAGAATTTTATGCTGATCAAGAATATATATACTTTGTGGGATCTAAAATGTGTATTTCGAGGGTTTACAAACGTAATGACAAACTTAATATACCCTCCATACCATGGTGGAGGGTATAAAAATTATTATATATATTTTTTGGTTGTGAAATCTCTCATACTTGATTCGAAATATAAATCTGGATACGTCGTTGGCCGTATCTGGGCATTTCAGGATATCAAGGGCCTAGATTTCCTCTTTATATATTTTTTGCATTTATCTTTGGCTAATTTCATGTTAATAATTCCCCTTTAACTATTTCTTGTTCATATTTCCCGTAAAGATTCATACTCCCCTCGTTTCTTTTTCTTTCTTATGCTCTCGATAAAGCAAACAATTGTTATAGAAAAGTTCTCTTTCTCCCTCATCCAATGCTTGGATGGCCAGCCATCCAGTCAGTTGTTCTTGTTTATGCCATTCATTCGAAAAGGGCTATGTTATTCTTTCATCGTTTTTGTTTTTTTTTTTTTCAATTCTGTTCTTATTATTATGTTGTTCCCTTTAAGTACACCTTCTCCAGCTAAAAACGAAAATTGTTTCTGCCACAAAATGCTGATTGCCTGGTTGAAAATGTTTTATTAAAATCTGTGCTGCATGATGATGTCATCATTAAAAAGAGTGAAGCAACAGCAAGCGATGTCGCAAATGTTGCTTGCTCCAACTTATGGTTGAGGAAGAATGCTGCTTTGTTGGCGAACAGAGTTTGGAGGAATAGCAGAAAATAATGTGTTTTAGAAAATTTACTGTTAAAGTTTGAATCGCTGTTTGCTGTTGCATGCAACAAATGTTTGCCATCTTCCTTCCAGAACCCAAAATATGCCATAGAAGGTGGAAACTGTGCGTGGAAATATATCTTGTCAGGACACAATTAGTGTGAAATGATAAATTAGTTAAAGTCTTGTGTTAATGGCAAGGACATACCCAGCGTTTTTTTTTTGCGGGCCTAGTAATTAATGATGTGTCTCAACGTGATAATTAAGTGTTAAGACAATTAACAAATATTTTTGTAGGTGTTGATAAAACGATCAAATATGTTGGGTAAAAGGAAAGTGATGCAGTAAGAGTCCTTGAAAAAAAAAACAAGTAAAAAAAAAATAAGTTCATGCGGTCCGAACTTTTAATACCCTCCACCATTGGGTAAATAAAATGTTGAAGATTTACGTCAAATAACGTGGGCTGTATCGTGATTTCAATAGAAAGACATATGGACAGACCGACGGACATTGTTAAATCGACTTAGAATTTTATGATTATATTATTAATACATATACTTTATGGGGTCTACGACGAATATTTAGGGATGTTACAAACGACAAAAATACCTTTTCAAGTTGGAGGGTATAAAAATAGCCTTTTACATCTTTTTGGTGATAGCCCTGGTAGTGTTGAACAAATTATAGTCCTAGTAATTCTTAAAAATCTACGATTATTTCCCTGCTTGTCTCCTAAAAATAAAATGTCCTGCTTGTCCAAAAGAATATTCCATAAAATATGTAAAAATTATAAGAAAATATATTTTTATTGTCCTGATAGTCCTTAGAAAAAAATAATATAAAAAACCGAGATTACTATTCTAGGTATCGTTGAAGAATATTCAATAAAAATCCTATAATTGTCCAATATGTCCTTGAAAATCTTTTTTTAAAAATATCCAAGATTATTGACCTCCGTGGAATCCTTGGAAAAATATCCTATGAAAATTCCAAGGTAGTTGTCAAGGTTTTCCTTAACAAAGTGTTTAATAAAAAAATCTATTGAAGAATATTCTATAAAAATCCTATTACTGTCCTACATGTCGTTGAGAAAACTTCTTTAAAAAATCTAAAAAAATCCTTGTAACCTTGGAAAAATATTCTATGAGATCTGACTGATTATTGTTAAGGTTATCCTTAGACTTTTTTTTTTATAAAAAATCCACATTATAATCCCTGTTGTCCTTGACAAAATATAATTCGTACTAAAAGGGTACGAAAAGTACTAAAATAAACTAAAAATTTAATAATTTGTATTGGACCAACGGAACGAGCTAGAAAAATATGGATTGAGAGCTAATGATAAAGTGCAGCATAGATGTACCCAACGGTTTCTGGAAATTCGAACTTTGAGGTAAAAAAAGTTTTAAAATTGTACTAAACTTCTAAAATGGCACTATTTGGTATTATGTGAACGAATAGAGCCAAACACGTGAAATTTTGTATGAAAATCAAGGTTTGAAATACGAAGGTGGTTTTGGAAATATGTACTAAGGGTGCGAACTGTACTAAATGGTACTTAATAAGGAACAATTTAGTTTAGGGTGAAAGGATGAAGTTGGAGTTTTGAAATTTTGCATTGAGGTCCCTGTTGGTAGTAGGTTCGTGAGAAAGAAGTATTTTTGGAAATGTGTACTACAAGTGCACGAAAAGTACTAAATAGTACTATATTGGGTACACTATGGTATCGGGTGAATTAGGTGCCTGAAATTTGAAATGTTCGTATTAGGGTCGCTGTTTATGTGTAGCCAGGACATATGGAGGTGCTTTCGAAAATGCGTCCTATATTTGTACGAAAAGTACAAAATAGTACTAAATTTGGTATTGGGTGAAAGGATAGGGCTAGAATGCCTAAATGTGATATTGAGCTCTCTGTTGGTGTCGGTGGTTAAGATATTGCGGGGGTTTTAAAAATGTGTAAAATAATTGCTCGAATGGTACGAAGTGGTATTGTGTGAAGTGATAGTCCTGGTGATAGTCCTGGAATCCTCAAATTTGAGATTGAGGTCTCTGTAGGTATCTGGAATTGAGATATGGAGGTGGTTTTCCAAATGTGTCCAATGGTTGTTCGATAAGTACTAAATTTGGTACTTGTTAAAGGGAAATCCCAAAATTTCATATGGATGTCACAGATGGTGTATGTGGTTGAGAGAAGGAGCTGGTTTTGGATTTGCGTACTATAATTGTAAACTAAATTTGGTAATGGGGAAAATTACGGAGCTAAAATACATAAATTTGAGATTAAGGTCACTGTTGCTGTCTCGGTTGAAGTAAAAATTAAAAAAAATTATTGGTCCAAGATGACTTTTAAAAATATTCTTTAAAAATCCACGTTTGCTGGCCTAAGGGTCCCTGGGCCGAGAGGTCCTTGGAAAAGAGTATTTAAAATAATCACGTTGGTTTCTTAAAAAATTCTTAAAAACTCTAAAAAAATTTTTTTGTAAAAATCCACTTTGGTTTCTCAGAGCCCTTGAAGAATTATTCTTTAAAAAATTTGGCTGAGGGTTCTTCCAATAAATATTTTATAAAAATCCACGTTTGAATATTCTTAAAAATATCAGTTTTGTTTGTCTTTTAAAAATATCTTTAAAACATCCATGTTGATTGGCCTGATATTCCTTGAAATATAATCCTCACAAACCCACGTTGTAGACGTGAGGGTCCTTGAAAAATATTTTTTTAAGAAATCTAGTCGGCATTTTCTTTAAAAAATCCACGTTTAATGGTCTGAAGGTCCTTGAAAAAATATTGTTAAAAAATCCACGTTTATTGGTCTGTTGGTCATTGAAAAAATATTCTTTAAAAAACATGTTTCTTGGTCTGAAGTTCCTTGAACAAATATTTTTTAAAAAATCCACGTTTAATGGTCTGAAGGTCTTTAAAAAATATTTTTTAAAAAATCCACGTTTAATGGTCTGAAGGTCTTTAAAAAATATTCTTTAAAGAATCCACTTTTAATGGTCCGAAGGTCCTTGAAAAAATATTCTTTAAAAAATCCACGTTTATTGGTCTATTGGTCCTTGAAAAAATATTCTTTAAAAAATCCGCGTTTATTGGTCTATTGGTCCTTGAAAAAATATTCTTTAAAAAATCCGCGTTTATTGGTCTATTGGTCCTTGAAAAAATATTCTTTAAAAAATCCGCGTTTATTGGTCTATTGGTCCTTGAAAAAATATTCTTTAAAAAATCCGCGTTTATTGGTCTATTGGTCCTTGAAAAAATATTCTTTAAAAAATCCACGTTTATTGGTCTATCGGTCCTTGAAAAAATATTCTTTAAAAAATCCGCGTTTATTGGTCCTTGAAAAAATATTCTTTAAAAAATCCGCGTTTATTGGTCTATTGGACCTTGAAAAAATATTCTTTAAAAAATCCGCGTTTATTGGTCTATTGGTCCTTGAAAAAATATTCTATAAAAAATCCGCGTTTATTGGTTTATTGGTCCTTGAAAAATTATTCTTTAAAAACTCCACGATTATTGGAATATTGGTCCTTGAAAAAATATTCTTTAAAAAATCCGCGTTTATTGGTCTATTGGTCCTTGAAAAAATATTATTTAAAAAATCCACGTTTATTGGTCTATTGGACCTTGAAAAAATATTCTTTAAAAAATCCGCGTTTATTGGTCTATTGGTCCTTGAAAAAATATTCTTTAAAAAATCCGCGTTTATTGGTCTATTGGTCCTTGAAAAAATATTCTTTAAAAAATCCGCGTTTATTGGTCTGAAGGTCTTTGAAAATATATTCTTAAACAAATACGTTTATTGGTCTGAAGGTCCTTAAAAAAATATTCTTTAAAAAATCCACGTTTATTGGTCTGAAGGTCCTTGAAAAAATATTCTTTAAAAAATTCACGTTTATTGGTCAAACAAACAAATACGTTTATTGGTCTGAAGGTCCTTAAAAAAATATTCTTTAAAAAATCCACGTTTATTGGTCTGAAGCTCCTTGAAAAAATATTCTTTAAAAAATCCACGTTTATTGGTCTGAAGGTCTTTGAAAAAATATTCTTTAAAAAATCCAAGTTTATTGGTCTGAAGGTCTTGGAAAAAATATTCTTTAAAAAATCCACGTTTATTGGTCTGAAGGTATTTGAAAAAAATATTCTTTAAAAAATCCAAGTTTATTGGTCTGAAGGTCTTGGAAAAAATAGTTTAAAAAATACACGTTTATTGGTCTGAAGGTCCTTGAAAAAATATTCTTCAAAAAAACCCCCTCGTTGTTCCTTGAAAAAATATTCTTCAGAAAACCCCCCTCGTTGTTCCTTGAAAAAATATTCTTTAAAAATCCACGTTTATTGGTCCTTGAAAAAATATTCTTCAAAAAACCCCCCTCGTTGTTCCTTGAAAAAATATTCTTTAAAAATCCACGTTTATTGGTCCTTGAAAAAATATTCTTCAAAAAAACCCCCTCGTTGTTCCTTGAAAAATATTCTTTAAAAAATCCACGTTTGTTGGTCCTTGAAAAAATATTCTTCAAAAAACCCCCATCGTTGTTCCTTGAAAAAATATTCTTTGTAAAATCCACGTTTATTGGTCCTTGAAAAAATATTCTTCAAAAAAACCCCCCTCGTTGTTCTTTGAAAAAATATTCTTCAAAAAACCCCCCTCGTTGTTCCTTGAAAAAATATTCTTTATAAAATCCACGTTTATTGGTCCTTGAAAAAATATTCTTCAAAAAAAAACCCCCTCGTTGTTCCTTGAAAAAATATTCTTCAAAAAACCCCCCTCGTTGTTCCTTGAAAAAATATTCTTTATAAAATCCACGTTTATTGGTCCTTGAAAAAATATTCTTAAAAAAAAAACCCCCTCGTTGTTCCTTGAAAAAATATTCTTCAAAAAAACCCCCCTCGTTGTTCCTTGAAAAAATATTCTTTAAAAAATCCGCGTTTATTGGTCCTTGAAAAAAGTATTCTTTAAAAAATCCACGTTTATTGGTCCTTGAAAAAAGTATTCTTTAAAAAATCCTTGTTTATTGGTCCTTGAAAAAAGTATTCTTTAAAAAATCCACGTTTATTGGTCCTTGAAAAAAGTATTGAAAAATATTATTTAAGAATTCCACGTTGGTTGACCAGAGAGTCACTGACAAAAACATTTTTTAAATAAAAAATCCACAATGCATGGGTCCTTGAAAAAAAATCAGAAAAAAATACACGTTGGGGACTCCGAAGGTCCTTGAAAAATATCCCTAAAATATTTTTCAAAAAATCCGCGTTGGTTTAAAAATATCCTTTGATATCCACATTTCTTAATTTGAAAGTCCTTGAAATAATTTTCAATAAAAATTGAAACAATAAAAAAATCGGGATGGTGACTCGGTTTTCCTTTTTTTTTTTGTTTACTTTAGTTGTTTTGAAGTTTGTTAATTAATTTTCTTTATTTCGTAGCATGTCCTCCTCTAACGACATAAACCTAACAAGTCCCCTTGAAAAGGCGCGCTATGACCGCCAATACTACTCCGCTAAAGGAAACAAGCCACCACGTTTTGATTTCATTAATCCCAAACACATTGAACAGCTATTTGACAAACGTCCATCATTCTCTCACATCAAACAATTGGCATTGAAACGGTTGCATCAAACAATTCGGGAACAATTGAAATTTCTCACGAATATCGATTATTGTCCGGAGTACGATTTGTCCGATGTGGAAAAGATATCCCATAATGTCTTCAGTTGGTCACATCAGGATTTCCTGGAACGACGAAAATTGCCAAATTGTATTTGGGTTGATGTACTGCTAATGGAAAGCAACGCAACATGTTTGGAGAAGCAAAAGGTTGCAGCTGATGTTAGGGAAATTGAAAAATTCATTGATTTAATATTCCAAACGGCTGTAGAAACCGAAAAGGATGAATCTTTGAAGGAGGAGGATCTATGGAAGTATCTGAGGTAATTGTTCGATTTTCTTCGAAGAAAATGTAAATTTAAAATTTCAATCCTATTTAGAAATGTCCAACTATACCACAACCTCCCCGAATCTCTTGCCAGTGAGAGGGAAGAATTATTAAAAACCCTCAAGGAAACCCAGAATCGTGTCATGGTGGAAAATGTCAATGATTTTTTGGAAAAGCAGCAAAAACGTTTAACGGCCCTTGAAGAGATTTTCATGAATTCCGATGGTATTCCAGAAAAAAAAAAACATAATTTCAGTTGTAAAATTTTATATTAATTCTCCTTAGTTTTCGATCCCATTGAGGTCCGCTATGAATTGAATTGGTATCGTTCCATGGTCAAACAGAACCAATATCGCATGGACCAAGCCGTATCGGGTTATACGAATGAAATTGAAAAACTAAAGGAGAAAATATTGACGGAAAAACATTGTGGCGATAGCATAATGGATACCTACTATTCGCTGGTGGAGGTCAGTTTAGGATTTAGTTTAATGATACTTTTTATTTCTATGGACAAATTTCTTAAAAATCGAATTTGGGGGCTCTAATGGTCTTTGAAAAAATACTCTCTAAACTATCCACATTTGTGATCGCTTCGAAATATGTTCCGAAAAAAATCTTGTCCATGTATGTTGAAGGTCCTTAAAATATCCCTTAAATAGGTGCAAGTTGCTCCATGGTTCTTAAAATAATATTATTTAAAATATCCATATTGATTATCCTGAGGATGCTCGAAAAATACTCTTGAAAAATCCAGGTTTACAATTCTGATGGTCATTGAAAAAATATTTAAGAAAATAACAAAGTTGATTTTTTTTTAAATCCTCTTAGGGACTCTTCAAAAATATATTTTTACAAAATCTTAAGTCGATGCCACTGATTATCTATTCTACATTCCATAAATAGCCACGTTGATAGCCCTGATGATCGTTTAAAAAATATTTTAAAATATCCAAGGTCCAACAATCATAAGCTTTGGAAAAATATTCTAAAAAAATGCTCTTTAAAATATCCTTTAAAAAATCAACGTTGATGGTTCTAGTAGTCCTTAAAAAATCCTCGTCGATGGCTCTGATAGCCATTGAAAAATATTTTAAAAAATCCACTTTGACGTCTATGCTTCTCATTGAATATATATGTATTATAAAAAGCCACATTGATGGCTCTTATAGTCCTCAAAAGATATTCTGAAACATCCGCATTGTAGGCCCAGATATCCTTTGGGAAAATGAAAGAAATATTCTAAAAAGTCCAAGTTAATGAAAATGGAATAAAAAAACAGCAACAAAGTCAAACGCCATAGTTTTTACATTTTTTTTTTAATTTTATTGAATAAAAGCAAAAAATGTCGGAAATAGCATCAAATTTTAGAATAAGTTTAGATTTGCTCGATTTAGTTACCTTTGGCACGATTTATGGCCTTCAAACGGCCAATGAAACCGTCACACGCTGCCCGAATGTTGCCATTTCGGCGAAGCGCTTGCTTGAGGTGATCGACACTTTGGTTTTTTTTTTTTGCACCAACCTTACTTTCCAAAATACTCCAGAAACAATACGGATTGGTAGCCGGAGATGTTGGTGACCGTTTTACGCTCATTTTCGCCATTCTTGGGTGGCGCGAGCTGAGTCCTGTTGGAATGTCCAATGTATGTGGCCAAAATGTTTGCGTGGCCTCCAGAATATTTTCGCGATAATATTCGGCATTTATTCTGATGCCACGGTCGATTAATAAGAGCGTGGAGTGACCATCGGCTGTTATGGCGACCCACACTCTCACCATGGCCGGCGCTTGAGTTCTGGTGTCCAACCGAAGGTGCACATTTTCTGCTGACCTCTTTGCCAAGCGCCGATCACACGATCATTTTGTTTGTTTACAAACTGCTGGACAACGAATGTTTTCTCATCGGAGAAAACCAAATTCGGCAGTTCACCACTTTTGGCTAAGGGAAGCAACTCTTTAGCTCTTTTGAGCCTATTTTCTTTCTGTGGCGGTGAAGGTTCTTGCACTTTTGGGAATTTCAATGGCTTTACCCCAAGCTCATTTTTCAATATTTGGCGAATGAAATATTGCGATAAGTTCAGCTCACGAGCCATTTTTCGGTCACTGCGACGCGGGTTTCGATCATGTCGCTTCTTTACTTTTCGAACCATTTCTGCAGGTGTTGCTATTTTCTTCCGTCCACTTCCTTCCACGTCGGTCTACACTACCAGTATCACGGTAACGAGCGATGGTACGAGACACAAAACATATATTCACATTTAAATGCTGGAGTGCTCTAACGATAGCCACTTGTGGTTTTCCAGTCAAATATAAAGAAATCACACTATTACGCTTGAATTCCATCACGAATAACTTTTTTTCTGGAAAATTCTCACCAAAATGCTTTTGTACGCTTCTAAAAACAATATAATGAGCTGTCATGACTGACATACTTTTAACAGCTGTCCGACGAGTGGCTTAGAAATGACAGTAGTCTGAAGTTGGTTGCAGTTTTTTCATCACACCCTGTATATTCTTGTTTTAAGTCGACTTAGCGATGTCTGCCTATTATAATCAATCAGCCTTTCGATCGAATAGTTATAGAAGACTATAATATTGAACTTATACCTATTTGGTCAGTAGGCATGGGCTATGTTGGTCCTCGTTTTCGTATAGACCCTATATTTTGATGATTTTAGCCATAGTTTTTACCGGAATCGCTTCAAATTTCGTATTATATGATCTTAATGGGTACTTCAACCCATGGTAAAAAGTTACTTATGCTGGTCCACGTCTTCGTATAGCCCACATATGACGGTGTTTTGAGGATTTTAGCGAAGTTTTTCACCGAAATTGTTTCAAATCTCGTATTTGAAGTGTGTAATGGATAATTTTTTTCCATATCCAATTCCAAATCCAATTTTATCAAAAGTTCGGCCCGGCCAAACTAAGCTGCTTTTTCAATTGTTAAACTTCCAAATTCTCCATTTGTAGCAATACAAAAGACGAATCAATGAACTTCAGGAACGTTTCGATAACGAATTTGAGGTAATGGAAAATAAGAATAACTACATTCAAGCTCAAATAGATAAGCTACGAGATGCCAAGAAAATGCATCTCCAAGAAATTGAAAGATTTCATCGGGATATTGAAAAACGTCTTGAAAAGGAGGAACGTGAACGTCAGCTAGCGGAATTGAAGAGACAGGTATTTCAAACTAAAATGATTTTTATTTCTTATTTCAATTTAATGTTAATGGGGTTCTAGGAAGCTGAAGCCGAGGCCCTGGCTCTATTGGAAGCGCAAAAATTGAAAAAACGCAAGAAGGCCCAGAACAAAGGTGGACAAAAATCCAAGCCACGCTAGAAATATTTTTTTTTAATTTTTTGCTCAAATATGAATTTTTTGGATTTTTAATCGAAATAAAAATTGACATTTTTGCATCTGGAAATTATTGATTATTATTGCGCTGCTTCCATATTACAAAGGGTCACATTAGACTGGGTTTTTCGAAATTCGTACTAGAACGGTACGAAAAATATTAAAAGGTACTAAATATGGTACCCCTTGTAATTGAAGAAACAGTAGAGCTACAAATATTAAATTTAGAATGAGGATCACTGATGGAGTGTATGATAGATGTACCAAAGGGTTTTTGGAAGCGCGCACTATAAGTGTACGAAGAGTACTAAAATATACTACATTTGGTGCCATTTCGTATCATATAAAATTTGGAATGGGAATCAAGGTTGAAGAGTATATTCAATGTAAGGAGGTAGTTTTGGAAATGTGTGTGTGTATCCGAAAAGTACTAAATGGTACTAAATGTAGTACAATTTGAATTTGGAGGAACGGATGGAGCTGGGATCCTGAAATTTGAGATTTACATTACTGTCGGAGTGTAGAATTGGAATATGGAGGTGGTTTTCGAAATTTGTACTTATGTGCACGAAAAGTACTGAATGGTACTAAATTTGTACAATTTCGATTTCGGTGAACCGATAGATTGCTATTGTATTATAGGATTGATGAATTTGGGTAGTTTGGGAAATCCGTACTTTGGTGTACTTAATGGTACTAAATTTGTACAATTTAAATTTTGGGAGAACCAAAAGAGTTGTAATACTCAAAGTTGGATATAAGATTACTGTCGGAGTGTAGGATTGGAATATGTGGGTAGTTTTGAAAATTTGTACTATATGTACTAAATTTGGTACAATTAGGGTTTTAGTGAACCACTAGAGTTGATATCCTGAAAGTTGAACTTGAGATTATTCTTGGAGTGTAGGATTGGGTTATGTGAGAAGTTTTGTAAAATCTTATTTATCTGTACTATATGGTACTAAATTTAGGACAATTTAAATTTAGACGAATTGTGGTTAATGTAGGATTGGGATATGTGGGTAGTTTTATAAATATGCACTGTATGTACTAAATTTGGTACAATTTGGATTTCGGTGAACTAATAGAGCTGCTTTGGAAATTCGTACTTAAGTGTACTAAACAGTACTCAATTTAGTACTTTTGGATTTGGATATACCGATTGGACTATAATTCTTAAATTGAATCTATTGGATTGTATGATGCAGATTGTTATGGAAATGTGTACTTATGGGTAATAAATCGTACTAAATTTGCTTCCATTTGGATTTTTTGGTACGCATTTCCAAATCCCCGCCATGAATAAACCAGACCGCAAAAATTGTGATTCTAATTCCAAAATTTTGGATGTCTACATTCTACATTCACTCAAAGCACAAAAGTACCAAAAAAGTACGAAAAGTACTAAATTGTATTAACATTTGCAATTTGTGGAAGAAAATCTGAAATTTGGAATAAGAAAAAATCGAGATAGACCCACAGTAACTTTTGAGGACCTTCATAGAATCACTTTCTGAGTCGATTTATGCATGTAAGTCCGTGTACAAAATGCATTCATGTACAGGTCGCATTTATTATCCGATTGAGAACAATATTTATTTGGCCCGACCGAATTCAGTCTAGAAGTTAGTACATCAAATTTGGTGGAAATCGGTTCAGATATAGCTATGGCTCCCATATATATTGTTCATCCGATTTAGTGTCTAGGTCCCTCACATGCATAAGTGTCTAGGTCCCTCACATTTATATAGCTGCAGCATACATCTTTATCCGATTTTACGGTTATTGTCCACCTTATATGTAATATCAGCCCAAATTGAATAGATGTTTTCATATTCAACCGAATTTTTCCATTTGGCAAAACTTTGTCCGCTATTTTCATTGCTCCAATACATATTTTTTAATATGATTCTTATCGAAGTCATATCATGTACTATACATTCATGTTATTTGGTAATAGGGTACAAAGGCATTCGTCAAATTTGTTAGAAATTGATTTGGAGTTGGAAATAGTTCCCAAAGTATGACTACTTCAAAGCCATGATACGCAATCAAGTAAGGTTCAATGTTGGTATGATCTACTACACATAAATTCCCAGTATACACTTTTTTGTTATGGGAGCTCTACTAAATACGCATAGTGGTGTAGGGTCGGCTCCGCTCGACTTTTGGCCTTTCCTTACTGGTTTAGAAAAATATAAATTCATTTAATAATAAATTCCATACTCCGCATACGAAGTAGCGGGCATTTGCAATTAAGTTACATAAACGCTTACCAAGTTTTCGTCCTAACCGATAATTTAAATATTCAATTACACATCGTCTTAATTATAAAACCGAGAAAAATTGTTTAAAGAATCGATACTTAATAGGTTTTTTTATTGAATATATTGAAGATCATTTCGTTTAGTACTTCAACAAAAAAATAAAGCCTACTTTTAGGCATTTCCACAATTTACATTTCTAAGATCACTCACGATCACACAGCCTAAGCAGCAGCAGCAGCTGCATTATTAGCATATTGTTGGAATGAATTAGTAGCGACATCAAGAATATTCTAAAAATTATACAAAATAATAAAATCAATCTTTAATTTGGAACAATTTCAAAAATTTACCTTCAACGTTTCATCGCCATTCTTTAAGCTATCCTTCAATTTATCCAAGATCATGTTGCCCAAGGCATTGATATCTATACTATCCATCGATTTTGCTTTATCAGCTGAGGTGTCTTCACGTCTCAAACGGGCCATAAAGACAAACTTCAAAGAATTCAAAAAAAAAAAATAATAATAAAATATTAAATTATTACTAAATTTTATAAATTAAAATAAATTATTGTAATTTTATTATAAATCATTTCTATTTTATGTCCTTGAAATTCCATTTTATTTCAAATTCTTACCTGCAAACAGCAGACCAACATGAAAACGACAAGGACAATTTTTGCAAGGAAAGACATTTTTATTTTTTTCCGATAATGAACTGCCGTCACTTAATAACTGTTGTTGCTTTTTGAAAATGCTCCTTGGAACTGATGACCAGTAAATGAAAATTGTCAATAAAATAAATCATTTTCTGACCCTAATCGACAATTGAATCTTTCATACCCTGATTAGAGAATATTTTTTGCACATCTCGATTTTTTAACATCGCAAATTTTGTTATCAGCAAAAATTCCTGAGAAAAATTCAAAATAAATTAGCAAAGTTCAAATAGGAAAAAAGTTGTCGGTTACACTGAAGAGCAAAATTTTGAAGAGAATATTATTAATCGATGTAGTACGAAGTGTACCCGGAAGTATAACCTCTTTAATGTTATACAGAATCTCTTAACCGAATCATATGTAAATTAAATCGAATTTCGAAATTCGTACGAAATGGTACAAAAAGTACAAATTGCTACTGCACGGAGTTTGAACAACTGGTAAGATCTTGATAGCCTGAGCTATCAGCTACAAATAAAGGTTTGAAAATTTGCATTGAGATCGAATAGGTACAATTTTCATTGAGCCAGAGGGTATATATCATTTGATACGGCTTAAACGTGTCACATCGAAATAACGGTCTTGGACCCTGGGTCTCTTTGGGCCGTTTCTAGACACTTGGCGTCGATTTAACGGTTTCCGTACGACCGTCTGGCTGGCTGGTAGTATCCGATTTGGTTCAAACGTGCTACATCGTAATGCTATTATTAAACTTAGATCGAAATCAGAGATAGGAAATATCGGCCCACTCATTCTGGTACATCCCAAACAAAAGGTCGAAATTTTCAAAGAAAATATTTTACTGCACAGAAAATGAAAGGATGATCCAAGTTTACTCCAACTTTGAAAATCCTAATATGTCAGGTGCGAAAATGGACTTCAAGTACCTCCCCCACAAAGAGTCAAAATTTGGAATAATTATAACTTTAATAAAATGTGACATAAGAGTTCGATTGTCTTCAAATTTTACACATCACAATATTTTTATTAACCCAAGATCTGGAGTAAAGATGGGAAATATCGGGTCACTCCCTCTTGAACCTCCCCCACAAACGGTCAAAATTTTGAATATCCAAGAGGATCATAAAACGCGAAATTATTATTCGATTCCATTCAAACTTGCCACATCTCAATATTTCTATCAACACAAGGTCTGTTATAAAGATGGTGGAGATCGGGCCATGCCTTCTGGTACTGCCTCGACAAAGAGTCCACATTTCACGCATGTCATAATTCAAAATTTTGACCTTTTGGGGGGAGATACTTGATGGAGTCGACCGATACTGTACAGGGTGGTCTCTCTCCGTTGGCCTATTGTGTCTGGAGTATTTTGAAAACTAAGGTTGACACTAAAAATACCAAAGTGTCGATCACCTCAAGCAAGCGCTTCGCCGGGAATGGGCCAATATACCGCACAGCAACATTCGGGCAGCATGTGACGGTTTCATTGGACGTTCGAAGGCCATAATTCGTGCCAAAGGTGGCCAATTCGAACAAATCTAAAGTTATTTTAAAATTTGATGCTATTTCCGACAATTTTTGCTTACATTCAATAAAATGTAAAAAAATGTAAAAATTATGGCGTTTGACTTTGTTGCAGTTTTTTTATCTCACCCTGTATATTCTTGATCAGCATAATATTCTATGTCGATTTAGCGATTTCCGTCCGTCTGCGGAAAACACTCTAGTTTCCGAACGAAGTGCGGTAGGTTGATAAAATTTTATTCAAATGTATATTATGTCTGCTGGACTTTTGATATTGAAAATGGGCCATGTAGGTCCACGTTTGGGTATAGCTCCCATAAAATGTTACCTCCCTGTTTTCGGTATTTTTGCGATTTAAGCAACATTATTCACCGGAAATGTTTCAAATTTGGTATTTGAAGTTCGTAATGAATACAGGGACAGAAAATTGTCTGTGCAGTTTCACGTCTTCGTATAGCCCTCATATAACGGTACCTCCCGATCTTCGGTATTTTAATGATTTTAGCGACATTATTCACCGGAATCATTTCAAATTTCGTATTTGAAGTTCGTAATGGATACCAAAGCCTATGATAGAAAATTGTCTGTGCAGGTCCACATTTTGGTATAGCCCCAATGGTACCTCCCTATATTTGGTATTTGATGATTTTAGTTACATTATTCATCGGAATCGTTTCAAATTTCGTATTTGAAGTTCGTAATGGATACCAAAGCTTATGATAGAAGACTGTCTGTACAGGTCCACGTTTTGGTATAACCCTATATCCAGAATTTTAATAAATTTAGCTACATTATTCGCCGATTTTTTTTCAAGTTTCGCATTTGAATATTGTAATGGCTTATGAAAAAAGTTGTCTATGTAGGTCCACGTCGTTGTATAGACACGTCTACATTCGGTATTTTTAAGATTTTAACAGAATTCTTAACGGATTTTATTTTTATTTTTAAAATTGTCAAATTCGTTCCAAATGGTGGAGGGTATTCAAACTTCGGTCCGGCCGAACTTACAGCTTTTTACTGGTTTTTTGTGAACTTTTGACGAACGAAGGGTTGCGGGTATTTTTTTATTAGCCTCAGCCATACGTCTATATTTGATATGGCCGAATGTGTCCCATCGAAACAACGGATTTAGATCCTAGTTAACCATCTGTCTGTCTGAGCGTCCGATAACTCTGCAAGGTAGTATCCTATTTGGCCCAAACTTCGTACATACCAAAAAATAATAATTCTCTCTTTTCTGTACCTCTCCGACAAAAGGTCAATATTTTAAACCGACAACAAGTAAACAAGCTGTAAGTTCGGCCGGGCCGAACTTAAAATACCCTCCACCATTCAAATTTTCCTCCAAATTTAGCAATTTTCAAAAAAAAAAAAAAAAATAAAAAATAAAATTCTGTTAAAATATTAAAAATACCGAATGTAGCCGTATATTAGGGTCTATACGACGACGTGGACCTGTATAGGCAAATTTTCTCATAAGCTATTACAATATTCAAATACGAAACTGGAAAAAATTGTTTATAATGTACCTAAAATCATCAAAATACCGAATATAGGGAGGTACCATGGGGGTTATAAAACGTGGACATGCACATACAATTTTCTGGCATAGACAGTAGTATCCATTACTAACTTCAAATACAAAATTTGAAATAATTCCGGTACATGATGTCTCCAAAATCATCAAAATACCGAATATCGGGGGATACCCGTGTATGGGGGCTATACGAAGACGTGGACCTGCACAGACAATTTTCTGGCATAGGCTGTAGTATCCATCGCAAACTTCAAATGCGAAATTTGAAAAAAAAAAATTCGGTGCATGATGTCTCCAAAATCATCAAAATACCGATTATCGGGAGTTAACGTTATATGGGGGCTATACGAAGACGTGGACCTACATGGCTCATTTTCTGTATTAGGCTGTAGTATCTCTTACGAACTTCAAATAACAAATTTTACACAATTCCGGTGAATCATGTCGCTAAAATAATCAAAATACCGAATATCGAGAGGTCCCGTTATATATATATACGAAGACGTGGACCTACATGGTTCATTTTCTGTATTAGGCTGTAGTATCTCTTACGAACTTCAAATAACAAATTTTACACAATTACGGTGAATCATGTCGCTAAAATAATCAAAATACCGAATATCGAGAGGTCCCGTTACATATATATACGAAGACGTGGACCTACATGGTTCATTTTCTGTCTTAGGCTGCAGGATCTATTACGAACTTCAAATACCAATTTTGAAACAATTCTGGTAAATAATATCGCTAAAATCATCAAAATACCGAATATCGAGAAGTACCGTTATATGGGGGCTATACGAAGTCGTAGACCTTCATGGCCCATTTTCAATACCAAAAGTCCTGCAAACATAATACACATTTGAGTAAAATTTTATAAACCTCATTTCGTTCGGAAGCTAGAGTGATTTCCACAGACGGACGGACGGATAAACGGACAGACGGACGGACATTGCTAAGTCGACATAGAATTTTATGCTGATCAAGAATATATATACTTTGTGGGATCTAAAATGTATATTTCGAGGTGTTACAAACGGAAAGACAAACTTAATATACTATCCATACTATGCTGGAGGGTATAATAACTCTCTCAAATTAAAAAAGAAATATCCGATTTTATTGACATTTTGTACATCTTAATATTGTTGGCTATATTGATGCAATTGTAAAAATCTTGCATTTTCCATCGTTCGGTCCACTCTTTTGAATTCCTCCACCACAAAAGTTCAAAAATTTTGAAAAAATATGAACTGTACAGAATTTCCAATGTATATATGGACAAAGGCATATAATAAGAAATACAATATTTTCAATGACATTATATTTGGTGTAAATTGGCTTACTCTCTATTTAGCACCATTTTGACTGTGATCCCCCATTGTCTGAGTTGTGTTTATCAACGTTCATCCCCATGCAAAATATGCTAGATTCCAGCTTGACCCATTTTGTCTCGTCACTGCATAGTCATCCATCATATCGATGTAGACTTAATTTTATATTAATTTTATTTTGAAATTACCTTTTCTTTATATATACAATGTTAGGACATTAGGACCGGAAAATACTATCACTTCAATTTCAAGTCAAAGTTCACAATTTAAACTCGAACTTTTCTTGGCAAAGATTTTCAAAACCAGTCAAGTTTCTTATCTCCTAATGAGAAATATTAAATTTGCAAACATTAGATGAAATTTCATAATTGCCAAAATTAGAATTAATTGTATAATATTTTTGTTTTAACCAAAAAAAAAAAAAAAAAAGAAAACGTTTCTTACGCGTGTTCATGTCTTCCAGTTCACTGATAAGAATTTCGCCTTGGCTGAGGTTAAAGAGTTCAATGTTGAAGATTATAAACAGAAAGAGATGTGTTCAAAATGTTTCTTTTTTTGTGGAGGAGGTAAAAAATATAAAAATATATTGAAATTTAAACAAGTAAACATAGTGATATGTTTGACTTTCCATCATAGAGGAAGCATATTTTTCGAGATACGGCAAAAACGAGCTAAAGCGTTTTTTTTTGTGGGAAAATTGAAATTTGAAAACGTACATTAAATTGGCGATTCCCAATGGGAATTTCAAATTACTATGATAGTAATAAAATATGGTCCTCTTTTTATTAGTATGATGTGTTTGTTTTATCCATGAATTGTAGGTATTACCAGTTTGACCAAAATTGCGATCAGACATTATTTTAGGAAACATAAGTTAAAAAGTCGGTTTCCCCGAAAGATGTATACCCTCAGCCAATGTCCGTTTATTTAAATATATTTTGACTAGCGTTATAAATATTCTAAAATTTTACCCTTTATAAGGGGAAGTACTAGATGGAGTGTGCCGATATTCTCATATGCATACACATACATATTCGGATTTGTAAAGTTTGAACAAAATTGGATAATCCTTTCTGGTTGTGTAAAATTAATTATTTTCTGAAAAAAATTGAAAATTGGTACCGATATTTCCACATCTGAACTCGATGTAAATTTGATAATTATATTATGATGTACCAAATTTGGATCAAATCGGATATTATCTTCTAGAGTTATCGTGCGCACAAGCCAGGCAGATAGGCAGACGACTTCAAATGTCCTGAAAAGGAATTGGTCTAGGACGTTTTGGCATATCAAATTATACTCTCTGAACATTTAATGTTGATAAAGCAATTTTTTACAAACCAACTATACTTATACTACGTTATAATTGCTAAAATTCGGATAAGGAAAACAAGTAAAAAATTAGGTTCGGCCAGGCCGAAATTTTAATGCCTTCCTCCTAATAAAAGGGGAAAAAAATTGCATACGTATCTGAATTCAAACGCTTTCCACTTTAAACCACAAATACCAGTACGACCGTTTGGATAATGATGTTAAACCTAAAAAAAAAAAACATAAAGAGGATGAGGCCGTTATATGGCCAAAACGGGAAACTGCATAGACAATTTTATACATCGATGATTGTCATCGACCAAATCTTCTTAAATGCCAAATTTGAAACAATTTCGTGGGTAAATGTGATTAGGATTATCAAAATACCGAGTATCGGTGGGTATATGTGTATATGTGCGCCATAGGAAAACGTGGACATACATTTTCAATGTTCTGCCACGGAAGCTAGAACATATTATAAACTACAAATACAAATTCTTAGACAAATCTGTGGAAAAATGTGGCAAAAATCATCAAAATACCTATATGTGGTATTTTATACAGGGGCTATACGAAAACGTTGACCTATACATACAATGTTTCGTCATCAGAGCTAGAACCCATTATGACTAACAAATACCAATTTTTAGACAAATCCTTGAAAAAATGTGGCAAAAAACATCAACATACCGAATATCGGGAGGTACCGTTATATAGCGGCTATACCAAAACGTGAAGCGATATATCTCATTTTACAAATTGTTCTGCCAAATTTTGAAGCTCTACGTCAAATAATGTAGGCTGTATCGTGATTTTAACAGACAGATAGAGGGCAAACAAACAGACGAACATGGTTAAAGAATTTTAGAAATTTTAAAATTTTTTGCTGATTATTATGGGGTCTACGACGAATATTTAGGGATGTTACAAACGGAATGACAAAGTTAATATACCCTCCTTTTCAAGGACATTCTCTGCTTTGGGTTGCCAAATGCGGGTTTAAAGGCAAAAAAGTAAAAAAAACAACTAAGTTCGGCCGGGCAGAACTTTAAATACTTGAAATTAGAAAAAAAAATCCGAAAACTACTATTTAACTGAAAACCGATATACGAAATATTTTTGTCATTGGCTGTAGTGCCCATTACGAACTATAAATACGAAATTTGAAACAGTTCCACTGAATAATATCGCTAAAATCATTAAAATATCGAATATCGGGAGGTACCGTCATATGGGGGCTATACATAGACGTGGACCTACATACAAAAATTTTTGTTATAGGCTTTAGTAGCCATTAAGAACTTTAAATATGAAATTTGACAATAATTCCGGTAAATAATGTCGCTAAAATCATGAAAATACCGAATATCGGTAGGTACCGTTATATGGGGACTATACGAAAAGGTGGACCGATATGGCCCATTTACGAACATAACCTGCCTACTGGTAAACTATGCATGTGTGCAAAATTTTAGCCTTTTATCTCAATTCATTCGAAAAATGGTGTGATGGACAGACAGACTGACGGACGGAGACCGCTAGATCGTCTTAGAATTTCCAGAATATATATACCTTGTAGGGTCTATTATGAATACTTCGAGGAGTTACAAAAGGAATATACCCTCCATAGAATATACCCTCCATAAAATGCTGGAGGGTATAAAAATATTGTTGGAATATAAAAATTTGATATTGAGAATTGAGGATATTTACAGCGCTAAAGTTAAAATTTGTTGTATTCAGTTTTTTGATTTTTATCATGGCTAGAATGTTCAAAACACCGAATATCGGAAGGTACAATTATATGGAATCAATTCGAAAACGCGGACCGATATAGCTCATTTTTAAGACCAATCAACCTATAACCCAATCCCAAAAAAACTCTGCGTCAAGTAATATGGGCTGTATCTTGATTTCAACAGACAGGCGGACAAGCCGAGGAACGGACATCATTGAGTAAACTGATGACAAGTATATTTACTTTTTAGGATCCCCGACGAATATTTGGGGCTTAATGACAAATTGTATATATCGTCCTTCCTATTGTGGAGGGAATAAAAATATTCTAATCACATATCGCCTTGGTAACGGTGTTTCAAGGACCTTAGATCTCTTAGTAAAAGGTGGACATATTTGTGCTTCGTCTTATATTTATTTATTTATTTATTTTATTTATTTCGTCAAAGTTAAATAATCACTATTTTTATATGTATGTTTTGTAAACACGAGACTTATGTTTAATAATGAGAAAAAATCATCCGATTGTTGAATTGTGAATAGACTTAATGGAATACTTAATCGCTTGTAATGTCTATTTTTTATTTTTGGCGATAAGAACCCACCCAAATATACCAAACTGTCTACAATATACGGAAGAACTCTATTCGTGTGTATGTATGTACGCAGTATTAAATTTTCTTATTTGCCGAAAGGTTAATTAGGTAATGCCAAACCTTGATTTTTGTTTGAGCCAGTGAATGAACTTTAATCGCAGAACTATTTTTGAAGCCCCCACTGATTATCAATAACCCAGTATAGATAATGTATGTGTGTGAGCTTAAAGTAGTGTGTGTGGCCCAGTATTTAATCCATATTTTAAATTTTTAATTTTTTTCAACAAAAATTGAAAAGAATTGAATATCGAAATTAAATTTCGATATTCTTTTGGGGTTGGACACAATATATCCGTTCAATTTTCAAAAAAAAAAAAAATGTATTGAATTAACATTGAAAGGGTTTTATTTTCAAAATAAATACTATTTTAATTTTCATCTAATCGAAAATACTCACACATACATTCTCAACACATAAAAAATCTACACCTACACAAGCGAGCTGAATAGTATAAGTAGCTCAAAAATAAAAATAAAAACCAGTAAAGAAAGTCTTAAAGTCGGGCGAGGCCGACTTTATGATACCCTACACCACTTTGCTAATTAAGTAGAGCTCCAAAAGTTTTTATGGGAGTATTCAATAATACACGCTATGATTATAACTATAATTTAAAGTTCAAAAGACTAAATAAGCCGAAGCATTTGTATCGGTTAAATTCGGACATGTATTGCCCATTTGATATATATGGGAGACATATCCAAATCTGAACCGATCTTGATAAAATTTGGCAAAGATATTTCTGACCTGTATTGTATATATTTCCCTGAGTATCGCTGTTACGGAGTGCATATTACGGCTGTGGGTAACAAATGTAAGAAATATCGGATGAACAATATATATGGGAGCTATAGCTATATCTGAACCGATCTTCACCAAATTTGACATACTAGCTTCTAGACTTCGGGCTTCGGTCGTAAGTGCCAATTTTCATCCCACTTGGGCAAATATTAGACGTTTAATGCACAATAAAATGTAAATCGGACGAAGTTATATATGGGAGATATATCCAAATACGAACCGATCTCGATAAAATTCAGCAAAGGTATTTCTGAGCTGTATTTGATATATTTCCCCAAATATTGTTGTTGCAGAGTGCATATAACGGCTGCGGAGGACTAAAATAACAAATCGGATGAACAATATATCTGAACCGATTTCGATCAAATTTGACATACTTATTTTCAGGCCTGATTTGGTTGTATGTTCAAAATTCCATACTACTCGGGCTGATATTACATGTTTGGTGCACAATAAAAGGCAAATCGGACGAAGATATATATGGGAGCTATATCTAAATTTCTACCGATTATCTCCAATTTCAATAGGGTTCGTCCATGGGCCGAACAAATGATTTGTGCAAAATTTCATCTGGATCGGGTAATAAATGGGAACTGTACTTTGTTCACAAAAGTACATGGACAGACGAATGGGCGACAGACGGACGGACATGCATAAATCGACTCAGAATGCGATCCTATGCAGATCATCAAAAGGAACTATGGGTCTATCTCGTTTCCTTTTGTCAGTTACAAACAAATGCACAAAAACATAATACCCTGCCCACCTTGTGGTGTAGGGTATAACAAATATTGTTAACCAAATCTAAAAAAAACATAATATTTGGTTTTATAAAGAAAACATGGAAATACCCATACATTGACAAATAATTTAAAATGCATAGATGCAATACACAACTACACCTTAAATAAATACTCATTAGAGAAATGTTTTCTTATTTTCAAAGCAAATACTAATGTTTACTTGAGCTCAACTATTAAAAAAATAAAAAAAATGCTTAGAATAAAATCTGCCTGTGGCTGCCACCAGAACCAATAATAGCCCCGTATTCATAGTTCAAGAAGTTATCAATGGGATGGTCTCAAACTCACACTCAAACACAATGAAAAAGAAAATCGAAAAACTGAATAGTTATGCCGCGGATTTCGTTGTCTATTTTTTTTTTTTGTTTCCAAAACATTTTTGGTGATAAGAACGACCCCATGATTGAATCATAAAATCTGCATTTCCAATGGTTGTGAGTGGTTTTTCGACAAAAAATTTGAAATAAAAGTCAGTGTCAAAATTTTAAGCACTCAGAGTTAATTCCTCTTCAGACCTTAACTAAACTCGAAAGAAAAAAATGGCCGGTGCCTTGAAATACGTTTTCGTAGCTGTAGCTATCTTCTGCTACATGCAGGTATGTTTGGAAAATAAAGTGAAGTGAAAAATGGAAAAGTGAAAATGTCCTGCCAGGATAACTGTGATAATGAAAATGTAGAAATGAAACATTGGATAATTGGAATTTCTTTTGTAATTTTAGCAAGCTGAGATGGCCCGTTTGCCACGCAACACCGGTGCCGAACCAGCTCTGCCCGCCAACATCTTCGAGGCTTTCACCAAGCCTGAATTCTGGGTAAGTTGTGAAAAAAAAAGTGTCTAGTTTCAAAATAAGAGAAAACCTCATATTAGGAAGTGATTGATTTTGAAAAGCTAATATTGAGTGGAATATGTGAAGAAGGTATAAAGTAAATTTTTTTAAAAGGAATAAAACAATAACATCTGAGAATTAATATTAAATTTAATTTAATAAAAATTAATTTAATTTTAATTTAGTAAATATTAAAAAATGTTCGAATTTCAAAATTACAAAAAAACTTTAAATTAATTTAATTAAATTCAAAATAAAATTAAAAAAAAAAACCAGTAAAGAAAGTCTTAAAGTCGGGCGGCGCCGACTTTATGATACCCTACACCACTTTGCTAATTAAGTAGAGCTCCACATAACAATTAAAAGTTTCTATGGGAGAATTCAATCATACACGCTATGATTATAATTATAATTTAAAGTTCAAAGGACTAAATTCGGAATTGTATTGCCCATTTGGTGCACAATTAACTTGAAATCGGATAAAGATATATATGGGAGTAATATCCAAATCTGAACCGATCTCGATAAACTTTGGCAACGATATTTCTGAGCTGTATTTGATATATTTCCCTGAATATCGTTGTTACAGAGTGCATATTACGGTTGTGGGTACCAAATATAACAAATCGGATGAATAATATATATGGAAGCTATAACTATATCTGAACCGATCTGAACCAAATTTGACATACTAGCTACTAGACTCAATTCGGTCGTAAGTGCCAAATTCCATCCCATTTGGACAAATATTAGACGTTTGGTGCACAATAAAAGGTAAATCGGACGATGTTATATATGGGAGCTATATCCAAATCTGAACCGATCTCGATAAAATTTAGCAAATGTATTTCTGAGCTGTATTTGATATATTTCCCCGAATATTGTTGTTGCATAGTGCATATTACGGTGGCGGTGGACAAAAATAACAAATCGGATGAACAATATATATGGGAGCTATAGCTATATCTGAACCGATTTCGATCAAATTTGGCATACATATTTTCAGGCCTAATATGGGTGTATGTGCAAAATTCCATACAATTCGGGCTGATATTACACGTTTGGTGCACAATAAAAGTCAAATCGGACGAAGATATATATGGGAGCTATATCCAAATTTTGACCGATTATCTCCAATTTCAATAGGGTTCGTCCTTAAGCCAAACAAAAGACCTTTGCAAAATTTCATCTGGATCGGGCAATAAATGCGACCTGTACTTTGTTTACAAAAATACATGGACAGACGGACAGACGGACGGACGGACGGACGGACGGACGGACAGACGGACGGACGGACATGCATAAATCGACTCAGAATGTGATTCTATGCAGATCATCAAAAGGAACTATGGGTCTATCTCGTTTCCTTCTGCCTGTTACAAACAAATGCACAAAGACATAATACCCTGACCACCTTGTGGTGTAGGGTATAATAATACATTTAGAACAAAAAACTTAAAAAAAAACTTTAAACTGAATTTGAATACGACATGAAAATCAAAAAAAAAAAAATAATAAATTCAGTTATCACTTTTCGTAATTTTTAGAGCTAACTTCCATCCAGACTTTCCACTTTTAGAATAAGAATTTAACAAAATAGAAGAGCTTTAGCCTTCTACTCATAGAAGATCTTCCGGAGGCCTTCGATTCATAATATGTGAAGAATGTATAAAGTAAAATTTTATAAAAAGAATAAAACAATAACATCTGAGAATAAATATTAAATTTAATTTAATAAAAATTAATTTAATTTTAATTTAGTAAATATTAAAAAATTTTCGAATTTCAAAATTACAAAAAAAAAACTTTAAATTAATTTAATTAAATTCAAAATAAAATTAAAAAAATTGAAAAATTTAGAACAAAAAACTAAAAAAAATTTTAACTCAATTTTGAATACGTCATGAAAATAAAAAAAAATAAATTCAGTTATCACTTTTCGTAATTTTTAGAGCTAACTTCCATCCAGACTTTCCACTTTTAGAATAAGAATTTAACAAAATAGAAGAGCTTTAGCCTTCTACTCATAGAAGATCTTCCGGAGGCCTTCGATTCATAAAAGAGCTTCTGTAGCATTCCTATGGCTAGAAAGGCTTCAGAAGCTCTTCTATGGCCTTCTGAAGCTCTTCTATGCGTAGAATACCTTTTGAAGCTCTTCTGTGCGTAGAAGAGCCTGTGAAGCTCTTCTGTGAGTAGAAGAGCCTCTGAAGCTCTTCTGTGCGTAGAAGAGCCTCTGAAGCTCTTCTGTGCGTAGAAGAGCCTCTGAAGCTCTTCTGTGCGTAGAAGAACCTCTGAAGCTCTTCTGTGCGTAGAAGAGCCTCTAAAGCTCTTCTATGGCTAGAAGGCCTTTAGAAGCTCTTCTATGGCTAAAAGGCCTCAGAAGCTCTTCTATGGCTAGAAGAGCCTCTGAAGCTCTTCTATGGCTAGAAGAGCCTCTGAAGCTCTTTTATGGCTAGAAGAGCCTCTGAAGCTCTTCTATGGCTAGAAGAGCATCTGAAGCTCTTCTATGGCTAGAAGAGCATCTGAAGCTCTTCTATGGCTAGAATAGCCTCTGAACCTCTTCCATGGCTAGAAGAGCCTCTGAGGCTCTTCTATGGCCAGTAGAGTTTCTCAAGCTCTTCTATGGCTAGAAGAGTCTCTCAAGCTCTTCTATGCCTAGAAGAGCCTCTGAAGCTCTTCTATGGGTAGAAGAGCCTCAATAGAAGGCCTTGTGAAGCCTTCTATCAATAGAAGGCCTTCCGAAGCTCTTCTATGGCTAGAAGGCCTTCTGAAGGTTTTCTATGGCTGATGGTTAGAATGCCTTCTGAATGTCTTCTATGGCTCGAAGACTTTCTGAAGCTCTTCTATGGCTCGAAGACCTTCTGCAGCTCTTCTCGGGCTAGAAGACCTTCTGCAGGTCTTCTCGGGCTAGAAGACCTTCTGTAGCTCTTCTCGGGCTAGAAGACCTTCTGCAGCTCTTCTCGGGCTAGAAGACCTTCTGCAGCTCTTCTCGGGCTAGAAGACCTTCTGCAGCTCTTCTCGGGCTAGAAGACCTTCTGCAGCTCTTCTAGAGCTAGAAAACCTTCTGAAGCCTCTCTTCGGCTAAAAGACCTTCTGAAGCTTCTCTACGGCTAAAAGACCTTCTGAAGGTTTTTTAGCTACCCAAGGTCTTCTACTTGTTTATGTTTATTCAGATTCTAAAATTTGATTTTTAATAACCCATTTTCTTTCTTCTCTTTTCATGACTTTAGAACTCCCTCTCCAAGAACATTTCTGATGCTTTCACTGAAGTAAGTATAGCCTTTTGAAGATAAATTATTTAAACTAAAAAAAGTAGAAAGTACCACTTTTACTAACGTATTTCTCTCTCGTTTTTCTTTCTTTGTAGGAAAACTTGAAGAAATACGGCATCCGCCCGGTAACTCTTGTAATTTCCTTGTTTTAACCCCTTTTCTTTTGACATTTATTTATTTTTGCTTTACTTCTTTTCGTTGCGCTCATTAGGAGGATGTTAAGGAAGGTTTCGCTAAGGTCCAAGAAAATGTCCAAACTGGCTTCGCTGAATTGCAAAAGAACGTCAACAACTTGCTCGAACAAAACCAACCCGCTGCCGCCGCCGACGCCAAGCCCAAGAAGCAAAGGACCAAGTAAATCATTTCACTCAAGAGGCTAAATGTTTGTTTATAGATTGTTTTTATGAATAAATGTTTATTTTTTTTTATAAAATAAATTACTTTAGTTGATTTTTTTATCTTTTATTCAGTTGGTTTTTAGAAAAATTACAAAAAAACGTCATTCGAATATTTTATTTAATTTCTAGTTTTTAGTTTTTCTTTTAAGTTAAGAAAAAAAATAAGAAACAAAAAAATGTCTTTTATAAATATGTTTGTTAAATAAACTTTTGTTTAATTACTACTAGAATTTACTTGTTTTATTATTAAAGTCCTATTTCAGGACCATCAGAGCTATCAATGTGGGATTTTTAAGGATATTTTTTCAAGGACCAATTGACGTGGATTTTTTAAAAAAATATTTTTTCACGGACCTTCAGACCAATAAACTTGGATTTTTAAAGAATATTTTTTCAAGGACCTTTAGAGCAATAAACCTGGATTTTTTTAATAATATTTTTTCAAGGACCTTCAGACCAATAAACTTGGATTTTTTAAAGAATATTTTCTTCAAAGACCTTTAGACCAATAAACGTGGATTACTTAAAGAATATTTTTTCAAGGACCTTCAGACCAAAAAACGGGGATTTTTAAGACAATTTTTAAGGACCTTCAGACCAATATACGTGGATATTTTAAAAAATATTTTTTCAAGGACCAATAATTGTGGATTTTTTAAAAAATATTTTTTCAAGGACCAATAATCGTGGATATTTTAAAAAATATTTTTTCGAGGACCAATAATCGTGGATATTTAAAAAAAAAAATTTTCAAGGATCAATAGACCAATAATTCTGGATTTTTTAAAGAATATTTTTTGAGGACCAATAGACCAATAAACGTGGATTTTTTAAAGAATATTTTTGAGGACCAATAGACCAATAAACGTGAATTTTTTAAAGAATATTTTTTGAGGACCAATAGACCAATAAACGTGGATTTTTTACAGAATATTTTTTGAGGACCAATAGACCAATAAACGTGGATTTTTTAAAGAATATTTTTTGAGGACCATTAGACCAATAAACGTGGATTTTTTAAAGAATATTTTTTGAGGTCCAATAGACCAATATACGTGGATTTTTTAAAGAATATTTTTTGAGGACCAATAGACCAATAAACGTGGATTTTTTAAAGAATATTTTTTGAGGACCAATAGACCAATAAACGTGGATTTTTTAAAGAATATTTTTTGAGGACCATTAGACCAATAAACGTGGATTTTTTAAAGAATATTTTTTGAGGTCCAATAGACCAATATACGTGGATTTTTTAAAGAATATTCTTTCAACATCCAATAAACGTGGATTTTTTAAAGAATATGTTTTCAACATCCAATAAACGTGGATTTTTTAAAGAATATTTTTCAACATCCAATAAACGTGGATTTTTTAAAGAATATTTTTTCAACATCCAATAAACGTGGATTTTTTAAAGAATATTTTTTCAACATCCAATAAACGTGGATTTTTTAAAGAATATTTTTCAACATCCAATAACCGTGGATTTTTTAAAGAATATTTTTTCAACATCCAATAAACGTGGATTTTTTAAAGAATATTTTTTCAACATCCAATAAACGTGGATTTTTTAAAGAATATTTTTTCAACATCCAATAAACGTGGATTTTTTAAAGAATATTTTTTCAACATCCAATAAACGTGGATTTTTAAAGAATATTTTTTCAACATCCAATAAACGTGGATTTTTTTAAAGAATATTTTTTCAACATCCAATAAACTTGGATTTTTTAAAGAATATTTTTTCAACATCCAATAAACGTGGATTTTTTAAAGAATATTTTTTCAACATCCAATAAACGTGGATTTTTTAAAGAATATTTTTTCAACATCCAATAAACGTGGATTTTTTAAAGAATATTTTTTCAACATCCAATAAACGTGGATTTTTTAAAGAATATTTTTCCAACATCCAATAAACGTGGATTTTTTAAAGAATATTTTTTCAACATCCAATAAACGTGGATTTTTTAAAGAATATTTTTTCAACATCCAATAAACGTGGATTTTTTAAAGAATATTTTTTCAACATCCAATAAACGTGGATTTTTTAAAGAATATTTTTTCAACATCCAATAAACGTGGATTTTTTAAAGAATATTTTTTCAACATCCAATAAACGTGGATTTTTTAAAGAATATTTTTTCAACATCCAATAAACGTGGATTTTTTAAAGAATATTTTTTCAACATCCAATAAACGTGGATTTTTTAAAGAATATTTTTTCAACATCCAATAAACGTGGATTTTTTAAAGAATATTTTTTCAACATCCAATAAACGTGGATTTTTTAAAGAATATTTTTTCAACATCCAATAAACGTGGATTTTTTAAAGAATATTTTTTCAACATCCAATAAACGTGGATTTTTAAAGAATATTTTTCAACATCCAATAAACGTGGATTTTTTAAAGAATATTTTTTCAACATCCAATAAACGTGGATTTTTTAAAGAATATTTTTTCAACATCCAATAAACGTGGATTTTTTAAAGAATATTTTTTCAACATCCAATAAACGTGGATTTTTTAAAGAATATTTTTTCAACATCCAATAAACGTGGATTTTTTAAAGAATATTTTTTCAACATCAATAAACGTGGATTTTTTAAAGAATATTTTTTCAACATCCAATAAACGTGGATTTTTAAAGAATATTTTTTCAACATCCAATAAACGTGGATTTTTTAAAGAATATTTTTTCAACATCCAATAAACGTGGATTTTTTAAAGAATATTTTTTCAACATCCAATAAACGTGGATTTTTTAAAGAATATTTTTTCAACATCCAATAAACGTGGATTTTTTAAAGAATATTTTTTCAACATCCAATAAACGTGGATTTTTTAAAGAATATTTTTTCAAGGACCAATAAACGTGGATTTTTTAAAGAATATTTTTTCAAGTACCAATAAACGTGGATTTTTTAAAGAATATTTTTTCAAGGACCAATAAACGTGGATTATTTAAAGAATATTTTTTCAAGGACCAATAAACATGGATATTTTAAAGAATATTTTTTCAAGGACCAATAAACGTGGATTTTTTAAAGAATATTTTTTCAAGGACCAATAAACGTGGATTTTTTAAAGAATATTTTTTCAAGGACCAATAAACGTGGATTTTTAAAGAATATTTTTCAAGGACCAATAAACGTGGATTTTTTAAAGAATATTTTTTCAAGGACCAATAAACGTGGATTTTTTAAAGAATATTTTTTCAAGGACCAATAAACGTGGATTTTTTAAAGAATATTTTTTCAAGGACCAATAAACGTGGATTTTTTAAAGAATATTTTTTCAAGGACCAATAAACGTGGATTTTTTAAAGAATATTTTTTCAAGGACCAATAAACGTGGATTTTTTAAAGAATATTTTTTCAAGGACCAATAAACGTGGATTTTTTAAAGAATATTTTTTCAAGGGCCAGTAGACCAATAAACCTGGATTTTTTAAAAAATATTTTTTCAAGGGCCAGTAGACCAATAAACCTGGATTTTTTAAAAAATATTTTTTCAAGGGCCAGTAGACCAATAAACGTGGATTTTTTAAAGAATATTTTTTCAAGGACCAATAAACCTGGATTTTTTAAAAAAATATTTTTTCAAGGGCCAGTAGACCAATAAACCTGGATTTTTAAAAAAATATTTTTTCAAGGGCCAGTAGACCAATAAACCTGGATTTTTTAAAAAATATTTTTTCAAGGGCCAGTAGACCAATAAACCTGGATTTTTTAAAAAATATTTTTTTCAAGGATCGATAAACGTGGATTTTTTGATGAATATTTTTTCAAGGACCAATAAACGTGGATTTTTTAAAGAATATTTTTTCAAGGGCCAATATACGTGGATTTTTTAAAGAATATTTTTTCAAGGACCTTCAGACCAATAAACGTGAATTTTTTTAATTTTTTTTTTCAAAGACCTTTAGACCAATAAATATGGATTTTTAAAAGATATATTTTCCAGGACCTTCAGACCAATAAACGTGGATTTTATAACGACATTTTTTCCAGGACCTTCAGACCAATAAACGTGGACTTTTTTAATAATATTTTTTCAAAGACCTTCAGACCAATAAATGTGGATTTTATAAGGATATTTTTTCCAGGACCTTCAGACCAATAAGTGTGGATTTTTTAAAGAATATTTTTTCAAGGATCATCCGAACAATAAATGGTTTCAGTATATACCCATTAAAACTTTTCAAATTGTTCATGAAATACTAACTCCAGACGCCTGTTGAGTAACAACAATTTCCTTGGTAACACCCCTCTATTATTTCCAAATATCCCATTATGTTAGAAAATGTTTCCCCCCACACAAATCCCGATAACAAATCGATTTTTTTATTGGCATTTATTGGCAAAACATAGAATAAATAAAACAAAAAAAATTAGCGCAATACTGCAATTTTTAAATTTTCATTTAAAAATTCAAAATTTTCTTTTAACCTTCCGTTACAATGTCCTCGCATTCCGGTAACACCGAAGAAGATTGGTTAATATTTGAAGTTCTGTGCGGTTCCTTGGCCTCCATTCCTCGCCAGTCAACGACAATTGACAAGGTAACAGTTTCACCGGTAAGTTTTTCTTCAAACAATTCTTTCAAGGCTAACAGCCGGGTGGTGCTTGTGAATGTCTTAAAAGAAAATTGTTCGTCATAAAAAATATGTTTTCCTTAAAACTGTTGTTGTTGTTGTTTTTGTGAAATTCCTCGAAATGGAAAATATTTTCTGAGTCACGTTATTTAATGTTCGTCTACTGGGTGTATATTTTTTGTTGTTAGTTTTTGGAAAATGGTTTTCCATTTCATTGTGTTTTGTTTTCTTTTTTGCTTTTTTTTCATTTGCGTATTGAACTTCCTTATTTGTTTGTAATTTGTAAGCAATTTGTTGCTTATCAACAACAACTAAGCAACAAAGGTAACAACTAACGAACAAACAAAATTGGTAAATTTGCAAAACTACATTGCCAGGCGATATCTTCAGTTAGGTGAAGTGTTTGGTACCTAACGTCGTTTGTCCGATGAATATGTGAAGCAGCATTAAGGTCATGTTCAAAGGTATGGAAAACTCCAATTGGATGAGATTGTGTTCAATTCGAGTAATAGTTCCAAACTCCCAAAAAGGCAATATCAGTCCAATCATTCTGGTACCTCCCCCACAAAAGTTCAATATTTCCACAGAAAATGATTTACTTTATAGAACAGGAAAATATCATCCAATTTTTTGAGGACTTTGCAAATCCCAATTTTTTTGTCAGTGTTAGATCAGGCACGAAAATTGATTATATTGGCCAAATTTCGCACATCTCAAGGTCTGGTGTAAAGGTGAAATATATCGGTCCATTCCTTCTGGTATCTCCCCCACATATCCAAAATCACCTCAATATCAAATTTTAGGATTCCAGCCTTATCCCTTCACTCAATACCAAATTTAGTACCATTTAGTACAAATATAGGTCGCATTTCCGAAACTAACTCCATATCTCTATTTCAGATACCGACAGAGACCTCAATGCTAAATTTCGTGATCCCAGCCCTTTACATTCAGGCAATACCAAATTTAGTAGCATTTAGTATAATTTTAGTACTGATTGTAAAATCGTTCCATATTTCAATTCTAGACACCAATTGTTATAAAATTCCATTGTTTCATTACTTTTCGTACAATCAAAGTACGCATTTTCAAAACCAATTCCATATTTCAATCTCAGGTACCAACAGTGACATCTACATTAAATTTCAGCCGTAAACTTTCACCCAATTTAATACAATTATAGAACGCATATCCACAATCAGCTCCTTCTCTCAACTATAGACACCAACAGTGACATCCACAAGAAATTTCAGGATTCCAGCTCTATTCCGTCACCCAATACGAAATCTAGTACATTTTAGTACTTTTCGTACAATTATAGTACACATTTCCAAAACAACCTCCATATCACTCCCAAATACCCAAGAAGCCTTAGTATCATGTTTCAGGTTTCCAGGCATATTCCTTCACTCAATACCAAATTTAGTAGCTTTGAAAACTTTTCGTATAATTATAGTACAAATTTCCAAAATCACTTCTCCATCTCAATTCCAGATACTAACAGAGACCTCATTATTAAATTTGAAAATTCCAGCTCTATACACTACCCAATACCAAATTTAGAACCATTTAGTACTTTTCGTACAACCATACTTCGCATTTCCAAACCCCCGCCAAATCTCAAACACAGATACCATCTAAATATCATATTTCAGAATCTTATCTCTATCCCTTCACCCAATGTCAAATTTAGTACCATTCAGTACTTTTCGTACACTTATAGTGCGAATTTCCAAAACCACATCCACATGTCCAGGCTACACATAAACAGCGATTCTAATACGAATTTTAAGATTTTAAGCGCTATCTGTTCACCCAATACCAAATTGTACCAAACATAGTACTATTTAGTACTTTTCGTGCACTTGTGGTAAATATTTCCAAAACCACCACTTTATCACCAACTTTATCCTTTTACCTAAATCCAAACTGTTCCAAATCGTAAGTCAAAGTTATTTTCCAACTTTGATTTTCATACCAAATTTCAAGTTTTTAGCTCTATCCGTTTACCAAATACTAAATGGTCCAATTTAGAAGTTTAGTACCAATTTTGAACTTTTCGTTTTATATACATATATCCAGCACTCCGTCAGCGACTCTCATTTTAAATTTCAAGATACCAGCTCTATTGATTCACCACAATTCCACAAATGTTCATAACTACCTACATCGTAGAATCAAATAGAAATTTTATTTCCAAATTTCAGAGATCCAACCCTATCGGTTCTCTCAGAATTTAAATTGTACCAAATTTAGTCCCATTTAGTACACATAAGTACAAATTTCCATAACTACCTACGTACCCCAATCCCACACTCCCAAATCCAAATTTTACAATAGAAATCTTATTTTCAATGTGTACCAAATTTAGTAAACATAAGTACGAATTTCCAAAACTACCCATATACCTGAGTCCTACAATGCATAGTAAACATATTTCAGGATTCCAACTCTATCGGTTTTCCTAAAATTTAAGTTGTACCAAATTTAGTATACATAAGTACGAATTTCCAATACTACCTACAAACCTCAGCTCCATGATGAAATAGTAATCTTACTTCCAAATTTCAGAATTCCATGTTTGGTACCATTTAGTACTATTCGTGCACAAATTACGAAAACTACATCCATATCCCAATCCTATACTCTGCCAGTAATGTTAATTTCAAATTTCAAAATTCCTGCTCCATCCGCTCCTCCATAGTCGAATTATACCAAATTTTGTACCATTTAGTACTTTAAGTATAAATTTTCAAATTTACCTCCTTTCATCGACCGTCAAATTAAATTTTATTCCAATTCCAAATTTCAAATTTTTAGCTCTATCCGTTCACATGATACGATTTGGTAAATATAGTACATTTTAGTACTTTTCATACACTTAGAGTGCGAATTTCCAAATAACCCTTTGGTACATTCATCATACACATCATCGATGACAATCTTTTAAAGAGTTCTAGCTCTAATGGTTTGGAAAATACGAAGGGTAAAAAATCTTTTTAGTATTTTGGTACCGTCCTAGTACAAATTTCCGAAAGCCCAGCCCTCGGACTAAGTATGACCCTCACCAACATTTCAAGATTATGGCTTCAGTCGTTTCGTCTGGGCGTTGATGAATCGTTAAATCAGTCAGTAACTCAATTACTTTAATGTTTTATTAATACCGGCATATCTTGAAGATAAACATCTGTCGACAAACCTACAGATATGTTCTAACTTGTTTTTACAGGTCTTAACCAGAATTTACCAGGATAAGACCTTTAATTTGCCATATCTTCATAAATGTAGGTCCACTCTTCGTAAAATCCCAATATAAGTAAGGGGAACTCGTTCGCGTAAAAATGTCAGTGTTACCATTTTCAAATTGGTTTTTGTAAGGGTACCAAAAGTTCGACCCAGTCGAACTAAATCCTTTGTTTATTTGTACTTTATGAACTCTAAATGAGCACCCCAATTATGCTCCATTTCGTATACATGAAATATTGTTACCAAAATTGCATTAATATTCATCCATTATGGCGATCCAAAGCATAACGTCTGACTTCCCTAACCACAAACTAAATACTTTACCGTTTAATCAGAAATTCTCTAACTCTTATCCAGGCACAATCAACATAACTTTATTTATGCTCTGGCAATTGTTTGTACATTTATCAAATTTCAGTGGAAAAAAAAAATAAACTTGGCTTTGCTTGGCATGTTCCGCCATGCTTCATTGTTGTATCCTTTTTTGCACTGGCGCTATTTTCACCAGTTGTTGATTTGTGCCTCCTCCTTGGCGTTGCTATCGAGTGAATGACCCAAATAATTGTTGAAGTAATAAACAAAGCAGACCAAAAACCAACAAAGAAAAAAACGAAGCGTTGCCATTGAGCTTAATTTTTAGACAGGGCACCACCCCACCACTACTCATTTCTGGTTAAATATTTTGCCATGGAATGGCCAAATTACTCCAAACGAGAGGTAGTTTCTTCACTGACTTACGATTGTCTGTCATTCAAGGAAACGGAACCAACACAACATAACTTTACACATAACAAAGGCAACAACATTGTCAACAACGACAACAACAACATAATTGTGTGCTTGATATGTTGTTGTAAATTCCTAAAGTTAATTTTATGTGATTTTTATGCCTTTGGCAACCGATTTTTGTTTCGTTGTCGAGAAGGCCTTTGCAGGATATTTCCATAACTCTATGCAATTTTCCACACTACCATAGTTCCCAACAAACTATCATCGATGGCTGGTCGCCATCGTAGTCGTTCGCTTAGTGTCTGATATAATTTGTAGTTTTTTTTTTGTACCAAGCTTCGGCCTCTTCGGTGTAATTTCGTTTATGACCATCAAAAGATTAGGCAAGCCCCTTGGACGATAATTAAATTTCGCTTTCGTAATTTCGCTGGAATTGAAACGGAAAACGGTTTGGTTAACGAAGTGCTTGAATAAAAAGTCTCTTCAAAATGCCTTTGGATAATGACCACAATCATCATCTGCATCATCATCATGTGGATATCAGTGGATTATCACCGCATCATCATCACCATCATTTGGTAAAGTTTGTACATAAAAAAGAACAAGTGAAAATACATTGTGACCATTACTATCTCCTTAAAAAAGTATAAAAAAATTTTATTGAAAAAATATCTCTGAATATTTCCCGAAACAATAATCTTAAAAAATTAAAAAAAAAAACATATATTTTTCCCAAAAAAAAACAAAAAAAAAATATTTTTTGATATTTTTTTCGCTAAAAATATTGCTAATAAAATAAAGGAACTTTACCTAAACAAACATTTTTAGAAAGAAATTCCATTATTTCCAAAAAGAAGTGCTGTAAAAACATGGTGGTTATTGTTTTGAAAAAAAAAAAAACATTCTCAAAATGTCTTTAACTATTTCTTAGAAAAATTTAAATTTTTTTTTTTATAAGAAAAAATTTAAAAAAAAAATAAAATTCCGAAAAAAATCAAAAAAAAATTCTGGAAAAAATATTCTAAAGGAACCCAAAAATTGTTCATGAAAATATTCGTAATTTTGGAATTTTTCAGCTGAAGCCTTTAGTAAAATTTATTATAACGAGAGTTTTTGAAAAAAAAATTAAAATTCCGAAAAAAATTAAAATTCAAGAATATTTCTAGAAAAAATATTCTAAAGGAACCCAAAAATTGTTCATGAAAATGTTCGTAATTTTGGAATTTTTCAGCTGAAGCCTTTAGTAAAATTTATTATAACGAGAGTTTTTGAAAAAAAAAATTAAAATTCCAAAAAAATTAAAATTCAAGAATATTTCCAGAAAATATATTCTAAAGGAACCCAAAAATTGTTCGTGAAAATGTTCGTACTTTTGGAATTTTTCAGCTAAATCCTTTAGAAAAATTTATCATAAAACTAACGGGAGTTATTGAAAAAATAATCCAATCCAAAAAAATTAAAATTCAAGAATATTTCCAGAAAAAATATTCTAAAGGAACCCAAAAATTGTTCATGAAAATGTTCGTAATTTTGGAATTTTTCAGCTAAAGCCTTTAGAAAAATTTATCATAAAACTAACGAGAGTTTTTGAAAAAAAAAAAAATTAAAATTCCGAAAAAAATAATATTCAAACAAATTTCCGGAAAAAATATTCTAAAGGAACCCAAAAATTGTTCATGAAAATGTTCGTAATTTTGAAATTTTTCAGCTAAAGGTATTTAAAAAATTTATCACAAAACTAACGAGAGTTTTTGAAAAAAAATTAAAATTCCGAAAAAAATAAAATTAAAAAAAAAATTTCCGGAAAAAATATTCTAAAGGAACCCAAAAATTGTTCATGAAAATGTTCGTAATTTTGGAATTTTTCAGCTAAATCCTTTAGAAAAATTTAACATAAAACTAACGAGAGTTATTGAAAAAAAAATCCAAAAAAAAAAATAAAATTCAAGAATATTTCCCGAAAAAATATTCTAAAGAACCCAAAAATTGTTCATGAAAATGTTCGTAATTTTGGAATTTTTCAGCTAAAGCCTTTAGAAAAATTTATCATAAAACTAACGAGAGTTATTGAAAAAAAATTCCAAAACAATTAAAATTCAAAAATATTTCCAGAAAAAATATTCTAAAGGAACCCAAAAATTGTTGGTGAAAATTTTTGCAATTTTGGCGTTTTTCAGCTAAATCCTTTAGAAAAATTTATCATAAAACTAACGAGAGTTATTGAAAAAAAAATCCAAAAAAAATAAAATTCAAGAATATTTCCAGAAAAAATATTCTAAAGGAACCCAAAAATTGTTCATGAAAATGTTCGTAATTTTGGAATTTTTCAGCTAAAGCCTTTAGAAAAATTTATCATAAAACTAACGAGAGTTATTGAAAAAGAATTCCAAAAAAATTAAAATTCAAGAATATTTCCAGAAAAAATATTCTAAAGGAACCCAAAAATTGTTCGTGAAAATGTTTGCAATTTTGGCGTTTTTCAGCTAAAGGCTTTTTAGGTCAGACCTGTGTTTCATTTTTCATGTTTTTCATTCATTATCAGGGCATTATGAGAAAATAAAATTCCTCTAGGACCTTTAAATTTCCGAAAACTTTACCTAAAAATGTTAACCACTACGTCCTGAAAAACATTCATTAAATCGACACTTATTTCCTAAAAAAAAAATATTCTTAAAAAAAAAAATAAAAATGCTCTGTTTGTTCTTTAATAAATTATTCTTACGAATATATGTTTGTTCGTCCCTGAAAATATTCTTAGAAATCCATGAACATAAATGTGTTGATTTAAAAACAAAAATACACAAATAATTGTTCCGAAAATTTTTAATATATTAATTGTACTTAAACAAGTTTAAAAGTATCAGACGGTTTTGCCGACAAATGTATACCCTCGATTATTTAAATACATTTTGAATTCAGTTACAATTATTCAAATTGTTCACCCTCTATGGAGTACATTCCGAAGGAATGGAGTAATATTGTCCATTCGATATCGGACCTAAATAAATATGATAAAAATATTGCGACGTGCCAGGTTTGGACTATATCGAGTGCTTCCCTACGGATAATTATTTTTTTGGGGGACGCACCCGGGTATATTTGACCCACAAGTCCGGGCCCGAGACCCGGATTAGATCCGGATCTACTAAGCCAATATGAACAAACTAATGAAAATACCTATGCAAGAAGTATACCAATTAAGGGGTTATTCAAAACAATCCGAAATTTTATGAAACCCCCAAAAAGTCAAAATAGGGTCCATTTTGGTAGTCCAAAAAATACGCACTAAATTATAGCTTACACTCTAACCTAGCTACAAAATTTGCTATTATCATTCTTGGATCCAACCCGAGACCAGACAACCCGATTCTACATCGAACCTAAGTTTTTCCTAAATTTGATTCTTTTTTAAAGCAGGCTTCCTTCGGTCGGGGCTTGAGATTTTCCTCGTCCGTGTTCAAAGACCATTATCTCTCAATCCAAGAAATATAATAACACATATTTTGCCATTTTGGAAAATTTGTAGTGTCAACAATAGTCTTGCATATATTTCATGGACTCCAAACATGGGACCTTTTTCAACTTTTAAAGGATTTTTTAAAAAATCAGGTTACAAAAACTTACCTCAGGAAGAAATTAAAAAAAATCTGTGATATTTTACTAAACTAGAGGTAAGCCGAAAAAAGTAAAAAGCTCGTTACTTCGGTCGGGTCGAACTTTCAATACCCCTCATCATTGAAAAGGAACATTCAAAATGTTAAAAAGATTCCGTTGGAGAACGCCTCTGTAATTTTAAAAATTGTAAATATCAGGTGTTGCGCTTTTATGGGGATATAAAAAACGTGGTACTTTACAGTAAATTATCAGCCAGAGAAGGTGGTGCCTATTACGAACTTAAGTTTAAGTTAATTAGGCTGAAAAATGTGGTTAAAATTGTCAAAATAACGAAGGTACGGTATTGGAAGGTACCGTTTTATGCGTGACAATTTTCTGTCGTAGGAAGCAGTGCCCGTTGCGAACTTTAAATTCCGAATTTGAAATAATTCTGGTGAAAAGTGTGACAAAAATAGTCAAAATACCGAATAAAGGGAGCTGCAGTTATATGTGAGCGATACGAATATTGTAGATTCTGTCATAAGTGATAGTCCCTATTACGAAATCCAAGTACCAAATTTGAAACAATTCCGGAGAGAAATGTAACACAAATCATCAAAATGCCGAATATCTGGATGTACAGTTATATGGGGTCTAAACCACAACGTGGACATATATAGCCCATTTTCAATACCAAAAGTCCTGCAGTCAGACCTAAAACACATCTGAGTAAAATTTTTCCAAAAATAATAAATATCATATTCACATATCTTCTGAGAATGATATAGTTATACCAAGTTTGAAAAGCATTGCTGAGTATAGAAAGTTGTGAAACGATGTGGGTGGAGGTACTAGAAGAAGTGAATCGATATCTGCCATCTTCACACCTGATATTGTGTTGATAGAAATATTTGCCCGTGTTGGGTTAGAAAATAATCGGATGCTCACTTCAGGTTTTATGAACTTCATTTTTTTTTTTTTTTTCAATTTCTTGACCTCTTTATGGGGGAAGTAATAGAAGGAGTGAGCCGATATATTCAATCTTCAAAGCAAATCTTGTATTTGTAGAAATATCATCTAGCATTTCCATCTCCGAACTCGACTTTTTTTGTACCAAATACCAAGTTTAGCCATATCAGATACACCCTTCTACCAGCTAGACAGACAGGCGGAAGGACGGATCGGATTTGAACTTGAATCGGATTTGGTCTAAAGGGACATAGGATCTAAAACCGTTATTTCGATGAGACACGTTTTGGACGCATCAATTGATATATTCCCTCTGAAGCCATATGGCTGAGGATATAAAAAGCCAGGAATCGATAGTTAAAATAAATTTGAAAAAAACGCAAAAAATGATTTTAGAAAAAAATATTATTAATAATTATCAATTGAATATTCATAAATCGCATATGTATAACTATTCTTACAAAATATTTTATTATATATATTTACAAATATTTATTTTTAAAACTGCACGACTTTTTTTAAAAAATCCATTCTGAAAATATATTCATAAAAAGTATCCACCAAATTGATTTCAAAGTGTCCAGGAAATGGATATGCTAATATAAATCCAGGAATCTGTCCCCAAAAATTATTTGAAGAAGCTATGAATCGTTCTTTAAAAACTATTAGAAAAACAATCGCAGACACATTTTTTTAAAAATTCGTGAAAATCCCTGAAAATATCATAAAAATATATTCTTAAAAATATTATCTACAATAATTCTATTCTTCAAAAATATATTTAAATAAATCCATAAATTATAAATACTTTACCTAAAAATCTGCAAAAATATTTTTGAAAAAATAATCGAATATATCAGGGAAAAATGTGAATAAAAATCCCAGAAAAAAAAAAATATATATTTTTTTTTCAAAATATTAAAAAATAACAAATTCTAATTTCAAAGAATTTCCCGATTTTTTAAAGGCAATGTTCTTAAGTATTCTCTTCCACGAAAGTCCACGAAAATTGGTCTTTTTTAAATTGTAAAATACATTTTTACTCTTCTTTTATCTCTTATATTCTATTCCTCTTTAGCTTGACAACAGCTGTGGAAATGCTACGGATCATCATCACAACATTGACTTGGTTACCACACTGCGCAGTGAAATAGCAGCCTTGTCATACAAAAAGGAGAGACTGTCATCAGAGGTAAGTTTATACTCTTCTCCAAAATATAATTTCCTAATTCTCTCCCTATGACATTTTAGCTTTCCGAGACCAAAGCTTCACTGTGCAGTCGTGAATCGGAGGTAGAAAATCTGCGAGCTCAGGCGGCGCGACAAACTGCCCTCATTTCTTCACTACAAAGTCGGCTGCATGCCTCGGAAAATCGAGAAGAATCTGTACAGCAACGCTGCGATTCCACAATACAGACCATACAACGTGAAAAACGATCCGCCGATGAACGCAGCAAGGAATTACTTTCCAAAATTCAACATTTAGAAACCCATTTGGCGAATGAAGAAGCTCAAAAGGAGCAGGCTCGCAACCAACTGTGTGATTTTCTTAAACGTCTCAGTATTTGTTTGGGGATGGAAGCTTGTGACAGTGCCACGCTGACAACAGATTGCGTTATTGCCCGAGGAGAGGAGCTGATGACGGAACTGCAAAGGACCAAAGCGAAACTGGCATCAACTTGTGACACTTTGAGCAGCTGTGAAAATGAGTTGTCGAATCTAAAATCGCTATCGAATATTGAAAAACAACGTTTAACGGCTCAGCTGGATAGTACCACGAATCATGAACATGAATTGGAGTCACGTTGTCGCCAATACGAGAGGGACTTGCATTTGAATCGTGATCGCCTGACAGAATCGGAAATTAATGCTGAAAAATTAAAGGAGGAGTTGAGAGGTTTTGAGTCGCGTTGTCATCGCCTGCAAAGTAATTTGGATCGTGTTCAGAGTGATCGGCTTTCGTTTTTGCGATCGTTGGCAAATACTTTGAATATTCCAGAGCCCTGTGAGACCTTGATAAAGGATAAGACGAGAGAAATTTTGAATGACAATAAGGCCATGCATTCGGTGAGTATGAGGATGGGGACTTTCCGAAAAAAGATTTTGTAAAATATATTTTTGAGGTTATTCCAGATATAGAAGAGCTACAGAAGCTCCTCTAGTCAAAGAAGAGCTGCTGAAGTTCTTCAAGTCATAAAAGAGGAACTGAGGCTCTTCTAGCCATAGAAGAGCTGCTGAAGCTCTTCTGGTCATAGAAGAGCTGCTGAAGCTCTTCTGGCCATAGAAGAGCTGCTGAAACTCTTCTGGCCATAGAAGAGCTGCTGAAGCTCTTCTGGTCATTGAAGAGCTGCTGAAGCTCTTCTGGTCATTGAAGACCTTTTGAAGCTCTTCTGGTCATTGCAGAGCTGCTGAAGCTTTTCTGGTCATTTCAGAGCTGCTAAAGCTTTTCTGGTCATAGAAGTACTGCTGAAGCTCTTCTGGTCATACAAGAGCTACTGAGCCTATTCTAGCCATAGAAGAGCTACTAAGCCTCTTCTAGCCAGAGAAGAGCTACTGAGCCTCTTCTAGCCAGAGAAGAGCTACTGAGCCTCTTCTAGCCATAGAAGAGCTACTGAGCCTCTTCTAGCCATAGAAGAGCTACTGAAGCTCTTCTAGCCATGGAAGAGCTACCAAAGCTCTTCTAGCCATAGAAGAGCTACTGAAGCTCTTCTAGCCATGGAAGAGCTACTGAAGCTCTTCTAGTCATGGAAGAGCTACTGAAGCTCTTCTAGCCATGAAAGAGCTACTGAAGCTCTTCTAGCCATGGAAGAGCTACTGAAGCTCTTCTAGCCATGGAAGAGCTACTGAAGCTCTTCTAGCCATGGAAGAGCTACTGAAGCTCTTCTAGCCATAGAAGAGCTACTGAAGCTCTTCTAGGCATAGAAGAGCTACTGAAGCTCTTCAAGCCATGGAAGAGCTACTGAAGCTCTTCTAGCCATGGAAGAGCTACTGAAGCTCTTCTAGCCATAGAAGAGCTACTGAAGCTCTAGCCATAGAAGAGCTACTGATGCTCTTCTAACCATATAAGAGCTGTGGAAGCTCTTCTAGCCATAGAAGAGCAACTGAAGCTCTTCTGGTCATAGAAAAGCTGCATAAATTATTCTATAGGTAGGAGAGCTAAAGGAGATCTGCTATTCATAGGAAAGCTGGTCTTCCTTTTGCAAGAAAACCTTTAAACCCCGATCTCTCAACTATTAACCTCGTTTAAATCTCCTTCATTCTTTGTCTTTCTTTCCATTAGCAAATCCACTCTCTCCGCGAGCAAATCTCCTGCGAACACAGCAAACTGAAGGAAACCCAGGAGACAACTCAGTGCCGTTTGCGTAACGAGGAGGCTCAGAAATGTGAGCTTGAAGAGCGTTTGGAAAAATGTCATGCCGAGATACATAGCCTGCGTAATGACCACCTGGGGTTATCGGAATTCTTGCAGCGTTTAGCAAAGGCATTGCATTTTGGTGAATGTTCGACACCACCAGCTCTGGGTACCGATACGAATATTATGGCTGAGAGTCTCTTGGAGAGGGCGGAACGTTTGGCAGCCGATCATCATCATTTAGTAGATCATGGACACAATCATCACCATCATTTGCCGCACATAAGGAGTGCCGAAAAGGTAAGCGGTTCAAGTTTTTTAGATTTAGCCAATATCCTTCTTAAAGAGAACAGATCGGAACAGGATTTATTTCGATTTTATTTTCAGAAGTTTGGCATTTTTTCAAGAATTAAGTTTTGCTTCAACCATTTACCATTCTCCCCTCTTTATCCAGGGTTGCTGTGACCACCATCACCATGTCCATGCCACAACCAAATTACGCCGAGAACGTTCCTGCCACGATATCCCGCTGAAGGAAACAACCAGCACCCTCTATAATCTGCAACGTAAGGTACGTGTCCTCAAGGAACAGGTACAGAGACGCGATTTGCATTTGGAATTACTCAAACGAAAATTGGCCATTATTGAAGATGGGGCTCGGGGTAAATGTGTCTTGCAGGGTGAGCGGGATGAGGCGGTGTGTCGTGCCAAAAAGGCCAGTAAAGCTGTGGATAAACTTACAGCCCAGCTGGCAGATGCTCGCACCCAGATAGCCGAAGCGAAGGCCCAGCTGGCCGAGGCGGCTGAATACAAAATCACTGCTCTGGAGAGGGCTCGGAAAATCGATGATCTCACCAATCAATTGTGCGATTTGGAAGAGGAAAAGACTCGACTCATGGCTCAAGTGAGTTCGTTGAAGGAACATCTGGAATCCATGGAGGAATCAAATCGAAATAGACGCTGTCGTGATGAGACCCTGATAAATGTAAGTTTTGATTAAGACCTCTTTAAATGGATTTTTATTAAATTTTTCTATATTTCAAGTCACTCCGCGACGACTTGGAACATGTCCAAAGCCAACTGACCGATGCCAATCATCGCCTGTCGCTTTTACAAAATTTCCGCACATCTGTGGCCCGCACGCTGCATTTGCGCGATTTACCCGAAACGGATTTGCTACAGCGCTTGCAGGCCTTGTGCTCCGCCCATCAAGAATTCACTATGCTTTCGAAACGCTATGAAACAGCCTCCCCCATCGGGGATCACCCCTGTCCCCGATTCGATGATCCGGTGCCGCCCTCAAGTCATTGTCGTCCACCACGTTATGATAGTGGAGGACTAGCACCAGCACACCCGGCAACAACATCATTGGAACCACCCCATCTCAGCAGCAGCCATCACACTCACACTCATGGACGCCTACGTTCACACAGTCACTCACGCAAACACTCCAAACATTGTGAGGAAACCGAAATAAGTTCCGATGAGCATTTCGATCATCATCGTCTCAACCGTCATCAACCGCATCACAATCATCGAGTTCATCCCCACCGTTATCATTAGGCAGTAGAATTCTAAGTTTAGTTTGTATTTTGATATCTCTGTTAGGTTAACATGATTTTGTAAGATAATAAAAATATTTCTGCTAATTTACAGTTACTCACCGACCGATGCCATCTATTGGCGAAAAGTGAAAACAAAAATAAAAGCTGAATGTATAGCAAAGACAAGACCCTGGGTTATTTATGTAATTGAAATATGGCAACACGGGAGTGGTGAAATGACGTTAACAGCCGTTGGGAATGTAAGGAGGTGGATGTTGAGTAAGAAATAGGGTAGGATATGTTGGGTATGAAGATATAACCGTTTTACCCAGCAAATATACTCATTAAAAATCGGGTTAACAAGGATATATCGCACGAAATTAGTTCTTATTTTCTGGCTACGAAAATCTGATAATTAAGTAATCTAATATAAACGACTTAAGTGTAGATCTTTCAACTTGGACCAGGTAGGAAAGATCAACAGTCGGACTGGGCTGACTACATTTAACCCTATACCACCATGGATATTTAGCAGAACTCTCATAAAAAATATATGATCCAGTATGGCTTCTGAGCAAATAATATTTAAAAACGGATGGAACTAACATATTAGCGCAAGATCTTAGTCTGAATCGATTGAATTTGGCAGAGGATTTTATACCCTCAATCATATGGCTAGAGAGGGTATACATATATCACTTGATACGGTCAAAACGTGGCTCATCGAAATAACTGGCTTAGACCTTAGGTCTCTTTGGACCAAATCCGTTTGACGCCATTTGGAGTCGATAGTAGCGATGTCCATCCGTCTGTCTGTCTGGCAGATGCTCACGATAACTCTCGAAGCGGTTATCCGACCTGGTCCAAACTTGGTTCATCATAATATTATTATCAAACTTAGATCGAGTTAGGAGATGGGCAATATCGGTCCTCTCCTTCTGGTACCTCCCCCACAAAAGGTCAATAATTGCATAGAAAATAATTTATCTCATAGAATAAGAAAGGATCATTAACATTTTTCTCAACTGTTGCAAATCCCAATATTTTCATTAGTGCTAGGTTAGGTACGAAAATTGTTAATATCGGTCCACTCCATCAAGTACCTCCCCCACAAAGGGTTAACATTTTGAATAATTATCAATATCTATAAAAAAGGGAAATGTTTGTACGTTTGAATGTCTGTTTGTAATTTATTTACTCAAAAACTGCTGAACAGATTTGCCTAATATTTTCCAAATATACTACAGCATAGCATGAAAGTAACAAAGGCTATATAAATTTTTGAAATACCACTTTGAATGGGAGATATAACATCAGAGGGTAAATTAATTCAGTCATATGTTCAATTTTTTTTTCAAAATTATTCATTTCACAACATTTCGCTGTCAAAATTTATATTTACAAATCCATAGTATATACAGAAATCAGAGATGGGAACCAGTTTTTTATGTAGTGAAATTTGACAAGGTAAATATCACTTTAAGCCCTTTTTGTTTCCTGGGTTGTTAAGAACATATAGAATGAATGTAATAATAATGCAAGAGCGCCATCTAGTGGTGAATAGCTTCGCATCATGTTGTTTAATAGTTAACATAAAACTCTCTGCTAAATATATTAGTTTACAGAATTTGCAAGAATGGATAATTTCCATAAACCTTCAATGGACATAAGTCTTGTTTAAGGTATTCCTTAGTTATCTTCTGGTGGTATAGAATAGATTGATACAATTTTTTTTTGTTCAAAACTTCACACTTCGTACCAAATTTATTTTTTTGGAAAGAATAATAGGAGAATATTTACAGTGATCTAAATGCCAAATATTAACTCTGTAATTTCCCCCATTAAATAATTTAGCTTTTTAATATTCCCAATTAATAAATTGTGTACATTACAGTACAATTATAGTACACATATCCAAAACCAGCTCCTTTCCCTCAACCACAGGCACCAACAGTGACATTAATATTAAATTTCAGGGTTCCAGCTCTATTCCATCACCAAAAACCAATTTTCGTACCATTAAGTACTTTTCGAACAATTATGGTACGCATGTACAAAACCACCTTCTTATCTTAACCACAACCAGAAACAGCAACTATATCAAATTTTAGCATTTCCAATTTTCACCATATACCAAATTTAATCATATTTAGTACTTTTCGTACGATTATAGTACACATTTCCAAAAACAACCTCCATACCTCAATTCCAGATACCAACAGAGACCTCAATATCAGATTTCGGCGTTCCAGCTCTATCCCCTCGCACAAAACCAAATTTCCTACTATTGAGTACTATACCCAATACTAATACCAAATTTAGTACAATTTAACACTTCTCGTAAAATTATAGCACACATTTCCAAAAAAAACCTCCATATCTCAATCCCATGTACCGACAGTTACCTCAATATCAAATTTTTGGACCCAGCTTCAACTCTTCACCGTACCATATTTTACTTTTAGTACAAATATAGAACCCATTTCCGAACCACCGCCAAATCTCAAACACAGATACCATCAGTAATCTGTAAATCAAATTTCAATTTTATTTCCATCCCTTTACCCAATACGAAATATAGGGCCATTCAGTAATTTTCGTACAGGCTACACATGAAAAACGATCCTAATACCAAATTTCAAACACTATCTGTAGTGTAGCACTAATTAGTAATTTTCGCGCACTTTTAGTACGCATTTTCAAAGATCCTCTTTACCACAAGACTACCTCTAACCTTCAAAATTGCAGCTTCATCCGTTTACCCTAAACCAAACTTTTCCAAATATAGTACTATTTAGTACAGTTCGCATACTTGGTATACATTTCCAATACCAATTCTCATACCAAATGGTACTAAATGGTATCATATTAGAAATTTAGTACCATTTTTTACTTTTTCGTACCATTTTAAACTATCCTGCACTCGATCAGTGACTCTCTTTGCAATGCAAAGTATTACATTTTAAGTACATTTTGTTACTTTTTGTACCCTTTTAGTACGAATTTGTAAAAATCCATCCTTGTCAATATGCCTTCGCACAAAGACAGACCCTCGAGAAGGCAGTAATTTCACTACTCTTTTATGTATAAATTACGATGTGCCTTTTTTCGAATTTGATTAAAAAAAAACAAGCTGTCCAAACAGTTGATTCGAGCCTATCAAATGACATATAACCAAGTCCCGATCATTCTTTTCTCGAATTCGGAGAAGTATCCCAGCGGCTGAAAAGAGAACACCCTATTTTTTCTATGCCACTCGAATAAGAGCGAGTATGCTTGGTTCGTTTTCGAGTGGAAATAGTATTCACTCAAAATCGAGCTGATTCGTACCTCTGATACATTTGTAAATATGTGTATTTTTTCAAACCAAGGCTGCATCGTCGAGAATCTCTTCCAACGAAGCATGTGGTAGTGTGCCTACTCTTGTTCTTGTTGTTTTCGTACACAAAAAAGACTTCTCTCAATAGAAGACCTGCAGCCGTAGTTGACCAAAATTTGTTCTATCCAATTAATGTGCAAACGTAACTTCTCTCCGAAGAAGAAGAAGAAGGTTTCTTATATTTGCAGAACACATGTAAGTGTATTCTATGGATAGATGACATTTAAGGTCTCAAAAAGACATATTAATCGACCATGGCATCAGAATAAATGCCGAATATTATCGGGAAAATATTCTTGAGGGTGTATTAAAGCCCTGGGCACGCAAACATTTTGGCCGCAGACCTTGAACGTTCCAACGGGACTCAGCACTATCGCACTCAGCACGCGCCACCCAAGAATGGTTAAATAATGAGGTTCCTCGCTTCATTTCCAGCGCACAATGACCACCAAAATCTCCGGTTACCAATCCGATGTGTCTGTAGTATTTTGGAAAGCAAGGTTGGCACTAAAAAATACCAAAGTGTCGATCACCTCAAGCAAGCTCTTCGCCGGGAATTGGCCAAAATACCGCAGAGCAACATACGGGCAGCGTGTGACGGTTTCATTGGTCGTTTGAAGGCCATAATTCGTGCCAAAGGTGACCAATTCGAACAAATCTAAACATATTCTAAAATTAGATGCTATTTCCGACATGTTGGCTTTCATTCAATAAAACTAAAAAAATGTCAAAATTATGGTATTTGACTTTGTTGCAGTATTTTTATCTCACCCTGTATTTTTTATAGATGATCTCTAAAGGGGTTTCCATATATAAAAAATGTATAGAAGTTAAAAAGAAATTAAGAAGTTCTTAAAATATAGATGACTTGCAGAGGGACTTCTGTCTGTAGAAAGTCTTTTATCTAAGGGAGACTTTTTTGTATGTTTTTTGTTATTTATAATTTTATTATGTCCTCTGTCAAAAATCCCCCCCCCCCCCCTTCCACCTCTCATTACTTTCATTTATGCTCAAAAAAATATCTTTCACATATAATCAACAAGACTAAGCTGTCAATACCTTTCAAGTACTACAACCATAAAAACCTATACGAAATATCGTATGTATGCCGTCCTTCGCAAAACGTACATTGTTGTAATAAAATCAAAGTAACAGGAACACCAACAACAACACCGACAACAATGTCCATGTCCATAACCATGCACAATGTCCCACTAACGAAGCGAACAAGGATTCTTACTCTCAACCATTTGTTTTGTGAGCTTTCGGTTCGATGACTTGATAACACATTGACATGACACCCGGACAACAATGGAACATCCATGGAGGGTGGTGAAGATGACGGTGTGGATGGGTGATGATGGTTGTAACATACGACCGACCAACTTCAACATTACTTTGTCCCAATAAATTCAAAATAAAAAAAGGACCCATACGAATGACATTCTAGCGTCGCTACCCCGCCATCAACATATTCAAGGAAAAATATCCTTGATTGAAGTTTTTGTTTTTTTTTTGTGCTGCTGCTGCTGTTCGCCTCACTTACTTGTGGACATGTTACCCACAATATAGCAAAGGATGTGGCAGGAAAATTGGGTTATGTCAGTCAAAGAGCTGAACTCAACAAGGAAGTATGAATGAGAAATTGGATGATTTCGGTTCAATTCAAGCAAAACAGTAGCAAAAACTGCAAAGCAAAAACGAATAGCAGAACGTATTGCCTTCATCAACATTTATTGAAAGGATATAAATAAATCCTTGTAGTAAATAATGATAACAATACGAGTGTTAAACTTTTGTCTACAAGTGACACAAATACGGTCTTAATTGTGCGAATGTGGTTGGAAAAAGTTCAAAAGAGTCGATTTTTATTGTTTTTGGTATTAGAGCGTTGGGAGTCAATACGACAATTGAAGATAGGACTCAATTGTTCAAAGTAGGTGAAGAAGGGTACATAAAAAATGTATAGAATTTAATTGTTAAAAAATGGATATAGAAAGTATCAAAAGTTCGAAATGCCTTTTAGCTACAAAGATTTCAGGAAACTTTTTTAATAGGTATGTGTAATCAAAATCAAAACTATTAAAGAAAGTCCTAAAGTCGGGCCGGGCCGATTTTATAATACCCTACACCACTTTGCTAATTTAGTAGAGCTCCGCATAACAATTAAAAGTTTTTATGGGAGAATTCGATCATACACGCTATGATTATAATTTCAAATTCAAAGGACTAAATATGCCGAACCATTTGAATCTTTTAAATTCGGACTTGTGTTGCCCATTTGGTGCAAAATTAATGTGAAATCAGATAAAGATATATATGGGAGCTATATCCAAATCTGAACCGATCTCGATAAAATTTGGCAAAGATATTACTGAGCTGTATTTGATATATTTCCCTGAATATCGTTGTTACGGAGTGCATATTACGGCTGTGGGTAACAAACACAACAAATCGGATGAACAATATATATAGGAGCTATAGCTATATCTGAACCGATCTTCCCCAAATTTGGCATACTATCTTCTAGACTCAATTCGGTCGTATGTGCCAAATTCCATCCCATTTGGGCAAATATTAGACGTTTGGTGCATAATAAAAGGTAAATCGGACGAAGTTATATATGGGAGCTATATCCAAATCTGAACCGATCTCGATAAAATTTAGCAAATGTATTTCTGAGCTGTATTTGTTATATTTCCCCAAATATTGTTGTTACAGAGTGCATATTACGACGGCGGAGGACAAAAATAACAAATCGGATGAACAATATATATGGGAGCTATAGCTATATCTGAACCGATTTCGATCAAATTTGGCATACTTATTTTCAGGTCCATTCTGATCGTACGTGCAGACTTCCATACTATTCGGGCTGATATTACACGTTTGGTACACAATAAAAGGCAAATCGGACGAAGATATATATGGGAGCTATATCTAAATTTTGACCGATTATCTCCAATTTCAATAGGGTTCGTCCTTGGGCCAAACAAATGATTTGTGCAAAACTTCATCTGGATAGGGCAATAAATGCGAACTGTACTTTGTTTACAAAAATTCATGGACAGACTCACGGACGGACGGACATGCATAAATCAGCTCAGAATGTAATTCTATGCAGACCATCAAATGGAACTATGGGTCTATCTCTTTTCCTTTTTGCCTGTTACAAACAAATGCACAAAGACATAATACCCTGACCACCTTGTGGTGTAGGGTATAAATAGACGTCTAAACTTTTTGTCGACTTCTAAGTGCATCTCCAACAAATATTATCTGGGGGTTGAGAAACTTTAAGTGGAGGTAATTGTAAGATATGTCACTACTCTCCGAGTAGCCTAAATATAAAATTTTAGATAAATTGGGCGCCACTCCGAAACTTTTGAACCTTCACATAAAATGTTCAACCCCTCGACATCGATAAGGAAAAAAATGCAGAATATTGGTGCGACAAAATTTAACTTCAATTGAATTGTTTAAATGTTTACTTACCCATACCTTTCTGTATTACATGCTCGATCCATAGGAAAGCGGTCTTAGGCATTAACTAAATATATAAAAGTGCACTGACTGACTGACAGAGAATCAACGCCGACGCGAAACGACTGACGCTAGAAACTTAAAATTTTGCACGAGTGCGTAGGCTTGTAATAAGCCTGGAAATTCGTACTAAAAGAGTACGAAAAGTACTACAATTTATTAAAAATTGAAGCTTTAATTCTGAAATTTAGAATGAGAGTTACTGATGGACGGTAGGGTACATGAATTAAACGTTCTTTTTTTTGGAAATTAGAATATAACGGTTAAGAAAATTTCCGAAATGATACTAAACTTTTAACATACAACATTTTGGTATGAGATTCAAATTTGGGGAGTTTGTTTGGTATATGAAGTTGGTTTTGGATATGTGTACTAAGTGTGCGATCTGTACTAAGTGGCACTAAATTTAGAACAGTTTGGTTTGGGGTAAACGGATGAAGCTGTTGTTGGTAGGTTTTGGAAATGCGTACTACAAGTGCACGAAAGACACTAAATAGTACTATATTCGGTACAATTTGGTGTTGGGTGAACAGTAAGTGCTTGAAATCTGAAATTTCGTTTTAGGGTCACTGTTCATGTGTAGCCTGGACATATGAAGGTTGTTTCGGACATATGTGCTATAATTGTATGGTACGGTAAATAGTAATACAGGGTGAGATGAAAAAACTGCAACCAATTTCAGACTGCTGTCATTTCTAAGCCACTCCTCCGACAGCTGTTAAAATTATACCAGTGACAGCACATTATATTGTTTACAAGCATACAAAAGCATTTTGGTGGGAATTTTCCAGAAAAAAAGTTATTCGTGATGGAATTCAAGCATGATAGTGTGATTTATTTATATTTGGCTAGATAACCACAAGTGGCTATCGTCAGCATTTAAATGTGAATAAGTCTTTTGTGTCTCGTACAATCGCTCGTTACCGTGATACTGGTAGCCTGACGTCAAGGAAGTGAACGAAAAAAAAGCAACATCAGCAGAAATGGCTCGAAAAGTAATAAAGCGACTTGATCGAAACCCGCGTCCCAGTGCCCAAAAAATGGCTCTTGAGCTGAACATATCACAATATTCCATTCGGCAAATGTTGAAAAATGAGCTCGGGGTAAAGCCATTGAAATTCCAAAAAGTGCAAGAACTTACACCGCAACGGAAAGAAGATAGACTCAAAAGAGCTAAATAGTTGCTACGCTTGCCCGAAAGTGGTGAACTGCTGAATTTGGTTTTCTCCATCTCCGATGAGAAAACATTTGTTTTCCAGCAGTTTGTAAACAAACAAAATGATCGTGTGATCGGCGCATGCCAACGAGGTCAGCTGAAAATTTGCACCTTCGGTTGGCCACTAGAACTCAAGCGCCGGTTATGGTGATGGTGTTGGCCGCCATAACAGCCGATGGTCCCTCTCCGCTCGTATTAAACGACCGTGACATCAGAATAAATGCCCAATATTATCGCGAAAATATCCTGGAGGGTGTATTAAAGCATTGGCCGCAGACCTTGGGCATTCCAACAGGACTCAGTACCATCGCACGTTACAAATTGAAGTTCCTCACTTTATTTCATTTCCATTTCCGCACAATGGCCACCAAAATCTCCGGATACCAATCCGTTGGACTGTTGTGTCTGGAGCGTTTTGGAAAGCAAGGTTGGCACTAAAAAATACCAAAGTGTCGATCACCTCAAGCAAGCGCTTCGCCGGGAATGGGCCAAAATACCGCAGAGCAACATTCGGCGTGTGACGGTTTCGTTGGCCGTGTGAAGGACACAATTCGTGCCAAAGGTGACCAATTCGAACAAATCTAAAAATCGCCAATCGCATTTTTTAAGATTGATATTTTAACGAAATTTTGTCCATTTGTGGGAAATCGCTAGAATATAATAAAACCGAAACGTTTTTTGGGGGGTACCATAAGGAGTGACCCTTTCTAGACTATCATCTTACAATAACCAGATTTGGTAGAAATATTGGGGTGTGCCAAGCCAATCGGATTCTTATTTCACATTTTATATGAGCTATGACTATTCAAAATTTTAGCCTTTTGTGGCGACGGAATGGACCAGTATTGTCCATAATCGCCTCTGATGCTTATAAAATATTAGGATTAGCAAAGTTTAAATTAAATCATATGGCCCTTTCTTATTCTCTGAGGAAAATTATTTTCAATAAAAAATTTGATATTTAAGGGAGGTACTGGAAGGAGAGCCCCATTTGGTGATCATCGAACTCTATTTAAATTTGAAAATAATATTACAATATACCGAGTTTTTACGTAATCAAATACTTCTTCGAAAGTTTTGGAAACATTAGCAAGATAGAGGGACGGACACCGCTAGATCGACTCTAAATGCTCTGAAACTGATTTCGCCCAAAGAGGTTCTAAAACCATTATTTCGATGAGGCACGTTTTGACCGTATCAAAAGGTATATCCTCTCTGCAAACACATGGATAAGGGTAAGAACATTCCTTTTCCCTCAAACCCACGAAGTGAGGTGTCACAATTTTTACTTAGCCATGGCAAGACAAAATTTCCGACATTTATACCCATCTGCGTTCAGGAGCAAAAATTTACTTTGAAGCGAACTTTTGCAAGAACCTGATGGAAAGGTTTGCTTTTTTGTTTTTGTTTTTTTTTTCTCCATTCAACAACAACACCAAGCAATGTAGCTGTTGTTGTTCTTAGTTGTTGACTGAAGTAATTTTCGCTTAACCTGCAACAAATTGCAGCTGACAGGATAGGATAGCCAACACAAATGCTGTGCAAATGGCAAACATGCATTTAGTTGCCATTCAACATCGGTGGAACTTAGAACAAAACACTGTCTTGTAAGGAAGGCCAAAGAACAAAATAGAATCCGACTCGTTTGGACAAGGAACATCCGGAGTAACAACCACAACATCAACGACACAAAACACGAGAGTCACAGAGTCAACAAAGTTGTTTTTGCAGCGGACAAACAATGCCAAGTGATGCTGATGCTCGTGCCATGTGGAAAGTGAAGCTGCAACATAAATGGCTTATTCTGATGTGGCTGTGGCTGTGGCAAGTAAGTGTGCAACAAGAAAAACAAAATAACTTCTAACCAAATCGGTGCGATGGTGTTGTTCTCTTTTTCCTCCTACCTTTATATGGTTTTATAGGTTTTCGTAACACCATGCGCTGCTGCTGCAGAAGATGTGCATTTTAGGGAATTCATAAACGATGTTGAACATTTGGTCATGTCCACCGAAGATGAAGCTCTGCGAGCAACCATTACCATCTATCAGCATTTGGCGAATGGGGCTATGACACCTGAACTGAAACGGGCAATGCGACCACTTATGGCCAATTATGTGGAAATGGTGGAACATGTGTTGGCCAACACCACAGCCTCGAACACGAGCTACAGCGACAAACGTAAGCTACTTCGACACTTTCGCATCAACAATTGGAAATTGGAACAATTACGCCAGCGTTTAGCTCCCGACAGCAAGAAATTCCAATTTGAAGTCATTTCACCGGAATTCTATTACAACGGCAGGAATACAACTCAATTTGATAATATTTATTTGAGATTTATGCAAGAATTCCAGCGGGCATCGCAAAGACTTTGGGATAATTTGTCGGAGGGTGTTGTCGAGAGGCAGGAGGAAATGTTGGAGCTGTTGGATGAAATTTCGAATGAGAAAAATTTAACAGAAAAGGATAAGCTATACGATGAGTTTATTGAAATGTTTTTATTTAAGAGTCCAAAAGATTTGGTGGAAACTAGAGAATTGGAATAAGTTGAAGAGGAGATATAAGAGTGCAGTATTGTCGATTAACATACGAAATAAAATAAATGTAACAACAAATTTAATAATTTTTATTTAAGGAAACCACTATATAGGAATGGCCGCAGAACTTTCAGTGAAAAACATAAAACCGGACAAAATATTAAAAAACAGGTGAAAAGCAGCAAAGCTCGGTCGGCCGAACTTTTAATACCCTCCACCATTTGGAAGGAAATTGAAAATTTTCAAAAAAAAAAAAATCCGAAAATTACTACTTAAATTAAAACCGTTATATGGGGACTATACGAAGATGTGGACCTGCATACGATTTTTTTTGAAATAGGTCATAGTACCCACTACGAACTTCAAATACGAAATTTTAAACAATTCCAGCGAATAATGTCGTTAAAATCAAAAAAATATTGAATATTTGGAGGTACCGTTATATGGGGGCTATATGAGAACCTGGACCTGCATACGAAATTTTTTTGTTATAAGCTGTAGTACCCATTACGAACTTTAAATACGAAATTTGTAACAATTGCGGTGAATTATTATGAGAGGTATTAGGGAGGTATCGTAATAGGCTGTAGTAGCGATCTTAAAATACGACAATCGACAATCTTAAAATACGAAATTTGAAACGATTCGGCTGAAATATCATGAAAATGCCGAATATCCGGAAATACCGTTATAGGCGTTATACAGACAGGCTGACATCGCTAAATCGTCTTAGAATTTTACGCTGATCCAGAATAAACAAACTTTGTAGGGTCTATCATGAATATTTCGAGGAGTTACAAACGGAGAGGGTGAGATGAAACAAGTTAAAAAGCAGTAAGTTCGGCCGGGCTGAACTTTGAATACTCTCCACCATTTGGAACGAATTTGGAAACTTTCAAAAATTTCAAAAATACCGAATACAGCTGTTATATTGGGGTCTATACAACGTGGACCTAAATAGGCATTGTATGCCATTAGCCATTGCCATATTCAAATTCGAAACTTGAAACAAACGGCGAATAATGTAGCTAAGATCATCAAAATATCGTATATAGGGAGGTACAGTTATATGGGAGCTGTGCAAAGACCTGGACCAACATAGACAATTTTCTGTCACAGGCTATAGCATCCATTACTAACGTCAAATACGATATCTCAAACAATTTCGGTGGGTATTGTACCTAAACTCGTCAAAATACCGAATATAGGGAGGTACTGTTATATGGGGACTATACGAAGACCTGGACCTGCATAGACAATTTTCTGTCACAGACTGTAGTTCCCATTACGAACTCTAAATACGTAATTTGAAACAATAATTACGCTAAAATCATCAAAATACCGAATTTTGGGAGGTACCGTTATATGGGGGCTATACGAAGACGTTGTCCTGCACAGACAATTTTCTGTCTTAGGCTGTAGTATTCATTATGCACTTCAAATACCAAAGTTGAAACAATTCCGGTGAATAATGTCGCTAAAGTCATCAAAAAACCGAATATCGGGAGGCACCGTTATATAGGGGCTTTATGAAAACGTGGACCTATATGGCCCATTTATGAACTTAACCTGCCTACTAGAAAAATAAAGACGTGTGCAAAATTTTAGCCTTCTATCTCAATTCGTTCGAAAGATAGTGTGATTACAAAAGGCAGACAGAAGGACAGACAGACAAACAGACAGACAGACAGACGGACATGGCTAAATCGACTTAGAATTTTACGCTGATCAAGAATATATATACTTTGTTGGGTCTGACATGAGTATTTCGAGGAGTTACAAACGGAATGACAAAGTTAATATACCCTCCATAGTATGGTGGAGGGTATAAAAACTGAACCAACTTCAGACTGCTGTCATTTCTAAGCCACTCGTTCGACAGTTTGGTGAGAATTTTCCAGAACAAAAGTTATTCATGATTGAATTCATGCGTAATAGTGTGATTTCTTTATATTTGGCTGGAGAACCACAAGTGGCTATCGTTGGAGCACTCCGGCATTTAAATATGAATTAATCTTTTGTGTCTCGTACCATCGCTCGTCACCGTGATACTGGTAGCGTAGTCCGACGTCAAGGAAGTCGACGGAAGAAAGCAGCAACATCAACAGAAATGGTTCGAAAAGTGAAGAAGCTGCTTGATCGAAACCGGCGTTGCAGTGGCCGAAAAATGGCTCGAGAGCTGAACATATCGCAATATTCCATTCGGCAAAAATTGAAAAATGAGCTCGGGGTTAAGCCTTTGAAATTCCAAAAAGTGCAAGAATTTACACCGCAACAGAAAGAAAATAGACTCAAAAGAGGTAAAGAGTTGCCGAAAGTGGTGAATTGCCGAATTTGGTTTTTTCCGATGAGAAAATATTCGTTGTCCAACAGTTTGTAAACAAACAAAATGATCGTGTTATCGGCGCTGCCAAAGAGGTTAGCTGAAAATGCGCACCTTCGGTTAGCCACCAGAACTCAAGCGCTGGCCATGGTGATTGTGTGGGCCGCCATAACAGCCGTCGCTCTCCGCTCGTATTAATCGACCGTGGTATCAGAATAAATGTCGAATATAATCGCAAAAATATTCTGGAGGGTGCGTCAAATCCTTTGGCACGCAAACATTTTGGGCGCAGACCTTGAACAGGACTCAGCACCATCGCTCTCTGCACGCGCCACCCAAAAATGGTTACAAAATGACGTTCCTCGCTTCATTTCCACAATGGCCACCAAAATCTCCGGATACCCATCCGTTAGACTATTGTGTCTGGAGTACTTTGGGAAGCAAGGTTGACACTAAAAAATACCATAGTGTCGATCACCTCAAGCAAGCGCTTCGCCGGGAATGGGCTAAAATACCGCAGAGCAACATTCGGGCAGCGTATGACGGTTTCATTGGCCGTTTGAAAGCCATAAATCGTGCCAAAGTTGACCAATTCGAACAAATCTAAACTTAATCTAAAATCTGATGCTATTTCCGCCATTTTTTGCTTTCATTCAATAAAATTAAAAAAAAATGTAAAAATTAAGGCGTTTGACTTTGTTGTAGTTTTTTTATATCACCTTGTATAGCTCCAATTGTCCTATTGAATTTTTTATCAAAATTTAAATTTTTTTAAAAAGTCCTTCTCATAATATTCTCATCATGTCATACGAAAATAATCGTAACAAATAGAAAAGCAGTTAATTTCGACCGGTCCGAATTTTTAATATACTCCTCCATTTTGAAGGATCTTGAAATTTTTCAAAAAAAAAAATCCGTCGAAAAGTACTATTTAATGAAAACCGTTGTATGGGGACTATACGAAGACGTGGACATATTTTTTTGTCATAGGCTGTAGTACCGATTCCGAACCTCAAATACGAAATTTGAAACAATCCGTTGAATAATGTCGCTAAAATCTTCCAATTTGAAGCAATTCTCTTCCAGGGGCTAAAGTACTCAGAAGGAACTCCTGGTGTGGATTTTGAAACAATTCAATGTGGCTAAAATCAGGAAAATACCGAATATAGGGAGGTACCCTTATATGGGGATATATACAAATCTTTCAAAGGGAAAGGGAAGGGAAAGCTACCAATTTTGATATGAAAGCAGAAAAGTCTGAATCCTTATTTGTTTAAAAATAGCATTTTTTATTGTTTACTAAAGCTGCGCACTTTTTTAATTTTATGTTTGAATTTTCCTTTCAATTCAATCTCTTCAGAAAAAAATTTTCAACATCTTTTTGTGAGTGTAATTTTCAAGGTTTCCTTAGGCATTAAAACGGGTGTTGAGTGAAATTTAAACTCCACCTCCTTGCGTGGCTGTATTTCAATATTGAAATTTGCCAAAATTTTTACCAGGGCAGCTTTGACATTTATAACGCCCATTCGCTTAGCTGAAAAGAGAGGAACAAAAAAAATAGTATAAATAAATAATTTAAAGAAATTATTGATCTGTTCCAGAACTGCAAGAATATAAAAAAAATGTAACAGTATTTTCTATAATAAAATTAAAAAAAAAAATAAAATCTAGTAGATTCTTGCAGGTTCTAGAACAGAGGGTATATGTTAACAAAAGTTGAAATATTTGGGACTCCAGAAAATTACACTGGCCATCTTTGACTTTGAAAATCAAAATTTCGATAGCCTCATTGAGATTTTGTTAAATATAAAAGGACATCATCTTTTATGATGTGGGTCCTTATATAAAATTTTAGAGAATTTGACTTACCAATACAATATCTGGGACCATCACCGAATGGCATAAAGGCCACCAAATTATTCTCCTCCTTTTCCTCAGAATAACGTTCCGGCTTATAATCCATGGGCTGGGGGAAGTATTTCTCATCTCTGCCAATACCCATTATGGGTATAATAATGGCCGTACCCTTCTTAATGACAAAATCATTATCCGCTAAGCGATAATCTTTGGTGCATTCACGATTCCATACGGGTAGGCCAGGATATTTCCGAGCAGTTTCTAAAAAACAACAATTAAATTATCCAAAAATTATTTTAAAATATTTTTTTCGTATACCATTAATACACAAATCCATATAGTGTAAATCCTGCAAAATGTCATATGTCAAATGATCGGACGGCTTGAGATTATGTTTTGCCAAACAATCAAGGACTTCCGCCTGAGCACGCTGCAATATTTCCGGATACATTGCCAACTCGTAGAGGGTATATGCAATTGTCGATGATGTGGTCTCTGAACCGGCAATATAGAAGAGAAGTAAATTTCCCGTAATCGTATCAATGGACAGTGATTTTAGATTTTCTGCAACAGTTTCAACACGCCATGTGGCAGCGTTATCATCTTCACTGATTTGTCCGGAATTTCTGAGTTGCAATAAAAGCTGTAAGAGATCCTTACGAACCACACCATGTTTTTCGCGATATTCAATGGTACGTTTGACAATTTCCCTTAGGTCAGCTGTGATGGGGTCCAAGGTGCCGAAAAGTGCCAGGAATCGGGCAATGCTGAAATTAAATGAGGGAAGGGTGTGATAAGACTGAGAGAATATATTTAAAGGCTTTAAACTTGGATTTTTTAAAGATTTTCAAAAGGCCTTAAACTTGGATTTTTTAAAAATTTTTTCAAAGGCCTCAAACTTGGATTTTTTAAAGATTTTTTTCAAAGGCCTCAAACGTGGATTTTTAAAAGATTTTTTCAAATGCCACAAAGGTGGATTTTTTAAAGATTTTTTCAAAGGCCTCAAACGTGGATTTTTTAAAGATTTTTCAAAGGCCTCAAACGTGGATTTTTAAAGATTTTTTCAAAGGCCTCAAATGTGGATTTTTTAAAGATTTTTTCAAAGGCCTCAAACGTGGATTTTTTAAAGATTTTTTCAAAGGCCTCAAACGTGGATTTTTTAAAGATTTTTTCAAAGGCCTCAAACGTGGATTTTTTAAAGATTTTTTCAAAGGCCTCAAACGTGGATTTTTTAAAGACTTTTTCAAAGGCCTCAAACGTGGATTTTTTAAACTTTTTTTCAAAAGCCTGAAACGTGGATTTTTAAAGACTTTTCCAAAGGTCTTAAACGTGGATTTTTAAAGACTTTTCCAAAGGTCTTAAACGTGGATTTTTTAAAAGATTTTATAGAGGCCTCAAACGTGGATTAAAGATTTATTTTCAAAGGCCCCAAACGTGGACTTTTTAAAGATTTTTCCAAAGGCATTATACGTGGATTTTTTGAAGATTTATCCAAAGGCATTAAATGTGGATTTTTTTGAGATTTTTTCAAAGTAATCAAACGTGGATTTTTTAAACATTTATTCAAAGGCCTCAAACATGGATTTTTTTAAACATTTTTTCAAAGACCTCAATCGTGGATTTTTTAAACATTTTTTCAAAGGCCTCAAACGTGGATTTATTTTTAAAATATTTTCCAAAAAATCAACCGTGGATTTATTTTTAAAATATTTTCCAAAAAATCAAACGTAGATTTATTTTTAAAATATTTTCCAAAAAAATCAAACGTGGTTTTATTTTTAAATACATTCTAAAATAATCAAACGTGGATTTATTTTTAAAATATTTTCCAAAAAAAATCAAACGTGGTTTTATTTTTAAAATATTTTTTAAAAAAATCTAACGTGGATTTATTTTTAAAATATTTTTCAAAAATAATCAGACGTGGATTTATTTTTAAAATATTTTTCCAAAAAAAATCAACCATGGATTTCTTTTTAAAATATTTTCCAAAAAAATAAAACTTGGATTTATTTTTAAAATATTTTCCAAAAAAATCAAACGTGGATTTATTTTTAAAATATTTTCCAAAAATTAAACGTGGATTTATTTTTAAAATATTTTCCAAAAAATTAAACGTGGATTTATTTTTAAAATATTTTCCAAAAAAAATCAAACGTGGATTTTTTGGAGATTCTTTAAAGGCCTCAAACGTGGATTAATTTTTAAAATGTTTTCCAAAAAAATCAAACGAGAATTATTGTAGATTTTTCAGAAGCCTCATACGTGATTTTTTTTAAATTTGCAGAGACCACAAACGTGGATTGATTAAATATTATTCAAAGTCTTAAAATTTTAATGGCCTTAACAATGTTTTTTTTTTTTTTGAGATTTGGAAAAAACGTAAATTTTTAAAAACCGGAATTTTTACAAATTTTCCAGATACCTTAAACGTGGATTTTTAAAGACTTTTCAGAGGTCTAAAACAGGGTTTTTAACGATTTTGAAAAGTCTTTAAAGCTATATTTTTAAAGACTTTTCAGACGCCTCAAATGTGAATTTAAGATTATTAGAGGATTTTTTGGAGATTCTGTAAAGGCCTCAAACGTGGATTAATTTTTAAAATGTTTTCCAAAAAAATCAAACGTGAATTTTTGTAGATTTTTCAGAAGCCTCATACGTGATTTTTTTTAAATTTGCAGAGACCACAAACGTGGATTGATTAAATATTATTCAAAGTCTTAAAATTTTAAAGGTCTTAACAATGTTTTTTTTTTTTTGAGATTTGGAAAAGACGTAAATTTTTAAAAACCGGAATTTTTACAAATTTTCCAGATACCTTTAACGTGGATTTTTTAAAGACTTTTCAGAGGTCCAAAACAGCGTTTTTAACTATTTTGAAAAGTCTTTAGAGGTGGACTTTTAAATGTGTATTAAAGATTTTTAGAGTCTTCAATTTTTGAATAAATTCCCAAGGGCCCCAAATGTTAAGGTGACCTTTTAAAAGTCTGCCATAGAAGAGTTTTGAAAGAGAGGACTTCTAGAGAAATTTCTTTTCTATAGATCTATATTTTTATAGGTCATGTAATGATCTTCAAAAGATGAAGTTTAGAAGATATACTTGAGAATAAATTATTTTAATGGTCTTCTAAAGAACATCTTTGAAGATATTCTAGAGAGGGTCTTTCGAAGTTTTTCCAGAGAAGGATTTTCAAAAATCTTCTCCAGTGTGCCTTACGAAGTCTTTTATTGAAGGCATATCGAATGTCGTACGGCGATGGAAGATGGAATTTATTTATGAATCAAACATTTTAATGTCTTGAGAAGACCTCTAAAGTTCTTCTAGAGAAGGTCATCTTAGGCAGGCCTTTATTATGGTTTTCGAAGAGGGCTTTTCTATCTTTTACCTATAGAAGAATTTTTAAAGTCTTCTTTCTGCAGAAGTCTCTCTTTTGAAATCCGTACCTGTGATGTATGTGGTATACCTGTGAAATAGCCAATATCTATAGAACCATTTCCCACTCTAAAACTTTTCTTTCAAAATCTCTACTTACGGTGGGCACATAAAGTTCATTACATTCCGTATGCGATGTATAACGTGGGTGTTATTGGTTTTGAAAATTCGATCGCTTATCAGACGAAATTCGTTATTGGGATTCTTGAAGCTGTTGATGTCCAGGCCAAATATCACAGATCCAATGATGTCTATGGCATAGCTGGAATATAAGAAGGAAAATGAACTATGGTCCTAATTTTTCATTTCCTCACCCTTACGTTGTTGTAATATCTTTAATATCCAATGACACCTTCTGGCGACCCCCTTCAAATTGCTGCAAAATATGTTCGATCATTTTGTTGCCCACTTCATCGACCGTTTCAAACATGGCCTTCAGTTTTCCACTTGAAAACGAGGGTGATAGCTTGGTTCTCATATTATGCCACGACTGACCTTTAAGACTAAACAAATTGGCCGACAGCGGATCTTTTTTCTCATCCACATAAACTCCGCGATCATGGAAGCTATCAAAATCTTTGGTCAACATTTGTCGGGCCAGTTCGGCATCCCGCACTAGAATGGCTGGCTTAAAGGCTAACATAATGCCAACAATTTTATCCGAAAATCTTTCATAAATATCCGTAATAGCTAGGCCCATTGTTTTTTCTTTACGAAACAACGCACCGAGGGAACCAAAAGGTATAACCGATTCGGCGGCCGGTATACCGTGACGTTGCCATTGATTGTAGTGACGTTTTATCGTCACATAGAGAAATGTTAACACGAATATGGCCAAATATAAAAACATGATTGTTGTTTTCGTTATTCTCCAATTTTGTTTACAAATAAAAGTTTACCGGTTCGGAACACGGCGATTTGATGACTACTTGGCTACTGTCGAAATAATAATGTTTTGACTCAATATTTCTTATCAGAATTTTTTTGGTTGTTAGGCATACCGGTTTTGCAACCACACAGACAGACCCCCTTGTGAGTCGTCATGATAAGCACCTGATTTATCGCTTTTATATCTCCCCTGCATAACTTCACATCAACCGATATTGTGAAATTGTAATATTAGGTTTTAATTGATATGAAAATAAGTGTTTAATTTTCGAAAATATTATGAAATATATAAAAATATGAAATCTTAAAAAATCAGGTTTTTCTATTCTTTAACCAAAAAAAGATCTGCGGTCCCTGAAAAATCATTAAAGAATCCACTTTGGTGTAATTTAAAGCCAAATAAATCCACGTGTGGTGTCCTTTAAAAATATATAAAAACTGCAACGCCTTTTAAAAATCCGTAAAAAAATCCCCGCTTGAGGTCTCTGAAAAATCGTTCAAAAATCCTTGTTTGAGTCATTCGAAAAATCTTAAAAAAATCCAAATTTAAAAAATTCTGAAAAATCCACGATTGAGGCCTCCGAAAAATTAAAAGAAACTCACATTTGATGCCCTTCTAAAAGTCTTTCAATTCTGCGTTTGGAGCCCTTTAAAGAATTTCAGAAATCTTTAAAGAATACATGTTAAAAAACATTTCTGAAAAATCCATATTTGAAACCTCTGAAAAGTCTTTACAAAGTCCATGATTAATACCTTTGAACACTTTTTAAGAAGATCCACGTTTGAGGCTTCTAAACAAATCTTAAAGAATCCACGTTGGGTGCTCTTCAAAAGACTTTCACAGATCTGTAAAAAATCAACGTTGGGCGCCATTTAAAAGACTTTCACAGATCTGTAAAAAATCCATGTTGGGCGCCATTTAAAAGACTTTCACAGATCTGTTAAAAATTCACGTTGGGTGCATTGGGCGCCATTTAAAAGACTTTCACAGATCTGTTAAAACTTCACGTTGGGTGCATTGGGCGCCATTTAAAATACTTTAACAGATCTTTAAAGAATCCACGTTGGGCGCCATTTAAAAGACTTTCACAGATCTTTAAAGAATCCACGTTGGGTGCCATTTAAAAGACATTCACAGATCTTTAAAAAATCCACGTTGGGCGCCATTTAAAAGACATTCACAGATCTTTAAAAAATCACGTTGGGCGCCACTTAAAACTGAAAGATCTTTAATTTTTAGTCTCTACAAAATCTTTAAAAAATCCCCTTTTGTGGTCTACAACTCCACGTTTGTGGTCTCTACAAAATCTTTAAAAAGTCCCCTTTTGTGGTCTACAACTCCACGTTTGTGGTCTCTACAAAATCTTTAAAAAAAATCCACGTTTAAGGCCTTTGGAAAAATCTTTAAAAAAAATCCACGTTTAAGGCCTTTGGAAAAATCTTTAAAAAATCCACGTTTAAGGCCTTTGGAAAAATCTTTAAAAAATCCACGTTTAAGGCCTTTGGAAAAATCTTTAAGAAATCCACGTTTAAGGCCTTTGGAAAAATCTTTAAAAAATCCACGTTAAAGGCCTTTGGAAACATCTTTAAAATATCCACGTTTAAGGCCTTTGGAAAAATCTTAAAAAAATCCACGTTTAAGGCCTTTGGAAAAATCTTAAAAAAATCCACGTTTAAGGCCTTTGGAAGAATCTTTAAAAAAATCCACGTTTAAGGCCTTTGGAAGAATATTTAAAAAAATCCACGTTTGAGGGTTCTGAAAGATCTTTAAAAAAATCCACGTTTGAGGGTTCTGAAAGATCTTTAAAAAAATCCACGTTTGAGGGTTCTGAAAGATCTTTAAAAAAATCCACGTTTGAGGGTTCTGAAAGATCTTTAAATAAAATCCACGTTTGAGGGTTCTGAAAGATCTTTAAAAAAATCCACGTTTGAGGGTTCTGAAAGATCTTTAAAAAAAATCCACGTTTGAGGGTTCTGAAAGATCTTTAAAAAATCCACGTTTGAGGGTTCTGAAAGATCTTTAAAAAATCCACGTTTGAGAGTTCTGAAAGATCTTTAAAAAAATCCACGTTTGAGTGTTCTGAAAGATCTTTAAAAAATCCACGTTTGAGGGTTTTGAAAGATCTTTAAAAAATCCACGTGTGAGGGTTCTGAAAGATCTTTAAAAGAAATCCACGTTTGAGGGTTCTGAAAGATCTCTAATTTTTAATCTCTACAAAGCCTTTAAGAAATCGACTTTTGTGGCCTACAAAATCCTTAAAAACTCCACATTTGTGGTCTTTAAAAAAATCCACGTTTAAGGCCTTGGAAAAATATTTAAAAAATCCACGTTTAAGGCCTTTGGAAGAATCTTTAAAAAATCCACGTTTAAGGCCTTTGGAAGAATCTTTAAAAAAATCCACGTTTAAGGCCTTTGGAAAAATCATTAAAAAATCCAGGTTTAAGGCCTTTGAAAAAATCTTTAAAAAATCCACGTTTAAGGCCTTTGAAAAAATCTTTAAAAAAATCCACTTTTAAAGCCTTTGAAAAAATCTTTAAAAAATCCACATTTAGGTCTTTGGAAAAAATTTTAAAAATCCAAGTTTAGGACCTTTCGAAAAGTCTTTAAAAAATCCACGATTAAGACCTTTGGAAAAATCTTAAAAAATCCACATTTAAGCCCTTTGTAAAAATCTTTACAAAAATCCACATTTAAGACCTTTGGACAAAACTTAAAAATCAACGTTGGAGGCCTCTCCAGTTCTTTTCACATTCTGTGAAAAAAAATTAAATCGATAAACCCCAAACAAAACGTTTCTCTTTTTTTCGAGTAATCCCCATTTGAATGTAACAATCCACCGCATAACGCCACGGATTTAATTCATTCCGCAGAGCTCATTTCATTCATGTACAGATATTTGCCTTGACTGACTGCCAGTCAGTCAGCCGGCCGGCCGGTCGGTCGGCCTGCTTGCTTGATTTACATTCCAAAGAGCAATGATAAGCGTGAACTTATTTTCATTATCGACAAATTGGAGGAATAATGCAAAATACCGCCTGTCGGCTGCTGTTGAATGGATGATGCATCCATCCGCATCGCCAACACCATCATCATCACCATTATTCAACTCCCAAAATGAGTTGAAATTGCAGTAAAGATGGCTTAAGGTCTTGCATTGGCTTGGCACACAAACACATATATATGTGTATGTTAATATGTATGTGTGCATGTTAATAACTACATGGGAATTGTGTTCTTAATTAAAATTAACCCTTTTTGATTAATTGTCCACCCTCTCCGTTCCCGCCGACAGCCAACATGACTTTTGTAATAAAGTGTTGACAATTAAGAATATTATTGAAACACATCAGACCATGATCTACAAAAAGTACAGAACTACAATGCATATTCCCAATTATAGGGGCTGGCTGACAGCTTTCCTTTGCCATAAGCGATGATTACACACAACTTTTTTATAGATCTCTTTTTATTCGCCATTAAATGGATATTAAGCGAATGTTGTATTTGTTGTTGCATAAAATGATGGCCTTAAGCTGTTAAATGTATCAGCAGAATACAATCAAATTTTTAATTATTTTTTTTACACACACATAAAACATCGTGACCATTCAGAAAATAATTCAAAGTGAATGGATTTCATATAAAATTTTGGAAGCTCATGTGAAGAAAAATATTGAATGGAGACAATGAAGAATGAACGGTAATAGAAAGGTTTAATTGAATATTAAAATATATTGAGGGCAAGTGACATGAAGGAATGAATTGGGGGTAGAATTAAGAGAACGTAGATTTTTTAAAAATATTTTTTTCTGGGATCAATAAATGCAAATAAACTAGACTAATAAACGTGGAATTTTTAAAGAATATTTTTTCAAGGACTAATAAACGTACATTTTTTAAAGAATATTTTTTCAATACCCAATAAACGTGGATTTTTTAAAGAATATTTTTTCAAGGACCAATAAACGTGGATTTTTTAAAGAATATTTTTTCAACACCCAATAAACGTGGATTTTTTTAAAGAATATTTTTTCAATACCCAATAAACGTGGATTTTTTAAAGAATATTTTTTCAAGGACCAATAAACGTGGATTTTTTAAAGAATATTTTTTCAAGGACCAATAAACGTGAATTTTTTAAAGAATATTTTTTTAAGGGCCAATAAACGTGGATTTTTTAAAAAGTATTTTTCAAGGACCAATAAACGTGGATTTTTTAAAGAATATTTTTTCAAGGACCAATAAACGTGGATTTTTTAAAGAATATTTTTTTCAACACCCAATAAACGTGGATTTTTTAAAGAATATTCTTTCAACATCCCGTGGATTTTTTAAAGAATATTTCTTCAAGGACCAATAAACGTGGATTTTTTAAAGAATATTCTTTCAACATCCCGTGGATTTTTTAAAGAATATTTCTTCAAGGACCAATAAACGTGGATTTTTTAAAGAATATTTTTTTCAATATCCAATAAACGTGGATTTTTTAAAGAATATTTTTTTCAATAGCCAATAAACGTGGGTTTTTAAAGAATATTTTTTCAATAGCCAATAAACGTGGATTTTTTCAAAGAATTTTATTTCAAGGACCAATAAATGTGGATTTTTTAAAAAGTATTTTTCAACACCAATTAACGTGGATTTTTTAAAGAAACAAAAAACGTGGATTTTTAAAGAATATTTTTTCAAGGATCAATAAACGTTTATTCTTTAAAGAATATTTTTTTCAAGGAACAATGAACGCAGATTTTCTAAAGAATATTTTTTTAAGTACCAATAAACATGGATTTTTTAAAGAATATTTTTTTCAAAAACCAATAAACGTGGATTTTTTAAATAATATTTTTTCAAGGACCTATTAACGTCGATTTTTATTTAAAAGTGCTTTTCTCCACCCATCAAACCTGTAAACATGGATTTTTTAAATAATATTTTTTCAAGGACCAATTAGACCAATAATGTTTGATTTTTTCAAAGCCATCATAACTCAAAAACGACTTCTTCGTTACGACTGAAAATTGATGAGGAGGTAGCCTAGAGGCATTTGACGGATATAGGATATTATTGATACTGCACCTGTACTAACAATTGATTTCATTAAATTGGTCAAACAGAGAGAGGTAGAATTCTGAAATTTGGGTGGATGGGGTGTAGAATTGATACTCTAAAGCATTTTTACACCCACAGTCATATGGCTAGAAAGGATATAAGGGTGAGATAAAAAAACTTCAACAAAGTCATATGCCATAATTTTTACATTTGTTTTAATTTTATTGAATGAATGCAAAAAATGTCGGAAATAACATCAAATTTTAGAATCAGTTTAGATTTGTTCGAATTGGTCACCTTTGGCACGAATTATGGCCTTCAATGAATCCGTCACACGCTGCCCGAATGTTACTCTGAGGTATTTCGGCCCAATCCCGGCGAAGCGCTTGCTTGAGGTGATCGACACTTTGGTATTTCTAGTGCCAACTTTGCCCTCCAAAATACTCCAGTCACAATAGTCCAACGGATTGATATCCGGAGATTTTGGAGGCCATTGTGCGCTGGAAATGAAACGAGGAACCTCATTTTGTAACCATTCATGGGTGGTGCTTTTTGAGTGCGATGGTGCTGAGTCCCCTTGGAATGTCCAAGGTCTGCGGCCAAAATGTTTGCGGCTTAAATGTTTAAGGCTTAACTACACCCTCCAGAATATTTTTGCGATAATTTTCGGCATTTATTCTGATGCCACGGTCGAATAATACGAGCGGAGAGCAACCATCGGCTGTTATGGCGGTCGACACCATCACCATGACCGGCGCTTGAGTTCTGGTGGTCAACCGAAGGTGCCCTTTTTCACCTGACCTCTTTGGCAAGCGCCGATCACACGATTATTTTGTTTGTTTACAAACTACTGGACAACGAATGTTTTTTCATCGAAGAAAACCAAATTCGGTAGTTCACCACTTTCGGCCAAGCGAAGCAACTCTTTAGCTCTTTTGAGTCTATTTTCTTGCTGTTACGGTATAAATTCTTGCACTTTTTGGAATTTCAATGGCTTTACCCCGAGCTTATTTTTCAATATTTGCCGAATGGAATATTTCGATATGTTCAGCTCACGAGCCATTTTTCAGCCACTGCGACGCGGGTTTCGATCAAGTCGCTTCTTTACTTTTCGAACCATTTCTGCTGATGCTGCTGTTTTCTTTCGTCCACTTCCTTGACGTCGGGCTGCGCCATCAGTATCACGGTAACGAGCGATGGTACGAGACACAAAAGATTTATTCACATTTAAATGCTGAAGTGCTCAAATGATAGCCACTTGTGGTTTTCCAGAGAGAAAAAATCACACTATCACGCTTGAATTCCATCACGAATAACTTTTTTCTGAAAAATTCTCACCAAGATGCTTTTGTACGCTTGTAAACAATATAATTAGCTGTCACTGGAATAATGTTAACAGCTGTCGGACGAGTGGCTTATAAATGACAGCAGTCTGAAGTTGTTTGCAGTTTTTTCTGCTCGCCCTGTATGTCGTCCGTCTGTCTGTCTATATTGGCTGGCTAGGGCGCACGATAACTCTCGAGGGGCGTATCCGTTTTGAAACTAATCGTAATATTATTATCAAACTTATATCGAGTTCGGAGAAGAGCAAAATCGAAAGACCAAAGTTTTCAAAAAAAAAATAAACAAATAAATAAATAAAATAAAAATAAATAAATAAAATATGTTTTACTGCAGAAAAAGAGAAAGGATAATTTTGCTCCAACTTTGCGAATCCTAATATTTGCATCAGTGCTAAGTTTGTGCCACTTCATCAGCAAAAAGTCCTTCATAAAATTTTAGATTCGTTCCAACAGTTCGTGTTAGACGTTATTAGTACTCAAAATGTTTCAATCAAAACTGCATACATCTTACAATATTTTCAGAATTTCACGGTTCTCAGGTGCAAAAATTCTCTTATATAATGTAATGCAAGTATCCGATTGTCTTCAAATTACACACATCACATTATTTTCATTAACATAAGTTCTGGTGTGAAGATGGAATATATCGGTCTACTCTTTCTGGTACCTCCCACACTTCTCCCACTTCTACAAACGCAAGATCTGCTGAGAAGATGAGATATATGGGTCCAAGTCTGAATGAAATCCGAAATTAACATCGAATTTCATTCAGGCTTGGTACATCACAATATTTCCCTCAACATAAGATATGTTATAAAGATTTTAGAGATCGGACCATTTGATCTGGTACCTCCCCCACATAGGTTCAAGATTTTGAAAAAAAAAAACGCTCAAAGAAGGCGAAAAAACATCAAACTCTCTTCAAATTTCACACATCCAAACATTTTTGCTAATACAAGATCTGTTGTGAAAATTATATATATCTGTGAACCCCTTCTTGTACCTCACCCATAAGAGGTGATAGTTTTCAATATTTTATGTGTCATTATTTGTTTGAAAAGTCGGCGATTATTTACAACTTGCTATATCTGAATATTTATCGCAACCACAAACCTAAGGTGAATATGGAATTCATGATTTCGCACAAAATTGGATATAAATGTTCAATTTTCTTGCAATTTTGCCCATACCAATATTTTTTCTGTATAAGATGAAGTATGAAAATGGAATACTTAGGTCAACAATATCTGGTACCTTACGCACATTTTCTTCATATTATCAAATATTTCATATAATGTGAAGGAGGTGACTAATATAGTCCAAACCTGACACGTCGAAATATTTTTTTCATATTTATTAAGGTCCCATACGAAATGGACAATATTGGCCCATTCCTTCGGAAACTACTCTATAGAGGGTCAACATTTTGAGTAATCATAACAGAAGTAAAAATATATTTAAATATTCGAACATTGGCTGAGAGTATAAATCTGTCGGTAAAACCGACTGATGCTTTTCGACTTGTTTAAAATGTTTTTGAATGGACCGTGTTTTGAAATCTGCTAGAAGTGTGAATATTTTATATTTTTGGGATCTCCAGAGCTTTAACCGTGAATTCACTTTTCAAACATTAAAAATGTTGATTTGCTGAATTTAAAAATATTATTTTATTTTTATGGCATAAAATTTAACAACAGTCGCATAAAACGAATAAATGACACAGTCTACCTATGCAGGTACATATGAGGTCTCTTAAATTTACTAAATAAAAATACATACTTAAAATGTACCACACAAATTTGCACTCTGAGATGACATTGACCAACAACCGTATGGTAAAATGGTATCATGGCCGACACGTTCCATCCATCAGCCGCTATTGAAAACGTTTATCCATTTTAAACATCTGCCTCGATGGATAGAAAAATGAGTGTGTAATTGAGCGAATGCATCTTTCATGATATTCATGCAAAGTGTGAGTGTGTGTGTAGGTCCCTTTATATATGCGGACATATGGGTCAATATACATGGCATGACAAGAAAAGCAGTATTCATCTTCTTTCTGCAAAACTAAAATACCATGTGGAATTTATAGAATATTTTCATATATATTTTTTTAAATTCATATCAAAGCAACGCTTGAAAAATCTAACCCCTTATTCAAACGCATGTGCATGTGTGCGTCTCGCTTTTGGTATTAGCCACATAATATGGCCAGCAACATTGCCTTAACCCTCTGTTACATAAGTTCATTGCGTCGTGTACTAGATTTCTCACATTAAAGTACATCATATTTATTATTATTATGATGATGTTTATTTTAGTCGACTACCGACCGACCGACAAACCGACCATATTTAGAGTCGGTCACTTTGGCATTAACACTTGTGACGTACGCCTGTGGCATACAAATTGTTTAGTTTTTCAGGCGGGCGTGAGACGTATTTAATATGCATTGCTGCATACCAAAAATTTTGATCCACTCTACGCGTGAGTGATTTTATACCATCGGGTATAGAGAGCATTACAAACAAGTTCGTTTTAGGCCTGGTCGTTTTGGTTTGCATTGAAATGTCAGATGTCACATGCAAAAACGGTATTATAACAAGTTAAAAGTTCGAGTATTTAAATATATTTTGACTTGTGTTATGATTATTCGAACTGTTGACACTCTGCGGGTCAATGAAGAAATGGCTTAATATTGCCCAGAAAAAATAGCCCGATCTCTACCATATATATGACAAATGGAAATATTGAGACGTGACAAGTCTGAATGGAATCGAATGTTAATTTCGCTTCATGGATATTCAAAATTTTGAACCTTTGTGGGGGAGGTACCAGAAGGAGTGTACCGATGCTTTCCATCTTCACAGCAGATCTCCTGTTAAGGGAAATAATGAAATGTGTGAAATATGAAGAGAACCGGATGCTGAATTCGGATTTTATAGAAGCTTTGGTTATTCAAAATTTTGACCCTTTGTGGGGGAGGTACCAGAAGGAATGCTCCGATATCCACAATCTTTATAACAGATCTTCTGCTGGTAGAAAAAATATTGAGATGTGCCAAGTCTGAATCTAATCGAATGTTATTTTCGCGTTTTTTTAAATATCTACAATTTGGCCCTTTGCGTCGAAGCATTTGTATCTTTTAAATTCGGACTTCTATTGCCCATTTGGTGCAAAATTAATTTGAAATTATATAAAGATATATATGGAAGCTATATCCAAATCTGAGCCGATCTCAATAAAATTTGGCAAAGATATTTCTGAGCTGTATTTGATATATTTCCCTGAATATCGTTGGAGTCCATACTACGGCTGTGGGGAGCAAATACAACAAATCGGATGAACAATATATATGGGAGCTATATCTATATCTGATCCGATCTTCACCAAATTTGACATACTAGCTTCTAGACTCAATTCGGTCGTATGTGCCAAATTCCAGGGTATAAAAAGAAATAAAAATATTTGTAATTTTCGAAGATTAAAACACTTTTTACAAAAATCGATATAATTTTTATAAAAATGTTTGTCGCTCGTAATCTATATCTATAAAAGAGGAAAATGTTTGTATGTTTGTTTGTTTGTTTGTTTGTTTGTTTGTTTGTTTGTAATTTATGGACTCGAAAACCGCTGAATAGATTTTCCTGAAAATTTCCATATATACTGCAACATCGCCTGAAAGTAACATAGTCTATATACATTTTTGAATTTCCACTTGGAACTGGAGATATAGCATCAGAATCGGAGGTACCTCCCAAAAATTCAGATTTTATATGCACATATCTATTGATTGGTTGAAGATACAGTCTCCAAATTTGGAATACGTAACGTAATTTGGAACAAAAATAAGTTTGCCAAATTATATTGTAATCGGTTCAGATTTGGATATAGCTCCCATATATATTTTCGACCGATTTCGTTCATTTGATGCCTCAAACACAATATGAATGTTTGATTCCAATGAAATTTGGAATGTGTGACGGGATTTAATCCGAAAATAAATTTGTCAAATTATATTGAAATCGGTTCAGATTTGGATATAGCTCCCATATACATTTTCGGCCGATTTCATGTATTTGGTGGACCAAACTCGATATGTATTTCCAATTGTAATGAAATTTAAAATAAGTAACGGAATTCGGAGCCAAAATGAATTTGTCAAATTAAATTGAAATCGGTTCAGATTTGGATATAGCTCCCATATATATATTTTCGACCGATTTCGTTCATTTGATGCCTCAAACACAATATGAATGTTCGATTCCAATGAAATTTGGAATGCGTGACGGGATTTAATCCGAAAATAAATTTGTCAAATTATATTGAAATCGGTTCAGATTTGGATATAGCTCCCATATATATTTTCGGCCGATTTCAAGCATTTGATGCACCAAACACGCTATGTATCTCTAATTTCTATGAAATTTGGAATGTGTAGCGGAAATTAAAACAAATATACATTTGTCAAATTATATTAAAATCGATTCTGATTTGGATATAGCTCTCATATATATTTTCGACCGATTTCACGTATTTTATGCACCATACACGATATGTATGTTCGATTCCAAAGAAATTTGGAATATGTAACGGGATTTTGATTAGAAAATAAATTAGTCAAATTATATTAAAATCGGTTCAGATTTGGATATAGCTCCCATATATAGTTTCCGCCGATTTCACATATTTGATGCACAAAACACGATACGTATTTCCGATTCCAATGAAATTCGGCATGAGTGACTAAATTTGGTACAAAAATAAATTTGACAAATTATATTCAAATACGCTCAGATTTGATTATAGCTCCCATATATATACTCAGCCGATTTCACATATTTGATGCACCCAAAGACAGAGAGACGAAATCTGGCACCAGAAAACATTGCCAAATTATATTGAAATCAGTTGAGGTTTGGATATAGCTAACATATATATTTCGGCCGATTTCATACATGTTATGCAACAAACATGATATATATGACCGATACCAATGAAATTCAGAATGTGTGGCGGATTTTGGTTACAATAATAAATGTGACAAATTAATTGGAAATTAGTTAAGATTTGGATATAGCTCCCATATATATATTATCGGCCGATTTCACATATTTGACGCACCAATTTCAATGAAATATGAAAGGTTTGGCGGAGTTTGGAGTAAAAGTAATTTTTTTGAAATTATATTTAAATCGGATCAGATTGGGATAGGATTTTAATAAGAACCATTGACCCACAACGCCTTAGGCTAACACTAAAAAACAACACAACAATTGATTTGAAATACGCTTATTACGGCGAAGTATGTTGCTATCTCGAATTCACTAATTGCAATAGAAATGCCACTCAACTTCAAAAGATTGCAGTTTACTGCAAGCTTGGTATTTGCTATGAAATAAATAAATCCGAAGGACAAACCCTTCGTGTATGTATGTCATGTTACTGCTTTTCTAATGGTTTTGGTTATTTACGCATTAAAGTAGTGCAATAATTTTTTTTTTTAATTTTTAAATTTGTTTTTTTTTTTTTTTTTTTAACCAACATATATTCGTAAATAAAATTTTGAATGCATATAAAATCAAAAGGGGTAGCGAAGCGCACCGGGTTCAGCTAGTACCCTATATTTACGAAAAAAATTGTATAATTATACCCTCAGCCATATAGAGGGTCCGGCTACAGAGGGTATATATCATTTGATACGGTCAAAACGTGCCTAGTCGAAATAACGGTTTTAGACCCTAGGTCTCTTTGGACCAAATCCGTTTCAGAACATTTGGAGTCGATCTAGCGATGTCCGTCCGTCCGTCCGTCTGTCTGTCTGGCTGGCTGGTGCGTACGATAACTCTCGAAGGGAGTATCCGATTTGGTCCAAACTTTGTACATCGTAATATTTTTGTCAAACTTAGATCGAGTTCGGAGATGGGCAATATCGGTCCACTCCTTCTGGTACCTCCCCCACAAAAGGTCGAAATTTGCAAAATATTTATTATTTGCACAGAAAGAGAGGGGATAATCCGATTTTGCTCCAACTTTGCAAAACCTAATATTTGCATCATTTCTAGATCAGGTGTGAAAATGGACAATATCGGTCCACTCCATCAAGTACCTCCCCCACAAACGGTCAAAATATTGAATAATTACAACTCTCATAAAATGTGATTTAAGAGTCCGATTGTCTTCAAATTTTATACATCCCAATATTTATATTAACCCAAGCTTTGGTGTTAAGATGGAATATATCTGTCCACTCCTTCTGGTACCTCCCCCACAAATGGTCAAATTTTTCAAAAATAAAATATATTTTTTGCACAGAAAGAGAAACGATTATCCGATTTTGCTCCAACTTTGCAAATCCTAATATTTGCAACAGTGCTAGGTCTGGTGCGAAAATGGACAATATTGGTCCACTCCTTCGGGTACCTACCCCACAAAGGGTCAACATTTTAAATAATTACATCTCTCATAAAATGTGATGTAAGAGTCCGATTATCTTCAAATTTCACACATGCCAAGGTCTGGTGTTAAAATGGGCAATATCGGTCCACTCCTTCTGGTACCTCCCCCACAAAAGGTCGAAATTTTCAAAACAAATTTTTTGCACAGAATGAGAAACGATGATCCGATTTTGCTCCAACTTTGCAAATCCTAATATTTGCAACAGTGCTAGGTCTGGTCCGAAAATGGACAATATCGGTTCACTCCTTCAAGAACCTCCCACACAAATGGTCAAAATTTTGAATAATTACAACTCTCATAAAGTGTGATTTAAGAGTTCGATTGTCTTCAAATTTCACCCATCCCAATCATTTTATTAGCCAAGGTCTGGTGTTAAGATAGAGTATATCGGTCCACTTCTTCTGGTACCTCCCCCACAAATGGTCGAAATATTTTCTGCACAGAAAGGGAAGCAATAATCTAATTTTGAAAAACATAATAGTCAAAGAAAGCAAAATAAGGATCCAACTCTCTTCAAATTTCACACATACAATAATTTTTGCTAACACCAGATCTGTTGTGAAGATGCTATATATCTGCGAACTCAGCGATTCTTTACAATTGCTATATCCATTTGCTATACTTTATTTTTTTTTTATATATATAATTGTTTTTATATATAATAATATTTATATCATATTTATTTAGGTGGGATACGAAATGGACAATATTGACCGATTCTTTCAAAACCCACTCCGTAGAGGGTGAAGAGGGCTGAGGGTATACATCTGTCGGCAAAACCGACCGATACTTTTTTACTTGTTTTTTGAGAGAAATTACTGTTATGTTTCCTCTACGTTGTCTGTAAGTCAGTCTCTTGGATCAGTAGCATAATGAGAGACCTCCCTGTAAAATTTTAATCTTGTTCATATTTAGGTAAGTTTTTCATAAAATGGTGGTGTGGGTGTTATATTAGGTTTCAGATTCTTAATAATAAGTAGAATTTCTCGTAGAAAACTAATATCTAACTCTGGACAAAAATTTGGGGCTGGGTGACACTGATTTCTCCTCTTCAGATTTACTTGGATATTAATAGTTTTTTATTTACTACGTATTAAAAACTATATCCTCCCACTCAATGTGAAAGTTTATTGAATTTGTTATTAATTATTTCTTCATAAAATTTTAGTCTGTTAGCAATAGTACATGTGTTACATATCATAGTTACCGATGTAATAACATTTCTTATCAGATGCCAATATCGAATACATCCACTCACTCTCTGAAGGTGTAGCGACACGAGTGATGTGAATGAATGCAGTTATCACAACACAACAGCGAGAGCGTTGAACGAACGAACGAAAATTTCTACTCTTTGAAAATGTTAAACTGCAATTAAATTTGGCTTGGAAGCGGAACGTGTCATGGATAAAATGGAACTGGTGACAAAACGGGAATGTAGCCATGGTTTCAATATTTAGAGCAATTTGTGAAATACAACAACATATTTTTTAGACGTTGATACAACAACATAGATCATATCACAAAACAAAACGACAGATATGTTCCAGCGCAATTCAGATAAATGAAAAAAAAACACACACACAAATAAAACGAATATGTTGGGGAAAACAACGCAGGTGGAGAGTGACCGATTATGGGGCACTGTACTCAAGACATATGATATTTATGTGAGTGTACTAAAAATACTAAAAAAGTACTAAAAAAATAATTGAATTGAATGTATTTGGTCAAAAGGATAGAGGTAAAATTCTGAAATTTTGGATGATCGATGCTGATGGTTTATATTATAGATGCACTAGAGATTTTTTGAAATGTATACTAAAAGGTTACTAAAAAATAACTAAAAATCACTATATTGGGTATTATGTGGACGGATAGAGCTATAATGTAGATATCCACGCTTCAGGTGACCCCTGAAAAAATATTCTTTAAAAAATCCACGCTTCAGGTGGCCCCTGAAAAAATATTCTTTAAAAAATCCACTCTTCAGGTGGCCCCTGAAAAAATATTCTTTAAAGAATCCACGCTTCAGCTGGCCCCTGAAAAAATATTCTTTAAAAAATCCACGCTTCAGGTGACCCCTGAAAAAAATATTCTTTAAAGAATCCACGCTTCAGCTGGCCCCTGAAAAAATATAAAATATAATATTCTTTAAAGAATCCACGCTTCAGCTGGCCCCTGAAAAAATATTCTATAAAAAATTCACGCTTCAGGTGACCCCTGAAAAAAATATTCTTTAAAGAATCCACGCTTCAGCTGGCCCCTGAAAAAATATTCTTTAAAAAATTCACGCATCTGGTGGCCCCTGAAAAAAATATTCTTTAAAAAATCCACTCTTCAAATGGCCCCTGAAAAAATATTCTTTAAAGAATACACGCTTCAGCTGGCCCCTGAAAAAATATTCTTTAAAAAATCCACGCTTCAGGTGACCCCTGAAAAAATATTCTTTAAAAAATCCACGCTTCAGGTGACCCCTGAAAAAATATTCTTTAAAGAATCCACGCTTCAGCTGGCCCCTGAAAAAATATTCTTAAAAAATCCACATTTCTTGGTTAGAAAAGATATTTTTTTTAACCACGCTTCAAATGGCCCTTATAAAATATTCTTTTTTAACCGCGCTTCAAATGGTCCATATAAAAATATTCTTTTTTATCCACGCTTCAAATGGCCCTTATAAAATATTCTTTTTTAAAAATCCACGCTTCAAATGGCCCTTATAAAAATATTCTTTTTTACAAATCCACGCTTCAAATGGCCCTTATAAAAATATTCTTTTTTTAAAATCCACGCTTCAAATGGCCCTTAAAAAAATATTCTTTTTTTAAAATCCACGCTTCAAATGGTCCATATAAAAATATTATTTTTTAAAAATCCACGCTTCAAATGGCCCTTATAAAAATATTCTTAAAAAAATCCACGCTGCAGGTGGCCCTTAAAAAATATTCTTTAAAAAAATCCACGTTTCCGGGTGGCCCTTATAAAAATATTCTTAAAAAAATCCACGGTGCAGGTGGCCCTTATAAAAATATTCTTAAAAAAATCCACGCTGCAGGTGGCCCTTAAAAAATATTCTTTAAAAAATCCACGTTTCCTGTTTAAAAAAAATTTAAAAAATCCGCGTTTTCTGGTTAAAAAAATCCACGTTTCCTGGTTAAAAAAATATTTTTTTAAAAATCCACGTTTCCTGGTTAAAAAAAATTTTTTTAAAAATCCACGTTTCCTGGTTAAAAAAATTTTTTTTTTTTAAAAAATCCACGTTTCTTGGCCAGAAAATTTTTTTTTTTAAAAAATCCACGCTTATTCATCCTCGAAAATATAATATTTATTGACCCTTAAAAATCCACGCTTACTCGTCCTTAAAAAAATAATATTTTAAGACCCGGGTTTATTGGTCCTTAAAAAATATTTCTTAAAAATATCTACGCATATTCGTCCTCGAAAAAAATTTTTTTTTAAAAATCAACGATTCTGAAAAAAAAAATATTTTAAAAAAAGTTCACGCTTATTCTTCCTTGAAAAAATATTTTTTTTTTAATCTACGCTTCCTCGTCTGAAAGAAATATTAGACAAAATTCACGCTTATTCGTCCTACGCTTCTTGGTCTGAAAAATATTTTTTAAAAAAAATCACGCTTATTCGTCCTCGAAAAAATAATTTTCAAAAAATTAACGCTTATTCGTCCTCAAAAAAATATGTTTTTTTTTTTAAATCTACGCTCCTTGATCTGAAAAAAATTAAAAAAAATCCACGCTTATTCGTTCTTGAAAAAATATTTTTTAAAAATCTATGCTTCTTGGTCTGAAAGAAATATTAAAAAAAATCCACGCTTATTCGTCCTAGGGTTCTTCATCTGAATTTTGTTTTTAAATCCACGCTTATTCGTCCTCGAAAATAAAATTTTCAAAAACCCAGGTTTATTGGTCATTGAAAAATATTCTTAAAAAAATCAAAGCAAGTTGGTCTGAAAACAATTTTTTGTTATTTAAATCAAAACTTCTTGGTCTGGAAACTATATATATATATATATATATATATTTTTTTTAAAATCCGCTCTTATTGATCCTTGGAAAAATATTCTTCAAAAAATCCACATTTATTGGTCCTTGAAAAATATTCTTTTAAAAAATCCACGTTTATTGGTCCTTGAAAAATATTCTTTAAAAATCCACATTTTATGGTCTGATAGTCCTTGCGAAAATAATCTAATAATAGCAGACACGGCCAGGTACAGAAGTATATTTGGTAATTTTGGTGAATATCGTTTCAAATTTGGATAACGCTCCCCTACATTTATCCGATTTTACTGATTTGATTATGTAATATCAGCCTAAATTGAATGGATTTTTACACATTCAACTAAATTTATCGTGGAAGTTAATACGACATTTTGTAAAACCTGATTCGATACAGAATTGTTCATATAATCTTCCTCGAAGTCGTTTTATGCATTATTCTCATTTCAAATTATAACTGCTCTAATTGCCAATATAGACGTTTATTTATAACGGATACCTCTGCATAGTGGTATATAGGGTACCGCGCCCGTCAGATTTTTGACATTCACATTTTTTGACTGTTTACTTTTCTGAGCAGTATTGAAGTTAATTTTAAAAAGCACTTTACAAAACACATGACTAACATATAATACCCAATTATGTTCCAAAGTCTATATACCCATTTATCATAGAGAGACATTTATGCGAGCATAAACTTATAAATGCACAACATGCACTCAAAATTACATAGCTAACACTAGGCATGCGTAACGCTGGCAATATGCACTTTGAAGCTGCTGCTGCTTCGCTGTGAGTCATGCTGCGGTTAAACAAACCTTTGTAGAAAAAGTAAATCAAATAACAAATCATTGCAGGTGCTCTGGTACTAGCATGGTAGAAAAATACAGGTAGATGCATCAACGCTTGGGAACATTGATATGTCAAAATTTTTTAAATATTTCTGCAAAAATAAGTACATTTGTCTATGTTTTACCACACAACACCAAGCGGAGGTTGCTATAATATGCATTTTTTGATCATTTTTACAAATTTGAGTAATTTTTCATTCAAAAATTTCGATTCCAAAATTGGTTTGACAGTTCATTGTCCCAGCAGCTGTGTCGAAGCGTCTACCTATATTCTTCTACCATGGGTACTAGTCACCGCTGCAATAGTGCGTCTACCTGGAATTGACTTAACAAACTCACCACTTGGAGGTTTTTTCCTATTTCTTTAACCAGTTACAATTTAATTTGCAATCCCCTTTCTTTTCTCTGAGAACTTCTTACATTTGTTAATCCAAAAGATAAATTAAATGAGAAAAAAGAAAAGCTATCAGAGATAGTCACATAAGTTGCCCACATACGAACAAATTTGCGGTCACAGCATAAGAAACAACACACACGGCAAATCTTGTTGGCGGCTTTTAATTCACATCATTTCTCTCGGTGAATCTGCTTCTGTGAATTGAATTTGAATTTGTGTTGCATGCAAATGTAAAATACAAGGAGGGGGAACCACAACAACAACTTTTGTACCTTTGCATCTCCATACTTACATATGTATGTAGGTTTACACAAAACAACAGTCCACAAGAGTGAGGTTATGTATTTGCATACGTAAACAGGTACCGGGTATTATTCTTCTTTTTCTTTTGTTGTCAGTTTTCCTCTTTTATTTTCGATGGTTATATAATGTTGCAACATGTAAAGTTGCATGTATTATCATATTGTTTGAAACTGCTAGATTATATTAACAATGGGGAGGGGGGGGGGAGGTAGTCTATTGTCATATGAAACGATAATTTAGCATGCTACCATCGATGCAATACCGAAACAGATCTATTTTAGGAACGATACAATTTTTTGTATGGAATTATTTGGTTCGAAATCAGTATTTAAAATACAATAAATAAAAATAAATATATAAATAAAAAATAAATACATAAAAAATAATAAAATAAAAATAAAAATAAAAATAATAATTTTATAAAAATTAAAAAAAAAATTGATTTAAAATCCATATTTTATCCATAAGAAAAATCCGAAAATTCTTGATCAGGAATTTCTTGATAATATCATAATTACAATTATTTTTCCAGAAGATGTTCTTGTAAATTTAGTTTTAGAAAAAATAAAAAAAAGTTTAGTTGTGAGCAACTATTCATTAAAACATCCATAACATTTAGTCAGGAAACTCTTAAAAATCTACGGTTTTTGGTATGAAAATCATAAAAATATTTCCAGATATTTTATTTATCCGGGAGGTCTTTAAAAATACGTTTACAAAATAAGCGATTTTAAATTAGAAGATCCTTAAAAAAATTGTTTTTATAAATGCTGAAAAAGTCAAATTATTTTTTGCAGTGAGAAATGTTTCTAAATGATCAGTGATTTTTTACCAGAAGATTGAGAAATGAAATGATTTTCACCTAAATCCTAATTGAAGCAAATTTGGTACCATTTAGGGCACTTCCTACTCTTAGTACAATTTTCAAAAAAAAAAAAAAAAAAAAAAAAAAATCTGTCTATATCAGCCCTAGTTCCCCAGCATAATTCTTTCCTCAAATCTTTTATACTTTTAGTACAAATTTACTTCGAATTAAAAAAAAGTAAAAACCGGACCGAACATTGAATATTCTCCACTATTTGGAACGAATTTGGCAATTTAAAAAAAATAAATAAATAAATAAAAAAATAATAATAAAATCCGTTAAAAATTCTCTTAAAATCTTAAAAATACCGAATGTAGCCGTTATATTAGGGTCTATACGATGACGTGGACCTGCATAGGCCACTTTTGCCATAAGACATTACAATATTCAAATGCAAAAATTTTTTTTTTTTCAATTTTTGCATTTGAATATTGTAATGGCTTATGGCAAAAGTGGCCTATGCATCATCAAAATACCGAATAAAGGAAGTTACCATGAGGGCTTTACCAAAACGTGGACCTGCACAGACACTTTTCTGTTAGAGGCTGTAGTATCTATTACGAATTTCAAATACCAAATATGAAACAATTCCGGTTAATAATGTCGCTAAAATTATCAAAATACGGAATATCGGGAGGTGCCGTTACATGGGTGCTATACGAAGGCGTGAAGCTGAACAGACAATTTTCCGCCTTCAGCTGTAGTATCCATAACGAACTTCAAATACCAATTTTAAAACAATTCCGGTAAATAATGTCGCCAAAATCATCAAAATACCGAATATCGGGGGGTACCGTTATATGGGGGATATACGAAGACGTGGACCTACATGGCCCTTATTCAATACCAAAAGTCCTGCAGACATAATATACATTGGAGTAAGACTTTTTCAAAATACTTCATTTCGATCGGAAGCTAGGGTGATTTCCACAGACAGACAGACGGACGGACATCGCTAAATCGACATAGAATTTTATGCTGATAAAGAATATATATAATTAGTGGAGTCTAAAATGTATGACGGAATGACAAACTTAATACACCCTCCATACTATGGTCGAAGGTATAAATTTTGCAAGTTATGACAGATAAAAGTATTGAAAATTGTGACCTTTGGAGGTGAGGTACCAGAAGGTTTTCGCAGATATACAGCATCTTCACAACAGATTTTGTGCTAGTAAAAATGTTTGTATGTGTGAAATTTGAAGAGAGTTGGATGCTTATTTCGCTTTCTTTGAACTTTTTTTTTTCAAAATTTTGAACCCTATGTGGGGGAGGTACCAAAAGAAATTTGTGGGGGAGGTACTAGAAGGAGTGGACCGATATATCCCATCTTCACACCAGACTTAGGTTAATAATGTGTGTAATTTGAAGAGAACCGGATGGGTTTTTTGGATTTTATGTTCGTTTTGGTTATTCAAAACTTTGACCCTTTGTGGGGCAGGTACCAGAAGAAATGGTCAGAGCTATACCACCTTTACAACAGATTTTGTGTCGATAGAAATATTGAGATGTGCTGAGTCTGAATGGAATCGGATGTTAACTTCTCGTTTTATGAGCTTCATGTTTATTCAAAATGTTGAGCCTTTGTGGGGGAGGTACCTGAATATATATCCCATATTCACCCCAGACCTTAGATTAATAAGAATATTTTGATGTGTGTAATTTGAAGAGAACCGGATGGTTATTTCGGATTTTATGTTATTCTAAATTTTGACCCTTTGTGGTGGAGGTACCAGAAGGAATTGTCCGATCTCTATTATCTTTATAACAGATCTTGTGTATATAGAAATATTGAGATGTAGCAAGTCTAAATGGAATCAGGTGTTAATTTCGCGATTTATTAGCTTAATGGGTATTCAAAATTTTGAGGCTTTGTGGGGGAGGTTCCTGAAGGAGTAGACATATATATCCCATCTTCACCCCAGACCTTGGGTTAATAAAAATATTGGGATGTGTGAAATTTTAAGAATATCGGGTTCCTCCATAACATTTTATAAGAGTTATAATTATTCAAAATGTTTACCTTTTGTGTGTGTGGGGGAAAGGGGTACTTGATGAAGTGGACTGGTATAAGCTATTTTTGCACCTGACCTAGAACTGGCGAAAGTATTAGGATTTGCAAGGATAAAGCAAAATCGGATTATTGCTTCTCTTTCTACGCAAAAAATATATTTTTTGAAAATTTCTACCTTTTGTGGGGCAGGTACCAGAAGGAGTGGACCGATGGCTTCCATCTTGGCACCAGACCTTGGGTTAATAACATTATTGGGATGTGTGAAATTTGAAGACAATCCGACTCTAACATCACACTTTATAAGAGTTGTAATTCTTAAAGATGTTGACCCTTTGTGGGGGTGGTACTTGATGGAATGGGTCGATATTGTCCATTTTCACACCTGAACTAGCATTGATCCCAATATTAGGATTTGCAAATGTGGATCAAAATCGGCTTATCCTTTCTCATTCTATCCACTAGTTTTCGGTCATCGTCATTAGGTCATTAGGGCGGTCATCGCTAGATCGGCTAGAGATTTTTAAAAATATTTTTTTCAAGGACTAAAGTTTTTCAAAGCCTTGGATTTTTAAAATATTGTCTTTAAGGACTAGAATCTGTTAAAGACGTGAACTCCAAAAAAATACTGTCTTCAAGGACATTGACTCCAAAAAATATTGTTTTCAAGGGGAAGTTACCAGAACCAGTGGATCGATATTGCCCATCTCCAAACCCGATCTAAGTTTGACAATAATATTTATATTGCCTAAGTTTGATAATCGGATAATCCCTTGGAGAGTTATCGTGAGCAGTAGCCAGACATATAGACAGACGGGCGGACATCGCTAGATCGACTATAAATGTCCTGAAACGGATTTATTCCGAAGAGACCTAGAGTCTAAAATCGTCATTTCGATGAGACACATTTTGGCCATATCTAATGATATATACCCTCTGTAGCCATATGGCTGCGGGTAATAAAAACTTGACTTGGTCTGGCGAATTTGTGACTCGAACCATCCCCATAGTCCACATGAAGGATCGTAGGGTATAGTGTAAATGATTACAATATTTTCATTTATTTTCTATTTCAAAAAATCTGTAAAAAAATAAGTTTGTGGTTGCATACATTGCTTCAATATTGATTTCGAGAGACTCTTTTGAAGAAAAGGGCTAAAGAATAGAGCAAAGCATTTAATTGAAAACGTTTGAATAATACAAAACTCTGGTAGTCGATGTGTTCTATTGAAGTTTAAATTATTATTTTCTTCTGGTTTTTCGTTTGGCTCGAGGTCAGAATTTAAAAAAAAAAAAACAGACGAATTTGTTTTTTTATATATTAATTTATTTGTCCGATATTTCGACTATCTTCGATAGTCATCATCAGGGATTTGAATTGGATTTTAACTCTTCTGTATTTTAAGTTCTCTGATGCAGCTTTTCCATCCTTTCCTTTTTACTCGAATTTTCCAACTGTAAAAAGGAAAGGATGGAAAAGCTGCATCAGAGAACTTAAAATACAGAAGAGTTAAAATCCAATTCAAATCCCTGATGATGACTATCGAAGATAGTCGAAATATCGGACAAATAAATTAATATATAAAAAACAAATTCGTCTGTTTTTTTTTTTTTTAAATTCTGACCTCGAGCCAAACGAAAAACCAGAAGAAAATATATTGATCAAAGGTCAACAATAACTATACAAGTTTAAATTATTATATTCCAAAGGTGATTTTAAAGATTTTGAACTTTAAACTAATCATTTTTTTTTAAATAACTCATAGGGAAACCAAAAATAATGAACCGATATAGCCCAGCTTTCTATACATTTAGGCTACAATACAAATGGATTTTTTATATGGCATTAATTTTTATTATCAAGAAAAAAAAATTAAAAATTTCCATTTCGCCTTGAGTTATAATTAAATATTTTCCCTTTGCAAAATCTTGTTGCAAAAAATACTCTATCTTCCAATGCAAATGAAAAGAAACTACAAACATAATTTATGACACAACTTTTTAAGGGAGACCCATACACACAACCACAATGCCCCCTCCCCCGCCAACGTCTAACACGTTTTTTATTTCCTGGCAGATCATTTACAACAGAACTCTCAATGGACACATTTTTACGATTTTTCTTAGAGTTTAGACACCAAACCACGCTGGCTAAAAACCAAAAAAGGAGGAAAAGGGCAAGAAGAAAATTTACAAAAAAAGAACAACAGTTCCACCAACAACGGAATACGTCGGCATGGCCAACACGTTTCACTCAAATGCATTTAAAATCAAAAGGGGAAAAGCCAAACGATACAAAAAGACAGAAAGAAAGAAAAAACAAACAACAACAGAAAAAAATTATAAACATCTTTGCCGGTCGGGTATCTTCATGACAAACAATTTGAATGGATCAGTGGTCGTCTCGGTCGACCATCTTCATGTTCATCATCTTTCTTTCTTTCTTGCCTTTGGCAAATGCTGTTCACGTACGCGTTGTTCATGGCCCCCATTGGAATGGTTGGAGTGGATGGTGACTGCACTTTTGACATAGACACCCAAAGCCATTCGTTCCATTCCATAGCCATTGCTATGGTGAATATTGTCCAACAGCAATTCATAAGAGTTGCCGTTTTGGCAAACGCTTGGCAAACTGCAAACCGCATCAGCGAGCCAGCAAACATGCAGCGTTTCTTGCAGACTGCATGGGCAACATGGGCCTTTAACCATGGTTTCCCACACCGATGTATATTTTTTTTTGCAGTTTTTTTATATTTTTATCTTTATTATTTTTGAGTTACCATAAGCGTTAAGAGTACGCTCGTGGGAAATGAGACAATTTTTGGAGATGGAATTTTTGAAAAGTACTAACATACAAAAATCGTAGATTTTAAATAATATTTTATTAATATCTTTAAAAAATCCTGACATTTTAATAATAATTTATAAAAGATATTACCTAAAACCACGGAATTTTAGGAATATTTTTACAATATTCTATCTAAGACTGAAGATTTTAAATGGGGGGATTTCCTAAAAATATTCAATCAAGGACTTAAATTCTAATATGTAATTTTTTAAAATATTTAATCAAGGACTCTGATGACTCAAGGAGTTTATGTTTTTTAAATATTTCATGATTATTACTAAAGTACCAAAAGTGTGATTTTTAATAATATTTTATCAAGGATTAAAATTCATAATATATGTGGATTTTTCAACGTATTTTTATCAAGGACCTAGATATAGGACTCTTAAAAATACTTTCTCAAACCGTGACCTTAAAAAATATATCAATTTTTTCAAGAGCTAAATTTTTGTTATTTATAACAAATTTTTTCAAGTACTAAATATTTTTAGGGTCAAGAATCTAAAAAATATCAAGAACTTAAAGTACTTCAAGACATGGATTTGCAAAAAAATATTTTTTCAAATGGCTAAATTTGCAAAAGCCTTTGAAATTTTTTACAAGGACTAAAAATATATTTTTTTCAAATACTGAAAGTTATTAAAGGACTGAATTTAAAAAAAAACATTTGAAGGATCAAAAGTTGAAAAGACGTGGATTTTTAAAAATATTTTTTCAAGGACTAAAGTTTGTTAAAGCCTTGGATTTTTAAAAATATTGTTTTCAAGGACCAAAATCTGTTAAAGGAGTGGATTTTTAATAATATTTTTTTTCAAGAACTAAATGTTCCTAAAGACGGGGATTTTTAAAAATATTGTTTTGAAGGACTAAAATCTGTTAAAGGCGTGGACTCTTAAAGCTATTATTTTCAAGGACTAAAACCTGTTAAAGCTGTGGATCTTTAACAATTATTTTTTCCATAGACTACTATTTTTTAAAGTCGTGGACTCTTAAAAATGTTATTTTCAAGGACTAAAATCCGTTAAAGACGTTGATTTTTTAACAATTATTTTTTGCAAGGACTAAAATGTTTTCCGGGCGTGGACTCTTAAAAATGTTTTGTTTTTCAAGAACAAAAAGTTGTTATACTCTTGGATCCTATAAGATATCTTTTTTCCAAAGACTAAAAGTAGTTCATGTTGTAAATTTTTAAAAATTATTTTCAAGGACTAAAATCTGTTAAAGGAGTGGATTTTTACAATTATTTTTTGCAAGAACTAAATGTTCCTAAAGACGGGGATTTTTAAAAATATTGTTTTCAAGAACTAAAATCTGTTAAAGACGTGAACTCCTAAAACTATTGTTTTCAAGCACTGAAATCTGTTAAAGCTGTGGATTTTTAACAAATATTTTTTCCAACGACTACTATTTTTTAAAGCCGTGGATTCCTAAAAATGTTGTTTTCACGGACTAAAACCTGTCAATGCTGTGGATTTTTAACTATTTTTTTTTGCAAGGACTAAAATTTTTTCAAGGCGGGGACTCCTAAAATTTTTTTGTTTTTCTAGAACTAAATATTGTTATACTCTTGGATCCTTTAAAATATTTTTTCCAAGGACTAAAAGTAGTCAAAGCCGTGGATTTTTAAAAATGTTTTTCAGGGACTAAAGTTTTTTTTAAAGCCGTAGTTTTTTAAAAATATGTTTTTCAAGGAATAAAATCCGTTAAAGGCGTAGATTTTTAAATATATTTTTTTCAAGGACTAAAGTTTTTTAAGGCCTTGGATTTTTAAAAATATTGCTTTCAAGGACTAAAATCTGTTAAAGGCGTGGACTTTTAAAAATATTTTTTTAAGGACAAAGGTTTATAAGGCCTTGGATTTTTAAAAATATTGTTTTCAAGGACTAAAATCTGTTAAAGGCGTGGAGTTTTAACAATTATTTTTGTAAGGACGAAAATATGTTAAAAATGGGGATTTTTAAAAATGTTGTCTTCAAGGACTAAATCTTTTAAAGACGTGGACTCCAAAAAATATTATTTTCAAGGACTAAAATCTATTAAAGCTGTGGATTTTAAACAATTATTTTTTGCAAGGACTAGATGTTCTGAAAGACGCGGATTCTTAAAAAATGTCACGTACTAAAATTTGTTAAAGTCGTGGATTCTTTAACAATATTTTTTAAGGACTATAAGTAAAAGGATTGGATTTCTAGAAATATTTTATTCAAGGACTAAAATTTGTTTTTTTTATTAAGACTAAACATTGTACATGACTTGGCTTCTTAAAAATATTTTTTTCAAGAATTAAAGTATGTAATAGGTTTGGATTCATAAAAACATTTTTTTCAAGGACTAAAGCTAGGCGTGGATTCTTAATGGCGCGAATTCTTAAAAAATATCTTGAATACTTAATTATTAAAAATATTTTATCAAGTGCGAAACTCATAGTGTATTTTTATACTCTCCACCTTGGAAAGGGTATATTAACTTTGTCATTTTTTTATAACATCCTTAAATATTCGTCGTAGACCTCATAAAGTATACATATTCATAATCAGCATAAAATTTGAAGTCGATTTAAGGATGTTCAACTGTCTGTCTGTCTGTTGAAATCACGATACAGCCCACATTGTTTGATGTAGAGCGCCAAAATTTAGCGGAGCAATTTGTATTGTGTCTAGGATGGGTGATATTGAAAATGAGATATATAGGTCCATATATCGGGACTATACCTAAACCCTATATAACGGTACCTCCCGATATTCGGTATTTTCATGATTTATGCCACATTTTTTCACGGATTTCTCTGAAAATTGGTATTTGTAGGTCATAACGGATCCCAGTTCGTATGGCGAGACATTGCATGTATAGGTCCACGCTTTGGTATAGCCCCCATATAAAGGTACCTCCCGATATTCGGCATTTTGATTATTTTTGCCACATTTTTTCACGGATTTGTCCAAAAATAGGTATTTGTTGGTCATAATGGGTTCCAGCTCCGGTGGCGAAGCATTCCCGATATGCGGTATTTTGATGGTTTTTGGCACATTTTCCCATGAATATGTTTAAAAATTGGTATATGTGGGTCATAATGGGCTGTTTCCTTTACCCTAAGGTGGAGGGTATTAAAAGTTTGGCCCGGCCGAACTTAATGTTTTTTTACTTGTTTAAAAAAAATATTGTATAAAGGACCTCAAAGTGTGGTTTAAAAAAATTATCAAGGTTAAAGGACCTTTACTTAAACATTTAATCAATGATTAATGGACCTTAAATAGAAGTTAATTTTTTTTAATAAATATATTTATTGTTAAAAGTATGGATTTTTTGTAGAGCACTCCCTATAGATAACACAACCTTCTAGTAAGCTCAACATCAATTTCTACCATTTTACGCGAAATGCAACCTTTCGTACACTGAAAGTACAAATTTCCAATAATACCTCCTCACCTCGTTTTTCTACACCAAATATTAGTTTCATGATATATACAATTGCTCGATGCAAAAGTATTGTATTGTATCCTCAGGCGAAATTTCTAATTTAATCGTCGGCTAAATGCTAAATAACAATGTTGTACCATTTTGAACCAATTGGTGCTTCCCGATCTCTGGAGTACGAATATCTTTTAATCCTTCCAGATCCTTCCTTGTCCCACTCCCTCCGGACGAAAAGTGATGTTTGCACAACGTTTACAAATTCTGGAAGACATGTACTCATTAATGACTCTTACTGTCAAAACATATGCTATGATGCAATTCATACTTGAGTTCAAACGAGAAGGAGTAGCCACGATCAGTGATCTATGAAGTTAGTTTTCAGCAGGAGAACGATTCTTTTCATCGCTTTACAGTTCCCAGTTGCAAGAGGGTATGTCGGGACTGCATTCTAATGTTTTGTTTTCTTTACTACATGTGTTGTGGTTTTGCTGTGCTACTCGCTTTGATTAGTTGTTTTGCTGGAAAAAAGGGGTTCGGTACACTCTATCCAACTGAGGATACAGAAATTAAAAAAAATTGTAAAATATTGAAAAATTTGGATCCTAAGAAAAAATTATATTTTTCTTCAAACTCGTGTGAACAGCAAAATTTCTTCGAAAATTATGGATCCAAGTTTTGCCAATAAATGTGAAAAAAATATTCTGTTTACACGAGTTCGAAGTGTTTTAAAAAGGTTTCAATAGCCTAAAACTGGCTTTACTGAAATTTAAAAGAAAGTCCAATACGGCTTGGGCCCTATTGGGAACCAGTGGTGATATTTGTCGGAGAAGCAGTATCAACTCTTTTAAAACTGAAGTGTTCTAAAACCCCTAGAACAAAAAGGTCCTTTATATTGGACTTTCAAGTCCTAATGATCATTTACTCATAGGGTTTATTCCATTTTTCTTAACCAACACTAATTATTTATTAAAAACCTTATACTTTGACCTAACCCCTTGCCATGTTATTGTCTTAGTTTTTCATTTTATGGACACATTTTCTTTCCCAAAAGAAGTTGGTTTTCTGATTTCTGGTTTTTCGTTCAAAATGAAAAAAACAAAATCCTTATTTCTTTTCTTATTTTACCATTTTTTGTGCTAAGATCAGACTTGGGCTATGGAGTTCATTAAACTATTCTGTGGCGTAAATCGTATTGTGAAGTATCTACAAAATTCACAACCCAAAGGTGATTAAGAGCCAAGAGGAGTCATCGGGGAGCATAGGTTACATATGATGCATATCATATGGAGATTAGTCTTCCAAAGGTGGAGTAGTTTTTTAAAGAAGATATTTTTATTTGACTGTTAATTTGTTGAGAATTTTTTTTTAATAAAAAGTTAATTATTGATCTTAGTTAGAGATAAAAGTTAACAATCTTGTAAATAGTTGAAAAAACGATTCCTATTTTTTTTATTTGTTTTGTACAGAAAATATATAATTCTAGAGGCCTTTGTATGCATTCGTGACGTTCAACAATTATTTCGGGAATTTATTGGCCTTGGAAAAATTAAAACCCATCACAGAATTTTTAAAGGAGCTAATAGTCCTACAAATGGGGCGCATCGACTGAATATATGAAGTGTGATTTTTGAATCTATATCTCATGCTCAGCAGAAAATTGACACAATATTATCGGCCCAAATTCGATAGATAAAAAAAACATGAAAGACTTGGTGGTAATTCCTAAGTGTTCCAAATTCAGTATTTCTGGTACTTCTTTACAAAAGTATAACATTGTGAAATGTTGGGAGTACTAGATTTTTTTACCACAAAAGTGACCCCAAAAAAAAAAATGAATAAAAAGCATTTTCAGGTCTTATTTGGAAAAAAGAATACAATAGAAGACCACCAGGACCTCCGTGTCTTCTTTGGACAATAGAAGATCTCTAGGTCTTCTTTGGATAATAGAAGATCTCCAGGTTTCCATGGACCTCCAGGTCTTCTATAGACAAAAGAAGACCTTAAGCTCTTCTTCGCACAATAGTAGATCTTTAGGTCTTCTATGGGCAATAGAAGACCTCCAGGTCTTCTATGGGCAATAGAAGACCTCCAGGTCTTCTATGGACAATAGAAGACCTTCTGGTCTTCTGTGGACAATATTAGAACTTCGGGTCTTCTATGGACAGTAGAAGACCTCCAGATCTTCTACGGACAGCAGAAGACCTCCAGATCTTCTACGGACAGCAGAAGACCTCCAGGTCTTCTACGGACAGTAGAAGACCTCCAGATCTTCTACGGACAGTAGAAGACCTCCAGATCTTCTACGGACAGCAGAAGACCTCCAGATCTTCTACGGACAGCAGAAGACCTCCAGGTCTTCTATGGACAGTAGAAGACCTTAAAATCTTCTATGGCCAGCAGAAGACCTCAAGGTCTTCTATGGACAGCAGAAGACTTCCAGGTCTTCTATGGATAATGAAAGACCCCTAGGACAATAAAAGACCTCCAGTTTTTCTTTGGATAATAAAAAACCTCAGGTCTTCTATGGACAGTAGAAGACCTCCAGGTCTTCTACGGACAATAGAAGACCTCCTGGTCTTCTATGGACAATAGAAGACCTCCAGGTCTTCTATGGACAGTAGAAGACATCTAGGTATTCTATGGACAGTAGAAGACCACCAGGTCTTCTATGAACAGTAGAAGACCTCCAGGCCTTCTCTGGACATTAGAAGACCACCAGGTCTTCTATGAACAGTAGAAGACCTCCAGGTGTTCTATGGACAGTAGAAGACCACCAAGTCTTCTATCAACAGTAGAAGACCACCAGGTCTTCTATCAACAGTAGAAGACCACCAGGTCTTCTATGGACAGTAGAAGACCTCCAGGTCTTCTACGGACAGGAGAAGACCTCCAGGTCTTCTATGGACAGTAGAAGACCTCCAGGAATTCTATGGACAGTAGAAGACCTCCAGATCTTCTACGGACAGTAGAAGACCTCCAGATCTTCTACGGACAGCAGAAGACCTCCAGATCTTCTACGGACAGCAGAAGACCTCCAGATCTTCTACGGACAGCAGAAGACCTCCAGTTCTTCTACGGACAGTAGAAGACCTCCAGATCTTCTACGGACAGTAGAAGACCTCCAGATCTTCTACGGACAGCAGAAGACCTCCAGATCTTCTACGGACAGCAGAAGACCTCCAGGTCTTCTATGGACAGTAGAAGACCTTAAAATCTTCTATGGCCAGCAGAAGACCTCAAGGTCTTCTATGGACAGCAGAAGACTTCCAGGTCTTCTATGGATAATGAAAGACCCCTAGGACAATAAAAGACCTCCAGTTTTTCTTTGGATAATAAAAAACCTCCAGGTCTTCTATGGACAGTAGAAGACCTCCAGGTCTTCTACGGACAATAGAAGACCTCCTGGTCTTCTATGGACAATAGAAGACCTCCAGGTCTTCTATGGACAGTAGAAGACATCTAGGTATTCTATGGACAGTAGAAGACCACCAGGTCTTCTATGAACAGTAGAAGACCTCCAGGCCTTCTTTGGACATTAGAAGACCACCAGGTCTTCTATGAACAGTAGAAGACCTCCAGGTGTTCTATGGACAGTAGAAGACCACCAGGTCTTCTATCAACAGTAGAAGACCACCAGGTCTTCTATGGACAGTAGAAGACCTCCAGGTCTTCTATGGACAGGAGAAGACCTCCAGGTCTTCTATGGACAGGAGAAGACCTCCAGGTCTTCTATGGACAGTAGAAGACCTCCAGGAATTCTATGGACAGTAGAAGACCTCCAGATCTTCTACGGACAGTAGAAGACCTCCAGATCTTCTACGGACAGCAGAAGACCTCCAGATCTTCTGCGGACAGCAGAAGACCTCCAGGTCTTCCATGGACAGCAGAAGACTTCCAGGTCTTCAATGGATAATGAAAGACCCCTAGGACAATAAAAGACCTCCAGTTTTTCTTTGGATATTAAAAAACCTCCAGGTCTTCTATGGATAGCAGAAGACCTCCAGGACTTCTATGGACAGTAGAAGACCTCCAGTTTTTCTTTGGATATTAAAAAACCTCCAGGTCTTCTATGGACAGTAGAAGACCTCCTGGTCTTCTATGGACAATAGAAGACCTCCAGGTCTTCTATGGACAGTAGAAGACCTCCTGGTCTTCTATGGACAGTAGAAGACCTCCAGGCCTTCTATGGACAGTAGAAAATTTCTAAGTCTTCTATGGACAATAGAAGACCTCCTGGTCTTCTATGTACAGTAGAAGACCTCCAGCTCTTCTATGGACAGTAGAAAACCTCCAGGTCTTCTATGGACAGTAGAAGACCTCCAGGTCTTCTATGGACAGTAGAAAACCTCCAGGTCTTCTGTGGACAGTAGAAAACCTCCAGGTCTTCTATGGACAGTAGGCGACCTCCAGGCCTTCTATGGACAGTAGGCGACCTCCAGGCCTTCTATGGACAGTAGAAGACCTCTAGGTAGTGGAAGACCACCAGGTCTTCTATGGACAGTGGAAGACCACCAGGTCTTCTATGGACAGTGGAAGACCACCAGGTCTTATAAGGACAGTGGAAGACCACCAGGTCTTCTATGGACAGTGGAAGACCATCAGGTCTTCTATGGACAGTAGAAGACCACCACGTCTTCTATGGACAGTAGAAAATCTCAAGGTCTTCTATGGACAGTAAAAGACCTCCAGTTTTTCTTTGGACATTAAAAGAGCTCCAGGTCATCTATGGACAGTAGAAGACCTCCAGGTCTTCTATGGACAATAGA